>NC_133333.1:40472041-40789867 GCF_042186555.1 Aquarana catesbeiana
GTGGCGTGTTACCTGTAGTTGCCTTACATCTGAGTATCAACTCATCATCTAGTGTTCCAGCACCTTCCTCTATGAGAAGATTACCACTAATCCCATGTTTACGGACTCTGGTCCCATACTATACCACATTTCAATTTAGACATTTTTGCCCATATCTCTTTGTATATCTTTCACTGTGTTATTCAACAACAATTATTTTTCTAATACTTTTTTTTTTTCAACCCTGCACAGATATACACATGTTTCATTTACGTTCCTAGTTCATACTGGGGACTTTAGCGCTGCACTTTATTATTTGCATATTAGTATTGACTTGGTTTGTTTGTGTGTCAGTTGCTGTTCATTTAACCTGTATTTATATTTTTTCATGTATTTTTTTCACTTGTTTTGAGAGCCAGAGCAGCATTTTCTTTATCACCAGTATACTGACGGCAGCTGGTCAGCAAGTGGTTAATATCTTTATTTACCAACAAATTGTGATAAAAAAATTGCAACTTCAAAAAACTTGCAATGCCTCTTACTAAATACCTTGGACTTTTTTTAGATTAAATTAATCTGCCATACCACGTGTGAATTCTAATTAAATGGTGATAAATTTATACAAACGAAACTAATTTTCAATAAATTTTTCCTTGTGTGTAACATTATTAGGTGTTTCACCTCACTCTTTCATATAAATATTTCTATTATAAAACATGAAAAATAAACAAACCAAGATTACTGTGAATCAACTTAAAAGTCCAGGCTCTCCTCTCTCCCCTGTGTCTCTCCGAAGGTCAAGTCTGCCTCCTCTCCGGAGATCCACCCAGTGATTATAAAGGACACAAAAGCAAGACCATAGTGTTCTCTGTTTTTAAAAATGTATAAATCCCCTACTAGATAAAAAACACTATAAAAAAATGCACATTTAAAATCTTTTGTCAGCCAACTCGCCACTATAGAAGCATTTGCGGTGGTGGCGTGACGTCATGGACTCAGCTCATCCCTCCTAGAAGCGTTGAACCCTCTTATTGGGCTTCTTCAGTAGGCTTCAGTAGGCGAATGCTTCCATAGTGGTGAGCTGGCTGATAAGAGATTTTATATGCGCAATGTTTACAGTGTTTTTGTAAGTGTTTTTTTTATCTAGTGGGGTATTCATAGATCTTTAACAACAGAGAACACTATGATCTTGCTTTTGTGTCCTTTATAATCACCGGGTGGCTCTCGGGAGAGGAGGCAGACCTGACCCTCGGAGAGACACAGGGGAGAATGGAGCATCAGTCGGATACATTAGACCAGTGGCGGGTAGTTTTTTTGTGTTGGGGGGGCAACAAACAACCAAACCCCCCCGCGGCAACTCAAACCCCCCCCCCACCCCCCCACCCCCCCCGCTTTCCGACAGTCGGTCCACAGGCACATACCCCATTTGGGCGGTGGGGACCGAGCATCCATGCAGCGGCAGCAGGGACCTGCCATCCATGCAGCGACGGTGGGGACCAGGCATCCAGGCATCGGCGGGGACTGGCGGCTCTTCTCCTCCTCCTTCAGCCAATTGGGTAACGGGTATCAGTCCCGCTTCCTGATTGGCCGGGAGGAGGATCAGTGTTGCAACAGCAAATATTCATTTGCTGTTGTAACACACCTGGGTGGGAACGGAGTGCATCCTCAGCATCCCAAGCCCACCCTATTTTGAAGCCTATTGGAGCCTATAGCTCTAATCGGGTGCTTAAAAAAAAACCATGTAATTCATGCACCCGGTGACCCAAAAGAGGCCAGACACATTAATAGGGGGCGGCCGCGGTGGCCATGAATAAATTCATGTTATGCATTAATCTATCCATTACCATATAGGTGGTGGCAAGGAGAGAGGGGCGGAGCCCGGGAGCCCCTGCATTAGACATTCGATCTACTCATCTGTGGGAGGTGAATCTCGGGAGGGGAGACAGATCTGATCCTCGGAGTAACGCAGGGGATAAAGGAGAGCCGTACTGAGCAGACAGAGCATAACATTGGTCGAATGTACCAGATGAGTGATTTACCCATGTATACGAAGTGTGCAGGCATTGCATAAGGTGGTGGATAATTATTTGTCACAAAGAGGATTTGATTTATATTATGTACTGCAGCGAGACACAGAGCACTGGGTGTTGGACTAAATGCAGATACAGTATATCATTTTTGCTTAGTGCTAGTGATCTATGGACTTTTAAGTTGATTCACAGTAATATTGGTTTGTTTGTTTATTTTTCATGTTGCGCTTCACTTTTATAATAGAAATACCTTGGACTGTCTACTCTCCAAAAAAGGAGTCATTTGGGGGGAATTTGTATTGTCCTAACATTTTAGAGCCTCAAGAAATGAGATAGACAGTTAGTACATGAGGACTGATCAATTTTTAAATTTATATAACATAGTTTGTAGACGCTATAACTTTCACCCAGACTAAATAATATACACTGATTTGGGTTCTTTTTTTTACCAAAGAAATGCAGAAGAATACATTTTGGCCTAAAATTATGAAGAAAGATAATTTGTGTCCAAAATTGTATAACAGAATCACATTTTTCTGTATTTTATCATTTACAGAATACAGCAAAGAATAAAAAAAACCCAGTGGTGATTAAATTGCACCAAAAAAGCTCTATTTGTTTGAAAAAAATTTATATAACTTTAATTTGGGTACTGTGTTGCATGACCGCGCAATTGCCAGATAAAGCGGTTTTATACCCTAATTATTAGTTTTTTACCTACGCGGTACGGTACCTGTACAGTTTAGGAGATATTCACTTTGCATGCAGCCGCTGACATCAACGGTGCATGCACTGTGAATGCCCAGCTGAAGGTCCGGCAGCGTCTGCCGGACCTTCAGCTGGGCATTCACAGCGCATGCCAGGAAGAAAACTCCTGTGCGCATGCGCGGGAGTAACAACATCGCGGCTTCGGCCACTCCCAGCGCTGGAGCCGCGAACCCGGAAGACACGCTGAGGGCAAAATGTCAGCTCCCTCTGCGTGGATCGGGATTATATATCGAAGCCTCATTCTAAGGTAAGTATTTTATAATGAAATAGTATGCGCCGCATACTAGCTCGTTATGCCTTTGCCTTACAGGTTTTTTTTTTTGTTTTGTTTTTTCCTGTGGGTATACAACTGCTTTAAAGTAGTACTGTACATGTGATCTATGACATCTGTTTTGGATTTTGTTTCATTGTAAAGATCATTTTAATTAGTGGCATATTACTCACTAATTTATGGGACTGATTAGCGATGTTCTTTAAGAGGCTGTGTGTAATTGCACCGGGGATATTACTAATATGTACTGTATGACTTCACAAATATGTGTGACTTCATTCATTAATACAGCTAATTATATGAGTCAACAGTTGTATTGTAATGGCCTTTTATCATATTGTCTTATCTTATTGTTTTACAGAGTTTCTGAGAGTTAAACAAGTCCATGTTTTAAAGCAGGGGCCTCCAAACTTTTCACAATGGGGACCACATTGTACATTTTACTAATATTCACGTTCCAAAAAAAAAAATCTGTTTTATAAATGAATGCATAAAATGTAAACAAATTATTGAGTCCCCATTACATCCAGGAGTGCCCAGCAAAGTCTTCCCTTACATCCAGGAGTGCCCAACAGGGTCCCCTTTACATTCAGGAGCACCCAGTAGAGTCCGCCAGTACATCAAGGAGTGTCCAGCAGAGCCCCCATTTTATCCAGTAGTGCCCAGCAGAGTCCAATTTACATTCAGGAGCTCCCAGTAGAGCCTCCCTCTTCATCCAGGAGTGCCAAATAGAGTCCCCTTTACATTCAGGAGCTCCCAGCAGAGTCGCCCCGTACATCAAGGAGTGCCAAGCAGGTTCGCTTTTACATCCAGGAGTGCCCAACAGACCCCCTATTGTATCCAGTAGTGCCCAACAAAGTCCCCTTTACATCTAGGAGTGCCCAACAGAGTCCCTCATTCATCCAGGAGTGCCCAACAGAGTCCCCTTTATATTTAGGAGCACCCAGTAGAGTTACCATGTACATCAAGGCGTGCCAAGCAGGTCCCCCTTACATCCAGAAGTGCAGAGCAGAGCCCCTCCCTTACATCTAAAAGTGCCCAGCAAAGTCCCCCCTTACTTCCAGGAGTGCCCAACAGAACCACTATTTCATCTAGTAGTACCCAGCAAAGTCCACTTTACATTCAAGAGCTCCCAGCAGAGTTGCCTGGTACATCAAGGAGTTCTAAGCAGGTTCCCCCTTACATCCAGGAGTGCCCAGCAGAGTCCCCATTTCATCCAGTAGTCCCCAGCAGAGTCCACTTTACATTCAGGAGCTCTCAGCAGAGCCCCCTTCTTCATCCAGGAGTTCCAAACAGAGTCCCCTTTACACTCAGGAGCTCCCAGCAGAGTCCCCCATACATCCAGGAGTGCCCAGCGGAGTCCCCTTTACATTCAGGAGCACCCAGCAGAGTTCCCCTGTATCTCAAGGAGTGCCAAGCAGGTCCCCCCTTACACCCAGGAGTGCCAAAAAGGGCCTCTCTTATATCAAGGAGTACCCAGTAAAGTCACTATTACATTCACAAGCTCTCAGCAGAGTCTCCCCTTCATCCAGGAATGCCATGCAGGTTTCCCCTTACATCCAGGACAACACAGGAGAGCCACGCCTTACACCCAGGAATGCCCAGCAGAATCCCCCCTTACTATCAGGAGTGCTCAGCAGCAAAGTGTAAAATAATATTGTGGTATATAGTGGAGAGTGCAAAATTATACAGTCTTAAGAATAAAAAAATGAAAAGTCCTGTAGCGCTGGTAGATTTGCAATCTACCGCAGATTAGGTAAATTTAGTAAATTGTGTGTTAGGAAGGTTAAAAGTTCACCTCTGTTCCAGCTTGGCTGAGGTTGTGTGTGCTTCCGTGCTGACCGGTGGGTGTCGCTGTTGCTACTGGTCAGTGTTGGAAAGGCAACGTGTCGAAGTGTATAGATGCTCCTCTGTCTCGGAGATAAGCTCAGTGGAGGTGGTCCTCTGAGTTGCATTCTGGGAAGAGAGTATTTATGGGACAGACGCCATGTTCTAGGGTCGTTTTACAGCCACCTGCTGGCCCTCCTGGCCGACAGGTATGTGTTAAGGAGCTACCTCGTGGTCCTCCGATCGGGAGGCCCACAATGCTGCGGCGCAGGGGTGTGTCCAGAGGCTTGTCTGGGGCCTACCACCGCGGCCGAGGAATGGTCCTGAGCTGTCGGTCCTGTGTGACGAAGCTGGACAACCGAGGAGATCCCAGGGGAGGACCCGTCTTGGAGAGATCACGCAGCCTGCTGGTCTATAGAGGGGCCTGGTGACTCGGTTGAAGGACGTATCCAAAAGAAGTAACTATACAGCATAGTGTTGCCGGTTCGGCTTAAAGGTTCAGGCACTGTGACTGATTTTCACTGCAGAAAATCTGATACATCCTGTGGCAGTGATTTTACCCCCCAAACAAGTCTGTGGCAGAGACTTTCGATTCGTGCTGCGTGCTGGCTGCTAGACCGGAGAGAGAGGCCTATCCAGATGAGCAAGGAGTGTGTCCCACAAGGGGAGCGCATTCCATTTAATTATCTGAATTCTACCAGAACATTTGCCGCTAAGATTCTATTGAATTTGAGTTTCTCCTGAAAGTTTCCTTTTTTGCCTCTTTCCTGCTACTTCGTAAAGTTTGTCTGTTCAATAAAGCATTGAAAACGTACTCCAGTGTTGGTGCGTGTGTCGTCCAGAAGTAAACTCAACGGAACCCCTAGACCCGGTGCCGGTGAAACAGAGGGAAGGAGAGCGAAGGTAACAGACCCGCTTAAACCAGAAGCTCCTCCGTGAGTTAGTGCTATAGTCCATATAGTGAACACAACACCAATTGAGAAAGCGGCTGAGAACATTCCTGCACCACCACAAATCTGACCAATCTTACACCTTACAAAAATATGAGACCCCTTGTTATAATAGGTCAAACACGTTTGCCCAGCATCAATGGGTTAATAGAGATGGCAATGGGATTCCTCAGAATTCCTCTTCAGATCAACTTTTTAGTATTCTTAAAACACATGCTCCAGCAAAAGGAGACTAGACAACACCTGGTATAAAACAGTTTAAAAAAAGATTTGGGTTTATTTAGTAAACATACTCATGATTTTGACAGCAAACAAAAGCACATCATAACAGACTACACTTGTGCAAGCGTGGTAGTGGCAGATGAAGTACCCTGGCCTACGCATTTCATCACATCTGACAACATCATCACGGGGAACAGGAACACTGTGTTTGTTCCCCGCCTGCATGTACCATGCTCGCCTTATTCCAGCAGCCAACACATCAGTCTGCCATAACGTTTTCCACACAGCTGCACATGGGGAGCCTTCAAAGGAGGAGCACACTGCTGACTGTGTGATTGCATTGTAGGGGCATAAGGCAGCAAGGTAAAACATGGTGGCATTGAAGAAGACATTTTGTTTGTTGAGATCTTAAATTATTTGCTGGTGGTGCTCCAGACAATGCTAATTAATATAATCCTCCAGGTCCTGGATGTAATATTGGAAGAACACACAAGCATAGCACACCAAAGGAAGGATGCAGCAAGGAAGGCACAAATTGCATTGATACACTGGTAATACTATAGCCTGGAGGCCAGAGCCCTGGGGGGTGGGGGGGGGGAGTGGCTGGCCGGACTGTCCATAATTTATCTGTATATTATTTAAAAAAAGGGGCAACTGAAAGAATCTGAGCAACTTTGGCAAGGGCCAAATTGTAATGGCTAGACAACTGGGTCAGAGCAACTCCAAAACTGCAGCTCTTGTGTGATGTTCCCAATCTGCAATGATCAGGACCGACCAAAAGTGAACCAAGGAAGGAAAACCAGTGAACTGGCGACAGGGTCATGGATGGTCCACGTTCATAGATGCACGTGGCGAGCAAAGACTGATCCCTGTAGTCCAATCTGATAGAGGATCTCCTGTAGCTCAAATTACTGAAAAAGTTTATGATGGTTCCAATAGAAAAGTGTCAGAAAACACAGAGCATCGCAGTTTGTTGTGTATGGGGCTGAGTAGCCACAGACCGGTCAGGGTGCCCATGCTGACCCATGTCCACAGCTAAAAGCGCCTACAGTGGGCAAGTGAGCTTCAGAACAAGACCATGGAACAACAGAAGAAGGTGGCCTGGTCCGATCAATCATGTTTTTTCTTTAACATCATGTAGCTGACCTGTTGCGTGAACGTCTCTTACCTGAGTTAGAGATGGCACCAGAATGCAGTATGGGAAGAAGACAAACTAGCAGAGGTGGTGTGATGCTTTCTCTTGGGGAGTTTGGTCCACAGTACTTTAGTGACATCACAAGTGACATTATTACACTTCCAGCCAGTATAGAAGCTCAGGCAGAGCTATTACAGCTCTTTAAAGACTCTCCTTGATTGCAGGTTGAGCCTGATAAGTCTTCATTTACTTAGGCAGGCATGGGGCAATAAAACCTGCCCATTGAACCACTGTTTTATCACCTCCTGGCCATCCAGCTGAAAGTTAACATAGCCAGCAGCCAAATTAGTGCAAACCGGCGATGACATAAATTTATGACACAGGTTATTTTCAGTAGGCAATACCACTGGCAAACAAAACCCAATCAAGTGAATAGGGCCACACAACAACCATTCAGCAATTGTAATCCTCTGTGGCAAGGTGAGATATAAAACCTGCATGCACATCCACAGTGCTGATAGGGTACCAGTACCAGTTACTTATCCTCAAATGTGGTATACCTGATATTGTGTGCAAAATGCCCTAAGGACTCCATGTCGCATAACGGTGTCTATATCAGTGATTTCCAGCTTCCAAGGGTATCGTCCAGGATTTAAATATACTTTACATATGTAGCGGGCACCTACTTTTAAGTAGGTGATCTTTATTGTTAGCTTCTGTTACAGGTAAATTTAGACAGGCCGATGCTATTTGAAGCAGGCCTGTTTTGTTTTATTTCCATGTTTGAGTGACAGGTGGTTTATGTGTTGGTCTCAGCCAATCATTAATTTGCTTGGTAATCCCAGGACTCTCATATAAAAAGGGCGTCACATGGTGCCACGGGAGTTATTCAGAGTGACTCTTTATCAAATCATTCTCTATCAAATCTACTTCCATCGTCCCTGATTGAAGAAGTCATTGAAAAATTATTTCTTGACTGTCTGCAATTGTACTCAGATTTTCCTGTATGATTCACTGAAGATGACAATGTAACAGAAGAGCATCTCAAAGGAAATCCTTCTCCCATCCCAGTTTATGTTGATGAATAAAGCATTAAGGACTGTGACTTTTAAATCTGTGGGCTGTGAGGGTTGAGTAGTAAACGTGAATTACAGATATAGCCAATATTCAGCCGCTCCTTCGGGGGTAAGCACTTCATGTGGGGGCGTCGTCCGGGATATCTGTTTCACGTTTGCCGCTAACCATCTCCCATAGCAACGAAAACCTGCATTCAGTGATTGTTGCCAAGATAGCCTGCAATATAACAGTACCTGCCGCCAGGGGTCACTGGGGAGGACTTTGAAAATGTACAGCTACAGTTCCTCATGCGCTGAACCAACAAGTGAGGGGTGAAACCACGCCCCATAGGAAAAAGTTTCAGTGTTCAGCGTGCCACGCGCCAGAGCAAGATGGCGAAAGGTGTTGAGGACACATTTGCTATGCAGCTGCTATCTGATGTGCAGGACCGGGTTCTGATTGACACCGGTGTTCGGTTGGAGCTAATCGGAGAACTGGCATTAGGCGTAATTGACGGAGTAGAGAAACTCTGTATGCTGTGTCCTAGATGTCGGAGGCCTACAGTTGGAGTCATCGCCTGGGCTCAGTGTGGACATTGCAGTATCCAGTTGACAAGATTGGGACCCGTCCAACAGGAGGCCAAGTATTATTTTGTTAAAGAAAAAATGGGACTTTGTCTGCCGCGGGAATGGGTGATTCGGAAGGCCGGAGAGGGTCTGTGTCACCTGCAGCAGCAGTGGAGGAGCTCCCGTCTGATTCGGCTGAATCAGAGCCTTCAGGAGATCAGGTAGGATCTACTGAGAAAACCTGTGACTTGGCTGGGGATCCAGGGACTGTTGAAGTTGTTGCCCAGTCTTTGGAGGGAATCCCTGAGAAACCAGTTAGCAGTGAACCCTTTGATTTACCCGTCCGGAAGGAGCCTAAACCACAGGAGGGGGATCCCTCGGGTGAGCCGGACAGGGTAAGTGAAGATTGGGTTATAGATTGGGGATCGCCACAGATCTTGCAGAAATACGGATCAATGAGCGATCTGTTTGAATGGTCATCCCCTGAAGAGCTTGATTCAAGTGAGGAGGAATGTTTTATTGAGAGTTCAACTTCAGTGGAGGCTTCCACAGGAGTGTCCGGTTCGGTTAAAGTTTCAGCACCTCCATTTAATGTGACAAATACCATTGTTCCTAGCAGGCCAGCTACATTTCAGAAATGGGTCAGTAGAGCTACTGACGCGTGTGTCTTGCCTGGCCGAGGAAAGGCTGAAGACTTACCTAGACTCTCTAGATTTCAGAGAGAGGTCCAGCGAAAGGTGGCTCAAGAATGGGGTTTTGATTACCCCTATGTCCCGGAACAAGTTATGGACATTGTGGAAAGTTCCCGGGAATCATGGGAGGATGAACTTGTGTGGGACTACCTTCATGTTCCCAAGCCAAAAAAGGACACCTGACAGTGAGGTTTGGGTTCAGTTCAAGGACATTCATCGAGAGTGGAAGCTTGGGAGAGCGATCAACAAGGACAGAGTATTGGTGGTAAAAGCTGGACAAAATACACGCAGTTACTCTATCTCGGTGAGAGGACCTGGAGATAGTCAAAAGAGGTTGCCTGACCCGAGATATTATTTGTGAGAAAGATTGTATTCACAAGTATATGTCTTTTACCCAGATTGACTGCAGGATGGCAGATGGGTTAGGGTGGGTTTTCCCCAATTAAACTGTTAAGCAGGAGACTCATATTCATGGTGCCTAACAAGGACAAAGTTAAGGACACTGGGGTGTGCTGTCTCTGCTTGAATCCCTTTGTAGCACAAGTACTTCTTCGAGGACTCTTATTTAAGAGCCATACAGAAAGTTTATTTTTTCCAACGGACAAACAGATTTATTTGCCGAGCTTGTCTATTGGGATGCGCTTTGCAGGAGTACTGCTGGACTCCTTTTGAGGGAGCGATTATCTCAATGGGGACATACATGCCATGAAGAAATGTATATTTGTTCAAATTACCTGGTAGAGGATTATAACCCCCTCTGCGTGATAATGCTTGTGTAGTAGTTAGAAATTATTGTGTGTTTTCCTTTAGGTATATTGGAGATGTGACGGCTGTCCATTCCACAGAAGAAGGCCTGTGGTAATCAGAGCATTCCTCCCACGGGAGCAGTGCTTTGGTTCTACTTGTATTGAGTGTTAAATGTAGGGATCTACAGTTAGGCCATGTAAATATTTCTTTTGTATGTTAATATTGTATACTGTGACGGGTGATGTTAACCCTGTTTAATGTTTATTCCCTTTTTCCCCATTCCCATTGATGTAATGAGATGCTCTTTCCTTTTGAACTTTTAAGGAGTCACTTTGAAATTTATTCCCCACAACTGGGGACAGTTGTGATTCAAGTGGGGGGTGTATGTAGCGGGCACTTACTTTTAAGTAGGTGACCTTTATTGTTAGCTTCTGTTACAGGTAAATTTAGACAGGCTGATGCTATTTGCAGCAGGCCTGTTTTGTTTGATTTCCATGTTTGAGTGACAGGTGGTTTATGTGTTGGTCTTGGACAATCATTAATTTTCTTGGTAATCCCGGGACACTCATATAAAAAGGGGGTGACATGGTGCCACGGGAGTCTGAGTCCGGGTCTGAATCCGAGTCCAGTCCTGCTCTGAGGAGCGGGAGAGCCAGCCTGGTTCCCGGAGGGGAAGTTGGAGGGTTTCCCCTCCGGGGAGCCAACGGAGCTTCACCTTAGCGAGAAGGGTGGAGATCCGGACCTCATGGAGGAACAGACGAAACCTTGCCGCGTGTAGTCGTGGATATCATAGGCCGCCCCTGCGGGGAGCTGAACGGGCCACAAAGAGATAGAGAAAACTGAGCATCATTGCGGATGAAGTAGCAACAAAGCGGAAGGAAACTGGGCGATCGATCGTTTATGAGTGGCACATGGACTGTTGATCACGTGAGTGAAAGCCCAAGGGAAAGGTACTACCAGAGACTGAGGGTTGTTGGTGCACAAGTCAGTGAGATGGGCAGTAACGGCCTATGACTTTGAGTTCAGCATTGCCCCGGGATTCCAATCAGTCAAGCAAGAGGAGTTATTCAGAGTTGGCTCTCCTTTAGCTTAATTTGGAAGTACCATGTCGGTGGGACGTAGTGGTAAAGAGGTAGCAGTAAAGCTGCAAGCACACATGTAGAGATATGGATCGTTCTTTTAAAGTTATCCAGATGAAGAAGTTATTCAGAGTGACTCTTTATCAAATCATTCTCTATCAAATCTACTTCCATCGTCCCTGATTGAAGAAATCATTGAAAAATTATTTCTTGACTGTCCGCAATTGTACTCAGGTTTTCCTGTATGATTCACTGAAAGATGACAATGTAACAGAAGAGCATCTCAAAGGAAATCCTTCTCCCATCCCAGTTTATGTTGATGAATAAAGCATTAAGAAAAAGCATTAAGGACTGTGACTTTTAAATTTATGGGCTGCGAGGGTTAAGTAGTAAACGTGAATTACAGATATAGCCAATATTCAGCCGCTCCTTCGGGGGTAAGCGCTTCACATATATTGTACTGAACTGTTCACCTCTCAGCTCTCAGCTAAAGTAATTGGTGACACTAGATGGTGGCACTGTGTTCCATATTTGGTTCCAGCGCTATTCAATCAAAGGAATTGTACAGTATATTGCTTGACTAAAGGATTCGTCAACCTTGGGTCTTACCATTAAATTAAAGACACAGACTGCGTGACATGGGTTTTATAAGGCCACAGCAGCCAATTTATTAACCAAATAATAAATAACAAAAAACATGAAAAACATGTAACACATACCCTTAATAACAAAATAATGTCCAACATCAAGAGGTCTTTGGGTGTCTTAACAAGGCACACTTTATAACTGTAAATGGTCTATATCCTCAGCTGTGCCCCAACAGGCTCGAGGACACTCGGACATCACAACTACTTCCATATTCCCCTCCCCCAGGGGATTTTTCTCCTGGGAGAACCACTGCTAACCCAATGTAAGCGCCATCCTTAGATGGGCCCCACTACTCCTGTGACCATGTAAAATTTTTTACTGACCCCCAAAGACCCCTTGAACCGCCAACTGCTGTGACAAGTTTGAAAATACCTAACAACACTACATTTTTTTCGTAAACCACGCGAGTTATTATTATTATTTTTTTTTTTAATTTATCTTTATATTTATTTATTTATTTATTTTTTAATTATTCTTTGTTTTCCTTATTTTTTTTTTTTTTTTTTATAAATAAGGTTGAATGACACAAACACCTTCACCCATATTCATAAAATACCAATACAACCCATACCTATCCAGCCTGCTAACTCCTAACACCAGGGCGGGAGGGTGGGAAGATGTCTCCTCTCCAAACTTCTTCGAATGATGCAGAATCCACCCCCTACACCGGACCCCAACCTCTGGATCCAGCCCCCACTGACTTCTACCTCCAATCAGGTATGCCCCACCACTGACCTGACTGACCGTTCCCTGACCCCTGTTCCTCCCATAGTCATGCATCCCCTCCGTCTATTCTCTCCTACGGGTCTCACTCTATTCTACTGCACATTTCTGAATCACCTGGATGACACAAAATCTGTGAGTGAAGCCAAAAATCTACTTCATGCTTGGACACAATATATAAATTTGCTATATTTCGCAGGCATGGAGAATGGTGGGAATTGCCAAACACAAAATTTTGATGTGGTGTGGGGATTCATTTTCAGACCCAGTTACAATGGTGGAACCTTCTGGAACATTCTGCTAATTATGTAATTGAAAGCCATTTAGCTCAGAAAAGGCTCACAAAGAAAAAAGAATAAATATACAATAATCCTTAAACTGTGTGTCATATGGTAATGTGCAAACATTCTAATCCAATATCATTGCAAATAGTCAAGAATAAACAAAACTAATAATAATAAAGTCATGCAATAAAAATTCTAAATACGATGACGTCCAGTCTTCTCCAAAACGTTGCACAATATGTCAATGTGCTAATGTGAACAAGAAAATATGAAAATAACTCTGAAAGGTGCAAAATCTGTGATGGAATCAACTAAATTCATTATCTCTGGTGAAAAGAATGTGCAGTGGACAACACCTTCACCATTGTCCCCCTTTTGAGCAGACCCTCACTTTGTAAAGATGACCCTTATAACAGGGATCAAATTGTACTCTACCATATATCACCCCGATATATGCTATTTGTAAATCAAGATAAAATGACACGCACATAATAAAAGATGGAATCTCATCTATGACTTTAAAACCAGAGGTGCTGCTGTTTGTGAAGATGGCTGTGTCAGAGCTTTCTCAGTCCAGTCAGCCCACAACTCACTTTCGCTCCAGCATTGTCTGAAGTTATTCCCCAGCCATGCCCTACCCGGTTCATCAGGCTGGTGTCTCTAATGACATCAGTCCAATGAAATGCGTTGGACATAGCTTGAGACGATCCTGGAGAGTAGTGATGGGCTCAGGCGTGTTCTGGATCATAGTCCTAACACACCTCAGCAATCCCGCCAGGAAGCCGACACTGCACACTGCCAATCATAGGCAGTGAGGTATTCCCAGGTCAGCAACTGCACAGAACTTGGCTTGGTTGGGACTATGATCCCGAACATGCCTGAGCCTGTCACTACGGGAGAGTGCAATTTTATCTTGATTTATAAATAAAAAACTGCAGTGAGCACTATGTAAGCTTTATTTTTTGTGAGCATTGATCTATTCTACACCACCTGAGTTATTGGGGTCGATCAAGTGGAAGATCTGGGAAGGAAAATGAGAACCTTGTGTCCAGTCAGTCTGGATGATACATGCTAGAGTGCAGTATCATTTCTGTTAAGGTGAGAGTGTCCCCTAAAGGGGAGCAATGGTGAACGTGTCATCCACTGCATAGTCTTTTCACTGGATATAATAAAATTAGATGATTTAATCACAGATTTTGCACCTTTAAGAAACTGTAATTTTCATGATATTTTGGTTGTTCACATATTCACATTAACACATGGTGCATAGTTTTGGTGAAGATTGGACTGATTTTGCATTTTTATTGAATTACTTTATTATTATTAGTTTGGTTTGTGCTAGACTATTTTCAGGGATATTGTATTAGGATGTTTGCACAATAACACTTGACACATGGTTCAAGGATTATTGTATGTTTAGTTATCATTTTTATCAGTGCAGCAAACACTTAAGCCGAATGTCAGGAGACATCGACCAGTGTGCATGTCGGCAGTGGTGTATTTAGGTTTTGTGCTGCCCTAGGCCTGACTAAGCTCGCGCACCCCCTAATTTAACTATGACCCACCCCTTCCTGTCAAGGCCACACCCCTTCCTTTTTAAGATCCGCCTTGTCATCTTCATGGGAGGACAGAGGGACACCGCGGGAGGAGGACAGTGAGCGATACAGCATCTTTTCATTTGGGGGGTAAGGGGATATGTGCTGGGTGCTTTGGGAGGCTCTTGCACTGAAGTCGTATCCCTCCTCTGTGGCTCCTCCTCCTCCTGGCTGTGTACTGAGTGTGTGTGGCTGACAGTGGGGAGAGAGGTGTCGGCTGCTACGGAAAGCCCATCGCCGCTTGTGGGACTCAAGGCGGCAGATGTCCTGGGTGCCCACGCTGGCGCATCCCTGCCTGGCCAGTTACCGAAACTCAGTGCCCTAACTTGTTGTGGGCTCTGAGACAGTGGCGTCACTAGGGTTGGCCTAGAGGATATCAGGTTAGGTACTTACTAATGGCTCAGTTCCTGGGAACAGTAATGGATAATGGCCAACAGGCTCTCTTACCAGACCCAGTGAAACTGCAACAGTGATTCCTCCGGCTGGACGTTCGCTTACTCTGGGTTGCCCAGGCCAACTTTAGTCAGTAGTGTAGCATGTCTCTACCCTGGCAGTGGCTTCATCTTTCTCCCCCTCTGGTGGTGCGGGTACAGCGTGGCTCTCTGGTGGTGCGTGTACAGCGTGGCTCTCTGGTGGTGCGTGTACAGCGTGGCTCTCTGGTGGTGCGTGTACAGCGTGGCTCTCTGGTGGTGCGTGTACAGCGTGGCTCTCTGGTGGTGCGTGTACAGCGTGGCTCTCTGGTGCTGCGGGTACAGCGTGGCTCTGGTGGTGCGGGTACAGCGTGGCTCTGGTGGTGCGGGTACATTGTGTCTCTCTGATGGTGCGGGTACAGCGTGGCTCTGGTGGTGTGGGTACAACGTGGCTCTCTGATGGTGCGGGTACAGTGTGGCTCTGGTAGTTCGGGTACAACGTGGCTCTCTGGTGGTGTGGGTACAGCGTGGCTCTGGTAGTGCGGGTACAATGTGGCCCTCTGGTGGTGCGGGTACAGCATGGCTCTGGTGGTGCGGGTACAGCGTGGCTCTGGTGGTGTGGGTACAGCGTGGCTCTGGTGGTGTGGGTACAGCATGGCTCTGGTGGTGCGGGTACAGCGTGGCCCTCTGGTGGTGCGGGTACAGCGTGGCTCCGGTGGTGCGGGTACAGCATGGCTCCGGTGGTTCGGGTACAGCGTGGCTCTGGTGGTGCGGGTACAGCGTGGCTCTCTGGTGGTGCGGGTACAGCGTGGCTCTCTGGTGGTGCGGGTACAGCGTGGCTCTCTGGTGGTGCGGGTACAGCGTGGCTCTGGTGGTGCGGGTACAGCGTGGCTCTCTGGTGGTAGGGGTACAGTGGTACAGTGTGGCTCCCTATCTGGCTTCCCACAGCACAGTATTCTCTTTTTCTCCTCCTGTAAACCCCCCCCAGCAGAGTGCATGCATGCTGGGGGCTGTAGCATGATGTCTGTGGACACACACAGGGGCCGCCATTCTTTAGGGATTCGTTTTCCTATGATGCCCCCAGAGTCTTCTGATTGGCCCTCTGCTGTGGCCAATCATGGGGAGGGAAACAGTGGGGAGGAAGCTGGGCGGCGGCATGGCGAAACCAATTAGAGCCGCTCTCTGTCTCTTCGTTCAGCTGACAGAAAGGGGGGGCGAGCGGGGGAGATACACAGACAGCCCGCATCTCTCCTCTCCCTGTCACAGCGCTGCTGCTCCATTTACCAGAGAACTCCCCTGCTCCCCCCCCTCCCCTTTCTGTCGGCTGAACGGAGAAGAGAGAGAGAGCGGCTCTAATTGGTTTCACCGTGCCGCCGCCCAGCTTCCTCCCCGCTGTTTCCCACCCTATAATTGGCCACAGCAGAGGGCCATTCAGAGAAAGCGAGAATCACGGCTTTACGGGGCGGCTTAACGGCTCCTGTGCGGGAGGAGAGCGGATGCCGTTTTGGTGGGAGGCGTCTTTTTTGCCGCCCCCCACAAAGTGCCGCCCTAGGCCTGGGCCTTGTTGGCCTAGGCCAAAACACAGCACTGCATGTCGGTCTGTCCAACAGAAGCCAGCCATGTGGCCGGCTTCTGTTGGACGAGCATGCTGATAAACCAGCAGCTGACCGACTCCCAATCAGTGCTTTCAGCCAATGGCAGAGAGCGCTAATCGGAGTGTTTTGGTGGGGGGTCCCCCTGTCAGAACACAACAGCTCAGCGAGGGAGATTGCTGTACTAACTATGGATGGGCAGTACAGCAGATGGGTAGTACAACTTCGCTGGGTTGAACTAAAAAAAAACTTGTAGTGTGTACCGGGCTTTATACTTTGGTTTTGGAGTTAATCCTGAGACACTTAATTTTGCTTGCAATAAAATCCACTGAAAACATACGTATGGCAATACTTTCGCCATCTGTCCAGCAGATCGGTCTGCCTCATAGAGGAGAGCAGGCTCTGTCCTTGTCTGCTCAGATGGATAGAGCGGACAGGACCTGTCATCAGTCTGCTCAGCGGGATCAGTAGAGAGATCGATGGCTGGCAGGCGGATTCCACTCAGTCGGATCCACCCCGTGTTAAAGGGGCCAAAAGGATGATTCCTTTTCTACTACCCATTACCAAATAGTTTCGATGTCAGGTTTTCATTCAGTTCAGTCATTGATAGGTTGACAACCTGTCTGGAACAGAAATTTTCCAAAACTAAAACTATGACCCATGATATGTCATAGTTGTACCCCAAACGGTGTAGCTGGATCAAACATATTGACATTCCAACAGAAGCTTTGCAAACGGTAGCACAGTTTGGCTGGTGATGATGTTGTTCAACTTAAATCCCAACTCCAGAAATCAGACAAAATCTAACCTTGTTTTGCAATTGTTAAATGTTACGTCTAGGGTGAGCTGAAACTACCTACCTTACCCCCACTTTGTAAGGGGTCCTGGGATCCCCTTCTGGTCAACCTGTGGTCATAGGCTATAAAAGTTAAGACAGCTAAATGCATACAGCGTAAGAGAAGACTCTCATGTAGATAAATGAGAGTTATCATATTCCACGTTTGGAATATACTAGTGTTAAAAGAGTGTTCCACTAAATGATATATATGTCTGGACATGTTGTCAGTCTCAAAGGGACTTGTTTACCCATGAAAGTGGACTAATCACTCTTGTTGGAACCCAACGCCATCTTTGGTACTTTCCCTTAAGGTCAACTAGGACCAACAAGGCCTTATTTAACTTCATACATCTGACCATCCCATGTGTGACATAAGGGATGAATTATCTGATCGAAGACCATCCGCGCATCCTGAATCCAGTTGTTGTTGCTGCAAGTCTGAATTATCCTTACTCACATTCAGCCAGCTAAAGTGCTCTCCTCCTCTCTCTCCAGTGCTTTGGGCTGTGGGCAGTCCCCCAACATCATCCAGGGGCGCCTTAGAGTGGAGGCTTTCAAGGACTGGGTGCACCGCTGGAGAGACCTTGCTGGAATATGGAATAAAGTTGGCCATACATGGTTAGTTTTTTTCTTTTTCTTTTTTTTTTTTTGAGCCACAAATAGAGGAGAAAGGAGGAAAACCACTGCTGTAAGAAAACACTGATCAGTGACTGTAGCCTCTGATCGATGGAACATTTTCCAACATGTTCTTTCAACAGAGGTCGATTAAACAATTGACTTCTGTTTTGATCCGTGTATGGCCAGCTTAAGCTAAGTATTGTTTCCTATTCCTGCACCCCTATACTGAACAAGCAGTTAACCCTTGTAGTGTGTTTGTGGGGGCTGGGGGGGATTGGCACTGCAAGGGTAAATTTAATCCAAATCCTGGAGTTGGGCTTTAAGATCGAACTTTTTAATTTCAAAGAAACATTTCATTTTAAAGAAACAATGTCTCCTGAATATGAAAATGAATTTCTTGAGAGTGAAGACCTCACTGATGTGAAAAGTTTAGCATGTAAGAACTTACTTGTTCTTTATAAGGTTTTGAATTATTATTATTTGCATTTTGCTGCATATTCAAATTTTTTTGCAGTAGAAAAAGTATTTCTTCATCTGGCTATAGCAGGGGTAGGTAACCTATGAGCGTAGTGTGCCGAAAAATGTTTTCAAAGAAATTGAGAGTGACGATTTTATAACAAAAAAAAAAGTCAACTTCACACTCTCAATCACGAAAAGGATTTTTTATAAAGTAAATACTGTAAACTACTTGAGTAGTGAGAAATTAACATCCTGCACTCATGCCTCAGATCAGCCCCAATTCCTGCAATTTCACACTTTAGATCAACCCCAATTCATCCACCTTCACACCTCAGATCACTGTCCCCCCTGCAAATCTGTTTCACCACTGTACCCTCCTGCACATCTGCCCCACCACTGTACCACCCTGCACATCTGCCCCACCACTGTACCACTGTCAGAGAGGTTACCTTGATGGACATGGTGTTGCTCGCCGTGGTGTGCGTAGGGGTGCGCCGGTGCTCGCTGGCACGCACATTCCTGCTCGCCCTGGTGTGCGTGCTCCTGTAAGCACTGGTGTGTGCGATCCGGCTGGCCCTGGTGTGCGTGCCGGCGCTGCCACCCTGCTGTTCTGTCCCTCCAGAGCCCAGAGTACTGATACCTGAAAGGTTTTCCGGAGTTCGTAGCAAATACCGTGCATTCTGAAATGCCTGTGAGCTCTACTTTGCCTTGCAGCCCCATACCTTCTCTCTAGAAGCAACCAAGGTGGGCTTTGTCATTTCTCTGTTGTCTGGTGAGCCTCAAACATGGGCCCACCGCCTCCTGGAACAAAAGTCTGAATCTTTAGGAAGTCTGGATGCTTTCTTTCTGGCTATGTCCCAGTTCTACGAGGACCCCCAGCTAACTGCAACTGTTGAAGCCGCATTGCACTCCCTCCGACAAGGCCGCAGGGCGGCTGAAGATTATGCGGTTGAGTTTAGACTCTTGAGCTCTGACACGGACTGGGACAATGCTGCCTTGCGTCACTAGTTTCGGATGGGGTTATCTGACCCACTTAAGAATGAGCTGGCACGGGTCAGAGTGCCTCAGTCCCTGGATGAGCTTATCTATCTCTCTATCCAAATTGACCGTCGCCTGAGAGAGTGAAGCACCGAAAGGTCTACTAGTGTCTTTCGCCCCACCTGGATGCTCCCTCAAGTTCCCAGTCCTCCCAGTCGGCCCTCCGCTACATCAACTGTTCCAGTCCTAGATGCTCCAGAACCCATGCAGCTTGGCCTACTTCGTCCCTGTCTTACCCCTGAGGAGAAGTTACGCAGACGTGCTCACAATTTGTGTCTGTATTATGGGGAATCCGGGCATTTCGCAAGAGCCTGCCCCAACAAGATGCATAAGTGCCATTCTACTTCTCGTATGTGTGCAACTGTCATGCCTAAACCCAGTACTCACCTTGCTATCTCTATCACATTGCAGCTTCCAGGAAGGACTATCCCAGTATCAGTCATCATTGACTCCGGAGCATGCAGCTGCTTCATTGACCTGGTTTTTGCAGCCAATCACAGTATGCCACTTCAACCCAAAGCCCAAGGGCTTGCTGTACACCTTGCAGATGGTTCCACCCTCAGTTCCGGTCCTGTCATACAGGAGACCATCCCTTTACTAGCTACCATGGGTCCTCGTCACCAAGAACTTCTTTGCCTGGATGCCATCTCCTCTCCTCTCTTCCCCATCATCCTGGGAATGCCTTGGCTACAAGCCCATAATCCCCATATTAATTGGGCTACAGGAAAAATTTAGTTCCTCTCCGAGTACTGTCAACAGAATTGTCTGCAGGGAACAATCAGTAAGACTTCTCAACTTCTCTGCTTAGATTCAGATACAGAGCTACGCCAATCTATCCCAGAACCCTACCAGGACTTCTCGGATGTATTTAGCAAAAAGGGAGCAGAGACCCTTCCCCCGCACAGACCTTATGACTGCCCAATAGAACTTTTACCCGGAACAGAGGTGCCTTTTGGGAGGATCTTCCCATTAACTGAGCAGGAGCTAGACACATTAAAGAAATATATTGATGAGAATCTGGAGAAGGTATTCATCCGCCCGTCCACCTCCCCGGCCGGTGCCGGTATATTTTTTGTGGAAAAGGACCACTCCCTTCGCCCGTGCATTCATTATCAGGAGTTGAATAAAATAACAATTAGAAACCGTTATCCGCTACCTCTGGTGCCTGAACTGTTCCAAAGATTGGGAACTGCAACGGTTTTCACGAAACTGGATCTCCGTGGAGCTTATAATTTAATCCGTATCAGAGAAGGGGACAAGTGGAAGATTGCTTTCCATATTTGCTTCGGGCATTTCGAGTACCTCATTATGCCCTTCGGTCTCTGCAATGCACCAGCAACGTTCCAACACTTCGTTAATGATATCTTTCATGATTACCTGGATCTGTATGTTATTGTCTACCCTGACGATATCCTAATTTTTTCCTCTTCACTGACTGACCACCGCAGGCACGTCCAGAATGTCCTTGCTCGGCTCAGGCAACATGGACTGTATGCTAAACTCGAAAATGAGAGTTCGAACTCCAATGTATTCAGTTTTTGGGTCTCATCATTTCAGTCGAGGGCATCAAGATGGACCCTCAAAAGGTGTCTGCTATCCTGAACTGGCCTGCACCCATAGACAAAAAAGGGATTCAGCGCTTTATTGGGTTTTCCAACTTTTATCGGAAATTCATTAAAGACTTTTCTAAAATCATCACTCCTATTACTGAATTAACTAAGCAGGGAACCCGATTCTGCTGGACTCCCAGGGCGCAATCGGCCTTTGAGAAACTTAAAGAACTATTTACCTCAACCTCCATTTTGAAAAACCCTAACCCTGCCCTGCCAATCGTTTTGGAGGTTGATGCCTCAGAAATTGCTGTAGGAGCAGTGCTCTCCCAATGACAAGGTGCCAAAGCTCTCCTATTTCCGATAGCCTTCTTCTCACGCAAACTCTCTATGTCCGAAAGGAACTATGATGTGGGAGACCGGGAACTTCTGGCCATCAAAACAGCTCTGGAGGAGTGGCGCTATCTACTGGAGGGTGCTGCACATCCCATTTTAATTTACACCGATCACAAAAATTTGGAGTACCTGAGATCCGCCAAGAGACTAAGACAACGACAAGCTAGATGGACACTCTTCTTTCCCCGCTTTCAATTTCATATTACTTACAGACCCGGCTCTAAAAACATCAAGCCAGATGCTCTTTCCCGCATGTTCCATGACTCCAAGA
Source organism: Aquarana catesbeiana (assembly GCF_042186555.1). Lineage (NCBI taxonomy): Eukaryota > Metazoa > Chordata > Amphibia > Anura > Ranidae > Aquarana > Aquarana catesbeiana. Next base: position 40,493,786 of record NC_133333.1, read on the forward strand.
AGACTGTACCTCCGGACACTATCCTTCCTGCTGGAAATGTTTTGCTCCTTCAAGGGGATCTGGTCTCTAAGATAAGACAGGCCTCTATGGGAATAACCCAGTCTGCTGAAACCAACTTGAAGGACGGTTTGCTTTGGCACAAAGGCAAGATTGTGGTCCCTAGGGACTTAAGGGTGCCGGTACTGGAGCTTTGCCATGGCCATAAGCTGGCGGGTCATTTCGGGGCCCTGAAGACGGCCGAGTTGGTACAGCGTACTTTCTGATGGCCACAACTGGTCAATAATTGTAAAAACTACATGGATTCCTGTCATACTTGTGCCCGAAGTAAGAGCAGCCGGACAAGAGCTTGGAGTCTATTGAAACCCTTACCCATTCCTGAGAGACCATGGAAGATGATCTCGATGGACTTCATCGTGGAACTCCCTCCATCAGAAGGTTTTTCTACCATCATTGTCGTAGTAAATAGACTGTCCAAGATGGCACATTTTCTTCCAATGAAGGGTACACCCTCAGCCATGGAAATGGCGAAGATGTTCATTAAAGAGATTGTAAGGTTGCATGCGGTTCCAGCAAATATTGTCTCAGATCGAGGTGTCCAGTTTACCTCCAGGTTTTGGAAGGCCCTGTGTGGTTCCCTTGAAATTGAACTGGCGTTCTCTTCGGCTTACCATCCCCAGACGAATGGCCAAACGGAGAGAACCAATCAAAATTTGGAGCAATATCTCCGTTGTTTCTCCGCCTTCTCACAGAATGACTGAGTCTCTCTGTTACCTGTTGCGTAGTTTTCTTACAATAACTCTCTGTACTCTGCCATCAAGCAAACGCCATTCTTCCCCAACTATGGTTTTCATCCGTCCTTTTTACCTAGTTCAATACCCGAATGCACCATCCCTGCAGTTTCAGAAACCTTGGCGTTCTTCTCCGTTAATAACGAACTTCTGCAAGAAGCCATGGCCAAGTCCCAGGCCTATTACAAGAAGATGTTTTACAAGAAGAGACGTGGGGAACCATAGGTGTGCGCAGCCTATTGCATTAGGGTGTGCACCCCAAAGCTCTAACACACTTGTGTGTGTGTGTGTGTATAAATATATAGGGCAGTAAGGCAATGGACAGCATCGGTAGAGCAGTGGACTATGTCAGTAGGGCAGAGGTTGGTGTCAGTAGTTTATTTTTTTATTACATTTTTTTACAAATGCATTATTTTTTATTGTATTTTTATACAATCATTTTTATTATTGTTTTTTACAATCTTTTTAGGGGCCCCATTGGGGGCTTTGGTGAAATATCAGGGGTCTAAACAGGCCCCTGATGTTTCACTTTTGAGACAAAGAAAGGGACTGGGGACATAGATTTCCCAGTCCATTTCTCTACAGCTAAGCAGCAGGGGGAATCTGCCCAGCGCAGGGTGATTAGGGTGTGCCCAGGCACACCTGGCACACCCTGTGCGCACGCCTATGTGGGGAACTCATCTTGGAACCTGGCAATCAAGTGTGGTTGTCCACAGCTAATCTGAGGATGGCCTGCCCTTCTAGAAAACTGGGGCCTAAATTCATGGGTCCTTTTCCGGTGAGAAGGAAGGTTAACAATGTTACATACGAACTGGATTTGCCTGACTCTTTAAAAGTGCATCCGGTCTTCCATGTGTCTCTACTGAAACCGGTTGCCTCTAATCCCTTTACTGGCCGTAACACGGGCCCGCCCGAACATATCATGATCAACAATGAGGAAGAATTTGAAATTGAAGCAATTCTGGATTGCAGAAGGAGGCGCAACCAAACCCAATACCTTATTAAGTGGAAGGGTTATGGACCCGAGGATAACTCCTGGGAGCCCGAGAGTAACCTTCATGCCAAGGAACTGTTACAAGCTTTCAAAAATTCCCATGCAACCAGATTGGTCTAGCTGGGCATCCGGAGGCTGCCCTTGAGGAGGGGGCACTGTCAGAGAGGTTACCTTGGTGGACATGGTGTTGCTCGCCGTGGTGTGCGTCGGGGTGCGCGGTGGCGCACGCATTCCTGCTCAACCTGGTGTGCGTGCTCCTGTAGGCACTGGTGTGTGCGATCCGGCTTGTCCTGGTGTGTGCGCCGGCGCTCGGGCGCGTTTGCTGGTGCGCGTTAGCGCGCGCGTTCCTATGAACGCTGGTTCGCCTCATCCGGTGGGTGACTGGTGTGCTCGCCGGTGTGCGAGTCTGCGCGCCCGTGCACGTCGGTGCACGTGCACGTGCGCCGTTTGGCGCCAATCTGCCTATTTAGGCCAGCTGCACTCTCTGTTCGGTGCTGCCTGATCAACAGCTCTTCCGTGCCTTGTTCCTGTTCCCTGTGCCTGTGCTTTGATCTCCTGACAAACCCGGCTTGCTTCCTGGACTCCTCTGAACTCTGCCCGCACCTGACCTTTGGCCTGTTTTGACTACTCTTCTGCCTGCTCCACTGTACTTCGTTGCCTGCCTGTTGCCGAACCAAGCCTGTATCCGGGTCTCCCTGCTCAGCTCCTGCTCAGCTCCTGCTCAGCTCCTGTTTGCCTGTGTTCCAGCTTTCATCTTGCTGCCCTAGGACTGTCTACCTACCAGCATCTGGACTCTATTACCAGGCTCCCATACCACTCCGCATTTCCGTGCCTCCTGTATACCCTACCAGAGGCCGCGAGTCGGACGCGTAAGGGAGCCTACCCTCTGCCCAAGCTGACTCGCCGGTCAGGTACGTAGTAGTCTGATAACCACCCTGCTGTTCTGTCCCACCACTGTAACCCCCTGCTCATCTGACGCACCAATGTTCCCTCTTTATTATCTGCCCCACTATTGTACCTCCCTGCACATCTGCTCCACATGCTCTTCTGTCTCACCGCTGAACCATCTTCTCATCTGTTTTAACACTAAACTTATCTGCTCATCTGCCCCACCACTGTAACCCCCTTTTTCATCTGCCCCACCACTGTACCTCCTGCACATCTGTCCCACCTCTGTTCCCCCTGCTCATCTGTCCCACCAATGTACCTCCTTTCTCCTCTGCCCCGCCACTGTACCTCCTGCACATCTGTCCCACTTCTGTTCCCCCTGCTCATCTGTCCCACCAATGTACCTCCTTTCTCCTCTGCCCTGCCACTGTACCCCCCTGTACATCTGCTCCACCTCTGTACTCCCTGCTCTTCTGCCCAACCACTGTACCCCCTGCTCATCTGTCCCACCAATGCACCTCCTTTCACATCTGCCCCACCGCTGTACCCCCCTGCTCTTCTGTCCCACCACTGAACCCCCCTACTCATCTTTCCCACCATTGTAACCCCCTTCTCATCTGCCCCAACACTGAACTCCCCCTGCTCATCTGTCCTTCCACTGTAACCCCCTGCTCATCTGCCCCATTACTGTACCCTCCTGCTTTTCTGTCCCACCGCTGAACACCTTTCTCATCACTACCACTACTGTACTTTCTGCACATCTGCTCCACCACTGTACCCCCTTGCTCTTCTGTCCCACCACTGTAACCCTGCTGTTTATCTGCCCCATCAATGTACCCCTTTTTAAATCTGCCCCACCACTGTACCTCTCTGCACATCTGCTCCACTGATGTTTTCCCATGCTCTTCTGTCTCACTACTGAATCACCTTCTCATCTGTCCTAACACTGAACCCATCTGCTCATCTACCCCACCACAGTAACCCGCTTTCTCATCTGCCCCACCAATGTACCTCCTGAACATCTGTCTCACCTCTGTACCCCCTGCTCTTCTGCCCCACCTCTGTTCCCCCTGCTCATCTCTCTCATCAATACAACTCCTTTCATATCTGCCCCATTGCTCTACCCCCCTGCTTTTCTGTCCCACCACTGAACCCCTTCACATCTGCCCCAACACTGAACCCCCCTGCTCATCTGCCTCATCACTGTACCCCCCTGCTCCTCTGTCCCACTGCTGACGCCCCTTCTCATCTCTTTCACCACTGTACCTCCCTGCACATCTGCCCCACCACTGTACCCTCCTGCTCTTCTGTCCCACCTCTGAACCCCTTCTGCTCATCTGCTCCACCGCTGTACCTTTTTCTCATCTATGATATGCGTGATATGCAGAGTGGTGAAAGGAAGCAGAGATGAGACACAGCTACCTGTCCTGGCACATTCATCCTGCTGATCCACCTATCGCATCCAGCCCATGTGATGTATGTGATGTCACATACAAGCATCTGTAATGGATGCGCAATGATGAGCCCCTGCAGCTGAGAAAAAGTATGGCACTCTGCGCCGCAGCAACACCAAGTTGGGTGTGATTTTTTTATTGCGCTGAATACTGGCTGTGGCTTAAAGGGACACAGACTGCAAGGGTTCAGTAGTAAGTGACGCAAAGGTTCAGGAATAATTTCAACAAAGTTCTCAGGAGCGCAACAGTAATTCCACAAACTGTCACCTGATTGTGACTTTCTCAATCACAGTGAAATCCCCTCTTTCTGAGATTGGTAGTGGCAACTAAGTAAGTCATCTTCCTCCAGATGGTGGAGGGCTAGCAAGACTGTGATTGGCTTTAGCAGTGGCCAATGACAGTCCTCCTCCTCCTGGAAACAAGGACCGCCCCCCCCCCCCACAGCAGACGTGCACCCAATCTCTTCCCCATCACAAAAGCTGACGATCGCAGCTACAGCAAAGTTAGAGAACCAAACAATGTTTCCCATCTTTTACACTGTGCTGCTCTGCTGATGGGGAGGGGGTCGAGTGCTGGCAAAAGAGGCTACGAGTGCCGCTTGCAGTACCCATGCTGGGGGTTGCCTACCCCTGGACTGATATGCTCGTTTTTAACTCATTAAATGTGAGTATTCGGAATGCTTTTTATAGAATAAATTTGCCCTAATTCTACATAGTGCACCATGAGGAGTTGCTTTCTTTCTATTTAATATACAGTATATACCTGTGGATCCATCACATGTTGAGACTGTATGAGATCCAGCTATCTGTTACCTGAGTGGAGTCACGATTTTATGGATATAATATGCCTGTCTAACCACCTATAATCTAGTGGTCCATTGTTTGCGGTAAGAGGCCCGGTGTGTTGGTGTTCGGTGGAGGATTTTTATTCACCTTAGTTTGTCATGTATACACCGTGGGTGATTCCAGTTTTTCTGAACATGGACTCTTTATGTTAAATTACAGTGGACTTTTTATTTACATATTTTTATGCATTTTTAGCGCTGCATATACTTGTATTTTCCTTTGTCTTATTGTTACCAACGTTTTTTATGCCAGCTGCTCTGTAGATATTATAGTGCAGTGAATAATCTTTATTTTCATCTGACTAGTAAAATTTAATTCAACAATTTTCCTTTTAAAAATGTTTATTTGATTTTCTAATCGTTAGTGGGGTCAAATTGATGTTCCTTTTTTGAACTGCAATGACAAGAGATTTCGAAAGTGAAGGATGGAAATTTTAAAATAAACACATTTCTAACAGTGTATGTGGTTTTCATTCGGTAAAGTTGATTCATTCCAAAATCGAATTTTAAAAGGGGAACAAAATTTTGAGCTAGTTTCAACCGACATTTGTCAACTTTTCAAATGTGCTGACAGTTTTCATACTAAATTTTGTAAGAATTTTCATAGGAATTTTTGTTCAAATGTACTGCTAGTGTGTAGCCACCTTTACTCTTGCATGCACTCAAGTATCTTGTGGAAGAGTTTTTTTTCAAAGCTGACAATTGTAAAAATTAACAGATTTGAAAATGATCTCCTAGAATCCCTTTTTTTACAGAGCATGGAGACATCAGCAGAAGTTTATTTTACGGTGACATCTTTGATAAATCTGATAACACTTCAATTCCGCCAAAAATTTCTTTATTTAAAGCTCAATATAAAAAGTACAATCAACACACAATAAATGTAGAATATTGTGAGCCAGCAGTATTGCCAACCTACCAGATTGAGATTTACTGACACGACACCTGAAATTTACTGGCACAGCCACGTTTTTACTGACATTTCCAAAAGTTACAAAATTAAAGTTTTAAATGCAATTTTCAGCATTTAAGCTACATACAAGTACAATATGCAATTGGTGCTGTGATTCAAGACAGATAATAAGGGAAAATACATATTTCTTATTTTATTTTCAATATAATAATTTCTCTGTATAGCTCAGGGACAGGACTCAGGAGAGCAAGAAATTGGAATGGGCGGCACACACACATGAAATGAACTTTCACAGTGACACTGACAGCAGTGTGGAACAGCACAGATGATAACACCTCATTGACACAACACGTTCCCTCCCCTCCTGAGTGATATTGACAGTCTCTCCCCACACCAGGTGGGTCCCTTCAGTCCACTCCAGTCCAAACAGCAGCGACAGTCATGCTCCCGGCTTGCCTTGCTCCCATCCCGCAGACCCGCCCGATTGGCTCTCTTGCACCATGACATCACATTACACACACTCAGGCAACACCTCCGCCAGACCCATCCCTGGCCCCCCTCCCCCCTCTCCGCCAGCGCTGCCCAAACACACTGTAGCAGGCACTTGGATGGTCTCGGCCGGCCGAGCGTCACATTCATATTTTAAACTATTTTCCTGTCACTGGCAGGGTGAAAGTGGCTCACAGTAAAAATACTGACGGTTGGCAACACTATGACGAAGTATTGTGGTTCTCTAAGCTGCAAACTGGAGGCAAGGCAACCATGCTTTCAACATGTGTGATTTTCAATGCAACATTTGTATTTGAAAGTTCTTTAGGATTGACATGTTGATCTTATGTCAAAATGATTTTGATAAATCCTCTGTTGTATAGGCTTGGCAAGTACACACTGCATTTGCCTTGTGATGCTTTTTCTTTAACTCGGACGAATGGCTTTCAATGGCTTCAACAATGATAACTAAGTGGTTTCTAATTGCCTAATGTTTATTCTACCCAAAGCTGCTGTTGTATCATGGGCTTGGCAAGTTGGCACTGCCTTGCCTGGTGACAGTTTTGCTTTCCGGAGGCACAGTGCTTTGAAAAAGTATTCATATCCCTTGAAATGTTTGACCTTTTTTGTCATGTTACAACCAAAAACATAAATGTATTTTATTGGGATTTTATGTGATGGACCAACACAAAGTGGCACATAATTGTGAAGTGGAAGGAAAATGATAAATGGTTGTCAATGCAAAATAAATATGTGAAAAGTGTGGTGTGCATTTGTATTCAGTCTTTGTAGAACCACCTTTCACTGCAATTACAGCTGCAAGTCTTTTTGGGGATGTCTCTACCAGCTTTGCACATCTAGAGAGTGACATTTTTGTCAGATTGGATGGAGAGCATCTGTGAACAGCAATGTTCGAGTCTTGACAAAGATTTTCAATTGGATGTAGGTCTGGACTTTGACTGGGCCATTCTAACACATGAATATGCTTTGGTCCAAACCGTTCCATTTTAGCTCTGGTTGTATGTTTAGGGTCATTGTCCTGCTGGAAGGTCAACTTCTGCCCCAGTCTTAAGTCTTTTGCAGACTCTAAGAAGTTTTCTTCTAAGATTGCCCTGTATTTGGCTCCATCCATCTTCCCATAAACTCTGACCAGTTCCCTCTGTCCCTGCTGAAGAAAAGCATCCCCACAACATGATGCTGTGTTGGGTGATGTGCAGTGTTCGTTTTCCACCATACATAGCATTTTGCTTTTAGTCCAAAAAGTTCAATTTTGGTCTCATCTGGCCAGAGCACCTTCTTCTACATGTTTGGTGTGTCCCCTACATGGCTTCTCGCAAACTGCAAACAGGACTTCTTATGGCTTTTCTTTCAACAATGGCTTTCTTCTTGCCACTCTTCCATAAAAGCTTGATTTGTGGAGTGCACGACGTATAGTTGTCCTGTGGACAGATTCTCCCACCTGAGCTGTGGATCTCTGCAGCTCATCCAGAGTTACCATGGACCTCTTGGTTGCTTCTCTGATTAATGCTCTCCTTGCCCAGCCTGTCAGTGTAGGTGGATGGCCATGTCTTGGTAGGTTTGCAGTTGTGCCATACTCTTTCCATTTTCGGATGATGGATTGAACAGTGCTCGTGAGATGTTCAAGCTTGGGATATTTTTTTATAACCTAACCCTGCTTTAAACTTCTCCACAACTTTATCCCTGACCTGTCTGGTGTGTTCCTTGGCCTTCATAACCCTGTTTGATTACTAATATAGGGATGAGCCGAACACTGTTCGGTTCGCACCAGAACATGCGAACAGGAAAAAAGTTTGTTTGAACACGCGAACACCGTTAAAGTCTATGGGACACGAACATGAATAATAAAAAGTGCTAATTTTAAAGGCTTATATGCAAGTTATTGTCATAAAAAGTGTTTGGGGACCTGGGTCCTGCCCAGGGGACATGGATCCTGCCCCAGGGGACATGGATCAATGCAAAAAAAAGTTTTAAAAACGGCCGTTTTTTCGGGAGCAGTGATTTTAATAATGCTTAAAGTCAAACAATAAAAGTGTAATATCCCTTTAAATTTCATAGCTGGGGGGTGTCTATAGTATGCCTGTAAAGGGGCGCATGTTTCCCGTGTTTAGAACAGTCTGACAGCAAAATGACATTTCAAAGGAAAAAAAGTCATTTAAAACTACTCGCAGCTATTAATGCATTGCTGGTCCGACAATACACATAGAAGTTCATTGATAAAAACGGCATGGGAATTCCCCACAGGGGAACCCTGAACAAAAATTTAAAAAATAATGACGTGGGGGTCCCCCTAAATTCCGTACCAGGCCCTTCAGGTCTGGTATGGATATTAAGGGGAACCCCGGCCAAAATTAAAAAAAAAAAATTACGTGGGGTCCCCCCAAAAATCCATACCAGACTCTTATCCGAGCACGCAACCTGGCAGGCCGCAGGAAAAGAGGGGGGGATGAGAGAGCGCCCCCCCTCCTGAACCGTACCAGGCCACATGCCCTCAACATTGGGAGAGTGCTTTGGTGTAGCCCCCCAAAACACCTTGTCCCAATGTTGATGAGGACAAGGGCCTCATCCCCACAACCCTGGCCGGTGGTTGTGGGGGTCTGCGGGCGGGGGGGCTTATCGGAATCTGGAAGCCCCCTTTAACAATGGGACCCCCAGATCCCGGCCCTCCCCCCTATGTGAAATGGTAAGGGGGTACAAAAGTACCCCTACCATTTCACTAAAAAACTGTCAAAAATGTTAAAAATGACAAGAGACAGTTTTTGACAATTTCTTTACTTAAATGCTTCTTCTTTCTTCAATCTTCTACCTTCTTTCGGTTTCTTCCTCCATCTTCTTCTTCTTCTGGTTCTTCTGACTCTTCTGGTTCTTCCTCCGGTGTTCTCGTCCAGCATCTCCTCCGCGGCGTCTTCTTCCCTTCTTCTCCTCGGGCCGCTCCGCATCAATGGCATGGAGGGAGGCTCCCGCTCTTCTCTTCATCTTCTTCTCTTCTTCATCTTCTTCTCTTCTTCATCTTCTTCTCTTCTTTATCTTCTTCTCCGGGCCGCTCCGCATCCATGGCATGGAGAGAGGCTCCCGCTGTGTGACGCTTCTCCTCTTCTGGCGGTTCTTAAATAACGGGGGGTGGGGCCATGGGGCCACCCGGTGACCCCGCCCCCTCTGACGCACGGTGACCTGACGGGACTTCCCTGTGACGTTACAGGGAATGCCACAGGGAAGTCCCGTCATGTCCCGTGCGTCAGAGGGGGTGGGGTCACTGGGTGGCCCCCCCCCGTTATTTACGAACCGTCAGAAGAGGAGAAGCGTCACACAGCGGGAGCCTCCCTCCATGCCATGGATGCAGAGCGGCCCGGAGAAAAAGATGAAGAAGAGAAGAAGATGAAGAAGAGAAGAAGATGAAGAGAAGAGCGGGAGCCTCCCTCCATGCCATGGATGCGGAGCGGCCCAAGGAGAAGAAGGGAAGAAGATGCCACGGAGGAGATGCTGGACGAGAACACCGGAGGAAGAACCAGAAGAGCCAGAAGAACCAGAAGAAGAAGAAAATGGAGGAAGAAACCGAAGGAAGATAGAAGATAGAAGAAAGAAGAAGCATTTAAATAAAGGAATTGTCAAACACTGTCTCTTGTCATTTTTAACATTTTTGACACTTTTTTAGTGAAATGGTAGTACCCCCTTACCATTTCACATAGGGGGGAGGGCCGGGATCTGGGGGTCCCCTTGCTAAAGGGGGCTTCCAGATTCCGATAAGCCCCCCCGCCCGCAGACCCCCACAACCACCAGCCAGGGTTGTGGGGATGAGGCCCCTGTCCTCATCAACATGGGGACAAGGTGTTTTGTGGGGCTACCCCAAAGTACCCTCCCAATGTTGAGGGCATGTGGCCTGGTACGGTTCAGGAGGGGGGGTGTTCTCTCGTCCCCCCCTCTTTTCCTGCGGCCTGCCAGGTTGCGTGCTCGGATAAGGGTCTGGTATGGATTTTTGGGGGGACCCCAGGCCGTTTTTGTTACATTTTGGCGCGGGGTTCCCCTTAATATCCATACCAGACCTGAAGGGTCTGGTATGGAATTTAGGGGGACCCCCACGTCATTTTTTTTTTAAAATTTTGGCCGGGGTTCCCCTTAATATCCATACCAGACCTGAAGGGCCTGGTATGGAATTTAGGGGGACCCCCACGTCATTTTTTTTTTTAAATTTTGTTTTGGGGTTCCCCTGTGGGGAATTCCCATGCCGTTTTTATCAATGAACTTCTATGTGTTTTGTCGGACCGGCAATTCATTAATAGCCGCAAGTAGTTTTAAATGACTTTTTTTCCTTTGAAATGTCATTTTGCTGTCAGACTGTTCTAAACACAGGAAACATGCGCCCCTTTACAGGCATACTATAGACACCCCCCAGCTACGAAATTTAAAGGGATATTACACTTTTATTGTTTCACTTTAAGCATTATTAAAATCACTGCTCCCAAAAAAACGTTTTTAAAACTTTTTTGCATTGATCCATGTCCCCTGGGGCAGGACCCAGGTCCCCAAACACTTTTAATGACAATACCATGCATATAAGCCTTTAAAATTAGCACTTTTGATTTCTCCCATAGACTTTTAAAGGGTGTTCCGCGGCATTCGAATTTGCCGCGAACACCCCAAATTGTTCGCCGTTCGGCGAACTTGCGAACAGCCAATGTTCGAGTCGAACACGAGTTCAACTCGAACTCGAAGCTCATCCCTAATTACTAAGGTTCTCTGACAAATCTCTGAGGGCTTCACAACAGCTGTATTTATACTGAGATTAAATTGCACACAGGTGCACTCTATTTACTAATTAGGTGACTTCTGAATGCAATTGGTTCCACTAGATTTTAATTAGGGGTATCAGAGTAAAGGGGGCTGAATACAAATGCACACCACACTTTTCAGATATTTATTTGGAAAAAGGTTTGAAAACCATTTATCATTTATCTATCAAATAAAATCCCCCCCAAAAAATGTATGTTTTTGTTTGTAACATGACAAAATGTGGAAAATTTCAAGAGGTATAAATACTTTTTCAATGCACTGTAAATGTCTTCATGGGCGTAGCATAAAGGATTGCAGGGGTCACAATCGCAACCCCGCCCCTAGATCCAGGGGGCCCCTGCAGCTTCCCTGTCATATTATCATATCGTCAACAAAGTCCAGCTCCCATCTGCCCTAGAGCCCCACAGCCATGCTCCAGTACTGCACTGTGAACCATTTCCTGAATTGAGAGGAGAACGGGGTGAGAACAGCCCAGCATGGGGAAGTGTCTGGCAACATGGACTGGTAACCAAGCTCAGCGAGTTAAGAGGAGGAGAGTGCCGTCCTGTAGCCTTGATACGTCCAATGTCAGTGGTGAGGTAAGACACCGCTCAGTGTCTCCTAGTCACCAGCTGGGACTCTCTGTACCCCCCCACCCGGAGATGTCTGCTTACCCAACTTCCCTGTCAACTGGGTAAAAGACACACATCGCCAGTAAGTGACCTTCCCCAACACCTGCCAACACAACCTTCATAAATTGCTAAACCAAATCCCTTAACACCTCCTGAGGGGCCACTGAGGGTCTGCAGGCTCCAGATTTTGTGTCACATGGCTTTGCCCCCCTATATCTAAATTGCAACCCCCCCCTAAGCCCCCTGACCACCCACTCCACCCTGGATGCTATGCCTGGCCACTGAGCTCTTTTCCCATTACGGCACTCTATACTGTTCCTCCTCCGCAGGGCTGAAATCACATTCCTTTATAACACAGCCAGCCACGATCTGCACAGGGTGTATCTGCCTACTGTAACTACATTGCGGTTCCGACCAGAGAATTTCACAGGTCAGAATGGCAACATAAAAGGCAGATACATCCTGTGAAGTCTGACTGACTGTGTGTAAAGGAATGTGATTTCAGCTCTGTGTAGTGTAGGGGGGAGGAGCTGTATACAGTGCTGTGATGGGGGAGGAGCTCTGCCAAGTGACCTGCCTATGTCCTCTAATTCTCCAGCGGTGATTCCTGTCCTCTGATTCTAGAGCGGTAATTCCTGTGCTCTGATGTAAGGAGTAACTCTGGGAACTCAAAACTCTTAAAGGATCACTAAAGGTATTTTTTTTTTAAATAACAAACATGTTATACTTACCTCCACTGTGCAGCTCGTTTTGCACAGAGTGGCCCCGAACCTGGTCTTCTGGGGTCCCTCGGCGACTGTCTTGGCTCCCCTCCGCAAGGACTCAACACCTTCATGTGAGCTCTCTCGCATGGTGTTGAGTGCTTGCGGTTGCGCTCCCGTGATACAGCCGGCGGCCATAGCCGCTCACTGTATCACTCGGCCTCGCCCCCCCCCGCGAGCCGCATCATTGGATGTGATTGACAGCAGAGTGAGCCAATGGCTGCGCTGCTTTCAATCCATCCACTGTAACCAATCAACGGCCAGGCTGAGCGGTGAAGAGGATGTCGGGAGTGAGCACGGGACTTTCGAGGGGTCAGGTAAGTAAAACGGGGGGGCTGGGGGGGCCAGTATTGTCGGATGCATAGAATGCATTCAGATGAAAAAACTTTTACCTTTACAACCCCTTTAAGCCACTTTGAGTATCTTGGTGTGCAGCGGGTATATCAGCACACACAGTGGAAGTGGGGAGGGGGGGGCCTAGGTCAATTTTTGCATCAGGGCCCACAAGCTTCAAGCTACGCCCCTGAATGTCTTTCAGTGTCTCAAACTGTTAGAAGTGAATCATTCCAAATAATTGAATTAGTCATAACTCCAGTAGTAACTAAGCTCTTTCCTGGGGTAATTGGTTTTCTCTGGCATTTACATTTTTGGCTTGGCTCTGAAAACGACTCTGTTGTATGCATGATGGCAAGCTGATCTTACTGTGACATTAAATTGTACGTTCCTAAGGCAGGTTTACCTAACTGCCTCAACAAGTCACAATGTGAAGCCTGCTCATAGATTATGTGTGCTGGGTATTTATTTGACAAACCTTCAAGCATCAGCACTGTCACATCATGACAGGAGGAGTAGTTAGCCATGTGCTCCCCATTATTATTCTTTGTTAAAGGTTCTGACCCAAGTGGCAGGGAAGATAAAATAAGGGAAGGAAAGTATGTGTAGATCCAAAGGCTGGCTTCAGCTCAATCTCCTCCGATCAGACACAACCCATTTTCACCCGGATAGGGCTGAATCGTAGAACCTACCCTATGATTTACCCTCATCCAGGTAATATGTGTCAGAGGGACGTGTCTGATGGTAGGAGATTGAGCTGAAGACAGCTTTTGGATCTCTGTTATCATGGTTTACATCAACAGTGTACAGCCCCATTTTCTTTCATTTGGCAGGGCTGCCAAACAAGCTGCTGAATAGGCCTGTGCTTTGAATTCACACCGGAAAAAAAATGTGTAAAATATACATAAAATATATACAAACCCACGTCTCCATTGATCCTCGTATACTTCATATATATAAAAAGGAGACACAATAACATCAACTTAACGATCAGAAATGAAACAATTTACATCAAACTCAACATTAATGCCTGCTGGAACTAAAACCTTTGTCTCATGTATCCAGTAAGACTCTCTACGGCTGAGCTGACGTATAAAATTGCTCTCCAATGTTTTGTACCTCTTTCGATCCCCTAAAACTTCAGACCCCTAGGGTTCTGGTTATGAAATAATTTGAAATGCCTTGATACGTTATGAGTCTTAAGTCCATTCTTGATGTTGTTCACATGCTCACCTAATCTGTCATAAAGGGGTCTAGAGGTCCTACCGATATACTGTAGGCCACATTCACATTCGAGCATGTAAACAACACCAATCGTGGCACAAGTAATCAATTGCTGAATCTTATACTCTTTATTAGTAGCTGATTTGATGTACCTTTTCATGCCATATAAATACTTTTTGCTCCCAATCAAAAGCAACCAAATTACTAATATTCAATGATATCATTGCTGCATGGTTTTTGTGCTGTCTCCACTGGGGCTCGGTCCATCACCGGCCGGCGCACAGGGGCCCGTCCTCTTCCCTTTGGGGGAGGTGGCGGGCCCCTGTCATGTTGCATGCCTTGTCAGCCCTTGGTATGCCTCAAGCTGTTTGTGCAATTGCGACTGTTTTGCGCCGGAGGGCTTGACCTGCATGGCGCCTTGCAGCTGCTTTGGGCAGCAGTGTGGCGCCGTGCAGTTCTGGCTCTGGAGGTTTCTTGTGATGTTCCCCCATGAGCTCCTTCCACATACCTTGAGATTTATTTCTCATTTCAACTACAGATGTTTTATTTGTATTTTTCTATGTGTGCGTGTTTGGCCGTCTCCCGGCGGCTTTGCTGGTTGTCGGGGGGATGGCTGAGGAAGCCTCTTGATTGGCTGTTGGGCTTTCTTAATTCCGGGGTGTTGTGATTGGTCTCTTTGTCCCGTCCTAAGTTGCCCTGTGATGACGTCGTTGCGATGACACACGCAATGACGCCACACACACAACCAAATACACTTTGCTGACACCAACTCCATTCAGCACACTGCGCATGCGCCGGGGGCCTTTTAAGTCCGCAGCTGGCATACGGCTCAGTGCAAGCCTCTGTGTCTGAGAAGCAACAACGCCCAGCCACCTGCACTCATATGCTCAGTTATCTGTTCAAAGTAAGTTACAATCCTAGATATGGGGGGGGTTCTCCTTCCCTCACTGCATACAAATTTAATCTGTGTGCCATCTAAATATTATCTTAAAAGAAGTGCCTTTGTTTATTCATACTCTGAAAGGGCTGGTATGCCTTTGCTCTGTCCCCTCTTGTTTTGCCTTTGTTTCATGCATGGGGGTTTTTTCACTTTGCAAATAATGCTATTAGATTTTTTCCTTTCTTCTAGGCACAAATACAGAGACTTTATAATACATTTATAAATAAGCTTTTTTCCATAATATTTACAATTTTTACAATATTATTATCCCCGATTTATGCCTAGTTACATATATCTTTATATATATATATATATATATATATATATATATATATATATATATATATATATACATACCTTTTTTTATACATCAATTTAAATACTTTATTATCCTTTAGGATGTCCCTGAGGTTGTGCTATGGTGGTCGTCCTTTAGGGACCTTTGTGAGGGCTTAGATGGGGTTCACCAACTTGATGGACAGACAGCAACAAATTTTATGGATCACTTTTCTAAATAAAATTTTTTTTTTTTTTTAATATCTTTCTACAACTTTGAATTTGTAATGTATTCATGTATTTAATTTTTCTTGTTCTGCACTATATGTGCTGTATTAACTGTGATCATGTGTTTGATACATGCTTTTTAATCATTTTTCTAAATAAATGACTTTTTATGATATATGATTTTCTTCCTGTTCGCCCTTAAAAGTCCCATTGTACCGGGGGGTACTTGTGTCCCTTTTTAAGGGTCCTTATACAACAAATGGAAAAAGGGATGTTGGCAACACCTTACTAGACAATTATCATTTCTCTCTGTGGTTCACCATTTATACTTATTAGTAGGTGAAGACACAAAGTTTTTGCACTTTTTGATATTACATTTGGAATGCTTGCAGGTGGTACACTTACTGCAAGCGTAAAATCCAAAGAGGAATGAGAATAACCCACTTTCTGACTGAGTCGGTGGGTCAACAATGCCAGGTGCCAGATGATCATGGAGGGAGGGAGCTTTTTTGTATATAAATGATGGCGGCTGTGGTAGAAGGGGGCCCAATACCTTGTCCTGTTTGAGAATAGACCATTTTTTTTGAACAATCCTCTCAAACTTTTTATGTTGGACATTGTAATTTAATACCATTTAAAAGTTTGAAACATCAGTATCACTCTAATCTGGTTGGAAACCAATGAATTTCTATCCAAACTACGCACCCGCTCTATTTCACTGTCCAGGGCGGATTTCTCATACGCCTTTTGTTGGAATGTAGAAGCAAGAACCTAGGATTGAAAAACAAAATCATCTTCGCGAGTGCAATTCCGCCTGAGCCTGATGTATTGACCTCTGGGGATGTTGCACAACTATGACCTATGGTGGCAACTCCCCAGAGGGATATAAGAATTTCAATCAGCAGGCTTGAAATTATTGCACAAACAGAAATGATCACCCTCTTTGGAGATCTCCAGGTCAAGAAAGACCATGCGTTCCATACTGATATTCCAAGTAAGCTGTATGTTCTTGGAATTATCATTCATGGATAAAATGAACCTGTCAAGACCAGAGGGATCCCCTTCCCAAACAAGGAGGAGATCATAAATAAACCTCCTATAGCAGACAGTTCAGGGGGGCGATTCTTAAAGACGACCTCTTCCTCCCAGTGGGCCATGAACAAATTGACCACACTGGGAGCGAAGCGGGCCCCTATTGCAACCCCTCTTGTCTGCAAATAATATTGTCGATCATACCAGAAGTAGTTCCTTGATAAACAAAAACTAAGGCAACTAAGGAGGAACTTTTTTGTGTTTTCTAGGAAGAACAGAGGACGTCAAAGCCCATTGTACAGAGGACAATGCGTCCCCGTGTCCAAAGAGCTGACATCAGCGGTGACCATAATACTGGACGATGTACAACTGATTGATTCAAGAACCTGTATAATGTGTTTAGTATCTTTAAGGAATGCATCTGTTTTAAGAACTAATGGCTGCAAGAAGGAATCAATATACTGTCCAACTCTAGAGGAGATAGAGTCTATTCCATTTACGATAGGCCTACCCGGTGGGTTGGCACTATCTTTATGGATCTTTGGTAGACAGTATATTATGGGAGTCCTACAGAACAGGGGTTCCAAATAGGCTGCCTCCTTCTTATTAAATATACCCTTGGCCTTACCTTCCTCAACCAACACATGTAATTTGTCCTTAAAATCTAACATCGGGTCCTTAGTCAGAATTTTGTATGTATCTGATGAGTAACCGGCTCATCTCTGCTTGGTAGTCAGTCTTGTCCAAAATCACCAGGCCACCTCCCTTATCGGCAGGGCGTATAATGATCTCCTTCCGCTCTTCTAATGACTCCATGCCCTTCCTAATATAATGGGGATCCATCACCTTCCTTATCCTTATCCCATCCAAATCATTAAACACCATATTTTTGAACACCTCCAAGTATTTGTTATCTGTGTTCAAGGGTTAAAAGTGGACTTGTTGCGAAGATTAGAGTGAATTCCTACATCTACTACAGGAGTCTAAACAGGATTAGATAAAAAATATTTTTTGATATTCAAACTCCTAATGTACTTATGGATGTTAAGGTACTGTACAGGGGCAAATTTGAGTCCCCTATCCAGAACACGTATCTCATTTTCATTTAGTGAGCAACTACTGAGGTTGTAGATGCCTGTACCTAATAGGGTTTGGGTCTTTTGTACTCTCCTGCCGCCTCTCCTTCCTCTCTTTCCTTTCTTTTTCATGGTTGGCCATTTCCCTGTGGGGAGTGTTTGGGCGGGTGTCTCTGGGCAATGGCCCAGTTTTCCCTGGTATCATAATGTCTTTTTTTTTTTGCCCATATTTCCATTTTAAGTTTAATGGAAACCTATTTAAAACATATTTAAAAAAAAACAGTAATGAGAAAATACTGGCATTGTATACAGAGTGGTCAGTCAGATAAAAAGCCAAGCTGGACACACCCAGTGTGTTTTCAGTATACACAGTATAGTGGGGATTCTCTCCCATTGGATTGAGTAATACTTCAATCATTTTTTTTAGTTAATATTTGCATAGTATTTTAGTATTTGCAGTATTATTTTGTTATCTCAAACCACAAAATCAAAGTGGTAGAAAGAGTAAAGATGGGGGCAACAAATAAATAAATAACTAAAAGGGTAAGGAATGTAAAATGCTAGTGAGAAAAAAAGGAAAGAAGATACAAAGGTCATATAGTCCAAAAGGACATGAAAGAAAAAAAAATGAAAGGTAGAAAAGCAATGGAGCAAAAAAAAAAAAAAGATAGTAAAAGAAATGAGAAAAACAGGAGGAATGAAGGCAAATAATTATTTAAAAAAAGACAGTGAATTGGAAGAAGGGGGCAAAACATCATTTTGAGTTGGAAAATGTGTACTAGATGCTAAGCTAAGGAGTCCTAAGTTTATTATTGGCGTGTAAAGCATAAAGTCAGTTTCCAGAGTCTACTTTTGTTGCTAGCAACATGTATCCCCAACAAACAGCAGGGGTTGGGGTAGGCAGGCGGGGGCAGAGAGGTAGCAGTTGGGATGGGAGCAGCACCTTGTAGATGATACAGAGATTAGGAAGGTAACTGTTACATGATGCTAAGGGAGGTGTTGGAAACCCAAGGTCAAGTTACCTGCAGTATCCTCCCAGATTTGGCTCAGTGGTACTGTATAAATACCTAACTCAAGGCAGACTTTACAATCAGCATCTTTATTCAGGATATCTCTGCAGCACAAGTAAGTTTCAGCTATGGTGACTTTTCTCATCATTTCTTTCTGTCTGAGGCTGCTTTCTGCAATTCTGGATGGGCACTGAACTATAATACGGATAGATAAGAACAGCACACATATTATATTATTATTATTATGATTATTATTATTATTATTATTAATAATAATAAAATATATGTATATAAATGCATTTTAAACTGCAGTATGTTTAAGTGGCATTGCATCTCATTAACGGACATATGAATCTATTTTGGTAAAGCTGGAGCCTATGTGGTACAAATGTCAATTTAAACTTAACTTAGTGCTGCATGCAGCCGACTCATCTTTATTCAACCTCTTTTGGGTTTTTAAGAGCCAACTGCTGTGCAATTGAATAATTGTAGCATGAACATGCAAGCTTATTTTGGCCCAAAGGGTTTGGCCAGAGCTGGTTAAGGACTCATGGGGCAACTTGGGGTGTCCACTGGAAAAGAAAATAGGGAAGCAGGAGAGCCCTTTTAGTGTAGTGAGTGATTTAAATATAGCGCTTAACTCAAAGAGGTTTAACAATAGAACAAAAAGCAAGAAAATGACTTACATCTGCTAAGGTTGTGGTAACCCCATCAGGTAGAAGCACGCAACCTTCTGTGAATGCAGGTGAAGAATACCCTGTCCCCATGCAGGATTACAAAGGTCACTCTTCATGCTTTAGGGCTCTCAGGTAGGTTGAACTAGGTGAGTTAGGAGAGGTCTGAAAAAAACCTGTTGGTGGAATAAGTCGCAGAGGTGCCCATCGTCTTGTGGTTAAGGATGGATCAGAGTTGTCTGGTATAATAAACATCAAATTGCTTTATTTTACCAAAAAGACATGTTTTATGGCTTTAAAATGCCACTTCATCAGTTAAGGGTGATACACCAATGTTTCTCATTCCCTGGTGGTCTAGGTCAAGTCAGAGTCAATGCAATGGAAGACTTGAGCTGACCTAGACCACCAGGCAATGAGAAACATCAGTGATTCCTCCTAACTGAATATTTGACAATTTGAAGCCATGAAAAGTGTCTTTTTTTGTGTGAAATAAAGCTATTTGATGTTTATTATACCAGATGATTCTAATCCATCCTTAACCACACAACAATGGGCACCTCTGCAGCTTGGACCATCAACAGGCTTTTTTCAGGCTTCTTCTAACTCACTTGAGCCACTTCATGTTACTCAGGGCAACCACACCTGCTTGGGGAGCCAGCGCTATCCACCTAACTGCATATTCATTACGGCAGTGCAGCACCAAATGTTGATGTGCTAAGCATTATAACCAATGGCAGTCAATCAAAAATTATCCAAACTCACCCAGCTCCATAAAAATGATTCAGTTGGGTTGGCTTCCAAAATAAGAGAATCTTTTATGCAAAGTCATAATAATTGTCTTTTTTGCCTATTTTTTAGATCCTATCCGTATCCAAAATTAATTTCAGTTTAGATCTTCGATCTTCACATATTGTTTTTAAGCAAACACAAGTACAATGCAGGGTTTCTATTTGCTCTTTATTTATACGTTAAGATTCTGTAGATTGTTACAGTGACTTGACTCACTTTTTCACTTGGTTTATTATAAAGCTATCTGGGTTATTCAGTGAAAGAGTACAGAAAGCAATGTGGAATTTTAAAGTAACCCATTAACTCCAGCTGTTTCAATTTTCTTAAAGTGTTACTAAACCCACAACAGTAAAATCAGTCTGTATATGCAGTAAAGCATGCTTGTTATACTCACTGTGGATCCTAAGGAATTAATCCTCTGCATTGTGTAAAAAGGCTGTTTGATCCTGGTTTCTCTGATCATCCCCTCCTTCCACTGTCCCCAATATATTTCCTGATAACACAGAGTCTATAGAGTCAGGCTGCACATGCTCAGTTTGGTGTGTATTGCTAGAGGGGTCTTTTTTTTTCTTCTTGGGACGGTGCATGCGATCAGCACAGGGCCAATCAGCACTGTCCAGACAGAGGGTCAGGGGTCCTGTAGCCTCATAGAGCAGTCAGAAAACTCCTCCTACAAGCATTAACCAGTGCTTGGCTGGACACTGATAGAAGTCACAAGACTGATGAGAAAGGGTATTTAGCAGTTTATATTTACTAAAACAATTTCAATGTTCTGTGTACTGTGGGAGACCAGATATAGTGAATAGGTCCTGGGTTTAGTAACACTTTAAGATAGCGAGAAATACATTTTAGAATTCGGATAAATTGCTATGGTTATTTCACATTAAAATTAGTTTTTTTTAAATATATTTATTTTAACCTAATGTGAATGTTCTTTGTGACATGAGTAGCGATTGCTCAGATGTGTATGGTAAAAGAACCTGTCTACCTAAAGTATCTAATTTATAGGTAAAATATTATGGACTGAGTCGTCCAATGTTCTGAAGTGTAATTCCCCCCCCCCCACACCGTAGTTGACACCCACCCTGGGACTGTTCCACCACTTTTTGGTTTTCTTTCTACTCCTTATAATGTCAAATTAAAAATCAGAAATTGGTGGCCCTGGTATGGCCTGGAGACTCAGTGTAGAGATCTTATTGCTGGAAACCGCAAGAAACCTTAAACAGGCCATTGTCTGCCTGTGATTTCTTTTTTAAACTGTGCGTTCAGAAAATCGACCATGGAGCTCTAGCCTAAGCAGGAAGCAGAGCCTTAATATGTAATTGGCAAATACATATATGCACTTATTTACATTACCATAAAGTATTGAATTACAGCCAAAATGTTATTGATAAAGCCAACCTCCAGCCATTTTTACTTTGGATTGAAGACTTCCTTTCTCTTCTGTTTTAAGAACGTAACCAGCAGTAAGGGGAGAATTCCCACCTTTTGTAGGTAAACAGGTTACCCCATTGGATGACACAGCTCTAATGCCCTGTACACACGATCAGACATTCCGACAACAAAATCCATCAGATTTTTTCCGACGGATGTTGGTTCAAACTTGTCTTGCATACACACGGTCACACAAAGTTAGTCAGAAATTCTGAACGTCAAGAACGCGGTGACGTACAACACGTACGATGAGCCGAGAAAAATTAAGTTCAATAGCCAGTGCGGCTCTTCTGCTTGATTCCGAGCATGCGTGGCACTGTGTGTGTCGGAATTGTCTACACACCATCGGAATTTACGCAAACGGATTTTGTTGTCGGAAAATTTTAGAGCCAGCTCTCAAACTTTGTGTGTCGGAAATTCCGATGGAAAAAGTCCGATGGAGCCCACACAGGGTCGGAATTTCCGACAACAAGCTCCGATCGCACATTTTCCATCGGAAAGTCCGAACGGGTGTACAGGGCATAAGACTGCCAGCAGTGACAACTTTAGCATATTAGATTTCTAGTCATTCTGTCCTAGTGACAGTGGTCACATTGGTAAAGGTGAATCTCCTCATTAGGGAATCAATGGCAATCTTACAGAAGTTTTATCCTTGTCAAGCTCTATCCAAAACTAGAAAAACAAAAATAATATGTAGGCTACCATTGAGGACTTTTTCTTCTTAAAATGTTAGCTGCCTGATTGTCCATAATGCTTTGGCAACACTGACCTGGAACAAGCATAAATATAAACATTTCTGACTTTTTTGATGTGTGTTTGATGCATGCCACTTCCAGGTCAGTGACTTTATATTAAATCCAGAGAGCTAGCATTTTCAGAAGAAGGCCAACAGTGACAGCCTGCACATTTTTCTTATGACAGGTGCACTTTTTAAAATCCTCTATTCAGTCCCATACTACTATTTACAGAGAGGGAAAGAGCTTTTTTTCAGAATGTCAGGGTTGTTGACGTGGATCAGTAGTAACAGGAAACTGTAGATTTTAGAAATAACATTTTGATGAATGTGCAGACTGTGACTCCCACTTATCTCTAGAGACCTGGTATAATTACAACTCTTCTCGGAATATTAGATGAACCTGGAAATAACTGATGTGATGTTGTGACCTTTCTCAGGGGACCTCCAGCTGTTCCTTAAGATGTTCTCATCTTGAGACTTAGCTTTTGCATATGTTGACATCACAAACTGATTACCTTGGGCCTTGTGTATAAAAAGTGTTGTTCTTGCCTGTAGCAACCAGTTGGGTCCACCCTTCAGTCTCTATATCTCTACTGGAAAAATGACAGCTGGAATTTGAATGGGTAGTGGCAGGGCTGCTGTTAGAAATCACAGGGGCCCCAAGCAGCCTACCTGACAGGGTCCCCATACCAGAAGTGACTGAGGACATCGATTTTATCAGTCCCTTTCTTTGCAGCCTCAGTTGCAAAGATAAATTAATTGGAAGCGCTCTGAGGCTTCTTGTTCATTCACAAACAGAAACATAGTAAACACACTTTACTGTGCTTCAGTGATGAATAGACACAGGAGTGATTGCTACCTATCACTCACTGTGTTCTTTCAGGAAAGGAAGGGGCCAATAAATTATACCTTTACTGGTCCCTTCCCCTGCTCTCCATTCGTAAACATCCCCCTTTAGCTGCTGGCAGGAGTGAAGAGGAGGGAAGCCAGCAGCGCTGAGGGGGAAAAGGGCACACAGGGGAGCCTGGACAGCAGATGGAAGGGGTCCATGTGCTAGAACCACTTCCCTGTAGTGCAGCCAGAGGGATAGCTGGCAGTTTTGCAGGGGAAGGCAAAAGAGGATTGGTGTCTACAATACAGTACAGCTGTCCCTCCTGCTCAGCAGGTGACTGGACCCCCTTTTGAACTGGTGGGGCCAAGTACAGGAGGGCTGGCTGTACTGCCTTATCAGCGGCCCTGGGTACTGGGGCAGGAGTACAAGTTTCCTTTAGAACTCATCTGCAAAAGCATGTAAGAAGCAAGAGCTGCCTGTTTTGTCTTAAATCCTGACCGGACACAGGTACAGCCTTTGACACACTGGTCCTGCTCTCAAATGCCAAGGGTACTAGATAGCCAGGCCAGTGCTTAAATTAATTTAAGCTCCCATACAGATCTCAGAAGAAAATATCATTTTTATCAAATCTAAAATAATAAATGAGGGCAACTTTGGGTCTTGTCTTATTGGCAAATTGTGAACTTTAGCTCTACCAGCTAATTATGCTTCCCTTCCCATTCCTATGTCACATAGGCTTGAAAACTGCTCACCTCTTTTGAATTCAATTAATGCACAGCGAGTATGTATTTGAGCATTAATTGAATGTGGCCTGTAAATTCTAGACATGTGCACACTGAAATATTTTGTTTTGGAATTTTAGTTTCGTCCCGCAAATTTTTTTATGTAGTTACTCCCGAAATTTGTTTTTATTTCTTTAATTTCGTTGAAAAATGCATTCCTATGAAAATCCAAATTAATTAAGGTTGAATCTGTCAATTGAAGACTTATGCCGCGTACACACCAACGGACTTTCCGGCAGACTTAGTCCGGCGGACCGGACTCCGTCGGACAATTCGATGGTGTGTGGGCTCCAGCTGACTTTTTTCCCCCAAAAGTCAGACGGACCTAGATATAAAACATGTTTCAAATCTTTCCGACGGACTCGAGTCCGGTCGAAAAATACGCTCGTCTGTATGCTAGTCCGACGGACTAAAACTGACGCTAGGGCAGCTATTGGCTACTGGCTATCAACTTCCCTATTTTAGTCCGGTCGTACGTCATCACGTACGAATCCGTTGGACTTTGGTGTGATCGTGTGTAGGCAAGTCCGTTCATTAGGAAAGTCCATCAGAAGTCCGCCGAAAGTCCGTCGAATAGACCGTTGGACCAGTCCGGTCGAAAAGTCCACTCGTGTGTACGTGGCATTATGGTGTCTGTCGGATGTTCTAGGAAGATTCGATAAAGCAGCTAAACTGTACAAAGCCGCCATCGTACATTTCTGGTCGAATGCTCTGCCCACAAGCTATAGTAGAATCCTAATGTTGTTTGACAAGTAATAATCATTATTATGTTTTTAGCTGCTTCGTCGAATCTTCATGTTGAACGATATTACCGCAGGTTCGATAGACACAGATCGCTATTGTCACTGTCATGTCGAATCTTCTATTTATATCGAACTGTTGTTGCAATGATATGAAACTATAAAGGACACGAAAATAAAGCATTTTTTTATTTCGGATCTTTTGGATTTCGGATTCTGCGCGTTTGTTATCGTGTTGTTAAAACAAACGCGAAAATCCCCGAAATTCGGGCGAAAATGCTTTCGGACGATAACGAATGCACATGTCTAGTAAATGCACAGGGGCCCTTTTGTGACTATTTTCGCCACTAAAGAAAAGTATCAGCATCTGCAGGGGCCAGCGTTAAAGTAAACTTGTTGCTTGGCCCTGTAGAGTCAAAACACAGGTCCTCTGCAGATTATGTCTAGTAGATCTGTCCGGTATTAAGGTGTATGAGGTTCAGTATATACTTACTGTTTCCCAGCCTGATTGATGATGTATTATTTGTGTTCTATTTAAGGTCACCACCATGTCTTATCCAGTGACCATGCAGCCCCAGGCAATGCCGGCCTATACTACCAGCCAATGGAGCTCCGATATTATGGACTGCTGTGCAGACATGGGCATCTGTATGTATTATAGGTTTTACAATGTACCTAAAAGGCATATTAATGACTATCTATTCTTCCCTAAAGTTTAGAAATTATGATGAGGGAACAAATGGGCCTGATGCACTGAGATTTTCCTGTAGGCTGGCAGTCTGTTTTCTAACTAGCTCTGATCGCTAGACAAACCTCTGTCACTGCAATACTTCAACCTCTGCACCAGTCTGAACTTGCTTTGTGTTGGCATTTAAGACATTTTCACTATGGGTCATTAACCACTTCCCATCCAGGCCAATTCTGACATTTCTCTTCTACATGTAAAATTCATCATTTTTTTGCTAGAAAATTACATAGAACCCACAGACAATATATATGTTTTTTTTAGAAAAGACCCTAGAGACTACATTGTCGGTTGTTGAAACTTTTTATCTCGCACGGTATTTGCGCAGCAATTTTTCGAACACTTTTTTTTTGTTTCATGCTTAAAAAAAAACAAAACAAAACATTAAAGTTAGCCCAATTTTTTCGCATAATGTGAAAGATGAAGTTACGTCGAGTAAATAGATACAGTACCTAACATGTCACGCTTCAAAATTGTACACGCTCGTGGAATGGCGCAAAACTTCGGTGTTTAAAAATTCCCATAGCCACTGCTTTAAAATGTTTTACTGGTTACATGTTTTGAGTTACAGAGGAGGTCTAGGGCTAGAATTATTTCTCTCACTCTAACGTTCGCGCCTATAACTCACATGTGTGGTTTGAACACCGTTTTCATATGTGGGTGGGACTTACGTATGCGTTCGCTTCTGCATGTGAGCACACGGGGACAGGGGCGCTTTACTTTTTTTTTTTTTATTGTTAATTTGACACTTAAAAAAAAAAAAAAATTATCACTTTTATTCTATTACTATTATTCCTATTACATGTAAAACATCCCTTGTAATAGGAATATGGCATGACAGGTGCTCTTTACAGTGATATATGGGGTCAATAAGACCTCACATCTCACCTCTAGGCTGGGAAGCCTGAAATTAAAAAAAAAAAAAAACGATCTCAGCTTCCCAGCCGAGGTGGTGCCATTTGTTTGAATGCAGAGGGTGGTGCCGGGAGGTGGGTAGTATTAGCGCCTTTATATGATTGGGTGCTCAAACTGAAGACAGATTCTTTTACCTTTAGGACCCCTTCACTCTGTTGCAGGAACACTTGTACCATGGTAAATTGCCATTCATTTGAGGGCCACCCCAATGCACTGTCACAGTAGCATGCAAAGCACTGCACTGCAGTTCGCCACAATATAAAAAAAAAAATGGGTAAATTTATATTCCTATATTCAAAGTTCAGTTTGATTTGTCCACTGAACCATAGGTGTGCGCAGCCTATTGCATTAGGATGTGCACCCCAAAGCTCAAACACACATGGTCTTTCTCTGCAGCCTCAGCTGCGCTGGACAGTGAATGAATGGGAAGTGCCCTGTGCTGAGTGGCTTCCTGTTCATTCATGAACTGAAGCATAGTAAACAGTTTACTATGCTCCAGTTAACAGTGAGTGAGTGTGTTCATTCAGAAAAGGAAAGGGGCCTGATACCGAGGTTTTGGCCAACATCAAAAGTCCTGAGCATGAGAGAATGAGCCTTTAAAATCAACTGGGTAAGGTTTATTGAAGAAACAATGTATACAGAAGAAGGTTCCCTAGGGAAATATTATACCATCTGGGGGAAATGGTTGGATTTAAAAAAAACTTTGAGTTATATGGATGTGTTGAGCACCCGATATTGTTGGCAGATGTGGACTAGGATATTGGATCTTCTGGGGCACAGAGGAGTAGGGACGACACCGGAATTGATAAGAAAGAGAAGGTGTGGGATCCTTAGGGGATGGAGGATTGGGAGGGGGATATGTTTTGTTGGGC
The DNA here is from genome assembly GCF_042186555.1 of Aquarana catesbeiana. Taxonomy (NCBI): domain Eukaryota; kingdom Metazoa; phylum Chordata; class Amphibia; order Anura; family Ranidae; genus Aquarana; species Aquarana catesbeiana. Next base: position 40,520,972 of record NC_133333.1, read on the forward strand.
TTTCCTTTTTTTTTTTTTTTTTTTTTTTTTGGGGGGGGGGGGGGGGGGGGTGAGGGTTTGTCAGAAGTTTCATGTGAATTGTATTGGAAAATGATAATCAAGTGTCATGTAAGAATTTTTTTTTTAATATTTTATATTATTAAAAAGAGAATATACATAAAAAAGAAAAGGTAGGGGGCAGTAAATTTCATATTATTAGCCCCTTCCCCTGCTCTCCATCCTGAAACAAGGGGGGCAGTAGGGGGAATTGGCACCGCACATAGTGATTAGGGTGTACCCAGGCACACCTGGCACACCCCCTGAGCACACCTATGATTGAAACAAAAAGTGGATCCCCCAGCAGCTCCTGAAAAAAAAAGCAGCTCCTAGTTCTATACTTGTCTGTCCCCCACAAGCTCGCTAGTCCAGTGTATGACACCACTCCACTTCCAGCTGAAATGAGCATTCTTGAGCCCACTTTCTTGGGCTCTTTTTTGACTTTCATTAACCCAAGTTCTTCTCTCTTGCAGGCCTTTGCGGAACATTTGTCCCTGGCATTCTGGCGTGCAAAATAGCCTCAGACTACGAGTGCTGCTGTTTGCCGATTTTAGGAGGAGCCACACTGGCCATGCGCACTGGCATCAGAGAACGATACCACATCCCGGTACGGGTTAGACTAAGCATAAGGCACAAAGTCATTTCTTCTGTCTTTACCATTAAAATATGTTTATTTTAAGAGAATGTATGGTGGCTTTGTATATATTTTCTTTATTATAGTCAGGATTAAAAAATAGAATTCCTAAAGCATAGCTGTAGTTTTGTACAAATCTTTGAATAATCTCATCCAATCCGTTGTGTTGTTGTCAGTGCTCCTACTGGCTGATTGACAACTGTTCTGATTATTTGGCAACTGAAACTGGGACTTCTGTAACTGTAACCGTCAGGGCTGGACTGGGACAAAAATTTGGCCCTGGACTTCACCCAGACTGGCCCACTTTGACAGGTCTCTCCCATGCCGGCTTGCCACCCAAGCCCCCCCCCCCACTAGCTATTAGCCGTTCTACATTATTTCTCTTATAGGCAGTATCAGTGGGGAAGCTAGACATTATTTCACCTGGGGCAAAGAATCAGTTTGGCGCCCCCCCCCCAATGGAACAAGATTAGGCAGGAAAGTGAGGCCGCCCTCCTTCCAGATCGTATGATGAGCTTCTAAGTGTTGACTCCTGAGCATCATGTCTGTATTCAGGCGCGCTGCATAACTAGCCAGGGAGAGGAGGTGAGCACTGCGGGGGGGGGGGGGGACAGAGGACTGGAGGGAGGCAGCGGTCCACTGTCACTGAAATCGGCCCACTGAGCCATCGGCCCACCGGGAAACTCCCTGTAGTCCCAATGGCCAGTACATGCCTGGTAACCGTGCACTCTTGTAATAAGCAGTAGTAAAAATGTTGGGGAGGTGGAACACCAATATGATAATGCTATTGACAAACTGAACCATGTACAGTGCATCCGGAGAGTATTCACAACGCTTCACTTTTTACACATTTTGTTATGTTACAGGCTTATTTCAAAATTAATTAAATTCATTATTTTCTGCAAAATTCTACAAACAATACCCCATAATGACAATGGGAAAGAAGTTTGTTTGAAATCTTTGCAAAGTTATTAAAAATAAAAAATGAAAAAAAAAATCACATGTACATACTGTAAGTATGCACAGCCTTTGCCATTGACACTCAACATTGAACTCAGGTGCATCTTGTTTCCACTGATCATCCTTGAGATGATTCTACAATTTGATTGGAGTCCACCTGTGGTAAATTCAGTTGATTTGACATGATTTGGAAATGCACACACCTGCCTATATAAGATTAACAGTGCATGTCAGAGCACAAACCAAATGACGTCCAAGGAATTGTCTGTAGACCTCCGAGACAGGATTGTATTGACGCACAGATCTGGGGAAGGGTACAGATACGTTTATGCAGCATTGGAGGTCCCAATGAGCACAGTGGCCTCCATCATCCCTAAATGGAAGAAGTTTGCAACCACCGGGACTCTTCCTAGAGAGGGCCACCCGGCCAAACTGAGCGATCGGGGGAGAAAGTCCTTAGTCAGGGAGGTGACCAAGAACCCGATGGTCACTCTGACAGAGCTCCAGCATTTCTCTGTTGAGAGAGAAAAACATTCCAGAAGAACAAACATCTCTGCAGAACTCCACCAATCAGGCCTGTATAGTAGAGTGGCCAGATGAAAAAGGCACATGACAGCCCACAGGGAGTTTGCTAAAAGGCACCTGAAGAACTCTCAGACCACGAGGAACAACATTTTCTGGTCTGATCAAACAAAGATTGAACTCTTTGGCCTGAATGACAAGTGTTATGTCTAGAGGAAACCAGGCATCGCTCATCACCTGACCAATACATCCCTACAGTAAAGCATGGTGGTGGCAGCATCATGTTGTAGGGATGTTTTTCAGCAGGAACTGGGAGACTAGTCGGGATCGAGGGAAAGATGAATGCAGCAATGTACAGAGACAACCCTGATGAAAGCCTGCTCCAGAGCACTCTGGACCTCAGACTGAGGCGAAGTTTCATCTTCCAACAGGACAACGACCTTAAGCACACAGCCACTGTAACAAAGGAGTGGCTACAGGACAACTCTGTAAATGTCCTTGAGTGGCCCAGCCAGAGCCCAGACTTGAACCCAATTGAACATCTCTGGAGAGATCTGAAAATGGCTGTGCACGGATGCTCCCCATCCAACCTGATGGAGCTTGAGAGGTCCTGCAAAGAAGGATGGGAGAAACTGCCCAAAAATAGGTGTGCCAAGCTTGTAGCATCATACTCAGAAAGACTTGAGGCTGTAATTGGTGCCAAAGGTACTTCAACAAAGCATTGAGCAAAGGCTTTGAATACTTATGTACATTTTTTTTTTTTTTTATTAAATTTGCAAAGATTTTAAACAAACTTGTCATGTTGTCATTATGGGGTTTTGTTTGTAGAATTTTGAGGGAAATAATGAATGTAATCCATTTTGGAACAAGGCTGTAACATAACAAAATGTGGAAAAACTGAAGCGCTGTGAATACTTTCCAGATGTACTGTATCTTATTTTACCACAGTTCCACTGTAAATCCCTTTTAGCAAGCAGCCTCATTCTTTATTAATTCTTCATACATCTATCCTTTCAAAATAATTCACAATGTCTGAGTGTTATCTCTAAGTTAGCTCTGTTTTCCTCCTCCAGGGAAGTATCTGCAATGACTGGGTGCGCCTTGTATTCTGTGGACCATGCGCCCTCTGTCAGATGGCCCGTGAGCTGAAGGCCAGGAAATGATGAAGCGCTAGCATGATGGTGTTATGACGAGCATCTATGGAAATCCCAGTGAAGGGGGAGAGGTTACCAAGTGTGTCACCACTGACCCCGCCTTCCCAACCAGCATCTGATAGCACTACAGGAAGAATATTTATTTTGCATGGATGTTACAGTACTAGTTAAAAATGTGAAAGCATTTACAGCCAAGTTGAAAACTGAATTTTAAATTATATATTTATGTTCCCTAATGTCTTCTTAAAATGCTGTAACCTTTTAGGCTGGGATGTGCACCTCTGTGGTATATTACCCCCCCCCCCCCCCGGTTTCTTATATCAATCGGAGAAAACCGCTAAGAATTTGCTTAGGGCTCCTCAGTGCAATCAGGCATCCCAAAACACACCTGCACTATTTTTTGGCAATGCAGCACAAGGCATATAACTTTCACACCTGTGTGGTTCACCATAGTGTAGGTGGATGTTTTGCGTTGGGAAGCCATTAAAAATGAATACCAATGCACTAAGGCTGGATTCACACCACAGCATGGAGCGGCTCCCAGCAGAGGTCCAGTGCGTCCCCGTTCACCGTTTCAGGTCTGATTTCAGCCCGAATTTTTGGCTGAATTCAGACCTGAAATGGACCAGAAGACACACAGGACCCCTGTGCAATTCACACCAGAGCTGCTTCGGAGATGTGTGAACCGGCTCCATAGAGAGCCGGACACAATCTCAAATTCGCATAAGTGTGAACCCAGCCTAATACCTTTGCAAAAGCATGCACAAATTAGTGTTGAGTGGGCTCTAAATCAGTCTAGCAATAGCCAAATAGCAATAACCAAAAATTTCACTTCACTGTTTGCTCTACACCAGCCATTCTCCACCAGATTTCCATGGAACCCTCCGGAGGTAGCTAGGTGTTCCGTGAGCTGTAACTGGTTGACCTCCTATTTAATAGTGCAGCAGCATTACCCCAAGGATCTTTTTGGATATCTGCAACAGTGGCATTCTGACAACCACGGGTTACATTCATGGGCGTTCGCAGAACTTTTTTCCGAGGGGGGGATCATTTTAGGGTCACTCATGCGCCACGCCCTTTTTTAACATGTCATTATCACATTATCATAGTCAGAAACTACAGATGTAGTACAGTCCCTAGGATAAGTAATGGATAATGGCCAACAGGCCCTCTTACCAGACCCAGCAAAACTACAGCAGTGACAGCTGGTTGATCGCTCACTCTGGGTTCCCCGGGGGCGACTCTGGTCAGTAGTGTAGCATGTCTGTACCCTGGCAGTGGCTCAGTCTTTCTATCTCTGGTGGTGCTAGGAAGCGTGGCTCTCTCTGGTGGCGCTGGGCAGCGTGGCTCTCTCTCTGGTGGCGCTAGGCAACGTGACTCTATCTGGTGGCACTGGGCAGCGTGACACTCTCTCTGGTGGCGCTGGGCAGCGTGGCTCTCTCTCTGGTGGAACTGGGCAGCGTGGCTCTCTCTGGCTTCCAGCCAGCACATACCTCGTTCTTTGCCCTGTAGCACTCTCTCCCTCAGTTTTTTTCCTGGTTGCAGTCTCTCAATCTCTCTCTTGATTGAGCTGTAGCCTCCTCCCTGTGGAAAATGGGGTCACCAATCTTTGGGACTACATGTCCCATGATGCTCTCCTCTCCTAGTCTCCTTTGATTGGCCCTCAGTTATGGCCAATGGAGAAGGAACAGAGTGGGCTTGAAGCTGGGTGGGGAACCTGGTGAGAGCCCCCATCTCTTCTCCCTGACAGGAGAAAGGTGAGGGCGAGCGGGGGAGACCTCTGACAACCCGCAGCTTGCCTTTCTCCTGTCACAGCACCGCCGAGTTCTCTGCTGGACTGAGCAGGGAAAAGAGCCCGCAATCACACTACACTGATAGGGGGGGCTTGACAACAACTTGATGGTGTCACCCCACTGGCGGGTGGCACCCGGGTGCAGGCTGCCCGCACCCCCATAGCGATGCCACTGTGCTGAATTTAACAATGCTGATCCGATCCCTGATTCCAGGGGGGGCACTTGACCCCCCTTGCCCCTACCTGCGGATGCCCATAATTGCATTCTTTCCACTTACCACCAATGTAAGGTACATTTTTCCCAATGACCCCTCATGAATTGGTTTTAGTAGGGTTGCCCTGAGACTTGAAAAATATTTTGGGGGTTCCTCTAAGGCAGTGATGGCGAACCTTGGCACCCCAGATGTTTTGGAACTACATTTCCCATGATGCTCAACTACACTGTAGAGTGCATGAGCATCATGGGAAATGTAGTTCCAAAACATCTGGGGTGCCAAAGTTCGCCATCACTGCTCTAGGGTAATAAACTTGAGAAAGGCTGGTCTACACTAATTTAAGGAAAGTAAGTTCCTAAGGGTAACTACTTAGCAAAGTATACCCAATGGTATACAAATTCATATTTTAGCAGTTAATTTTTTTTGGGATAAAACGACATTCTCTTTTTCACATTGATGTATATGGCCAATGGTTATTGATGCATATTCTACACTAAAGCATCCATCCAAAATAATAAATGGCATACAAAGATAATGTGGTGTTGCTCATGCCAACAAAATCAGATGCTTCCCTCAGTTTTATACTCTAGGAGAAGGAAAGTTCCATTCTGCTTGCTGTGGGTACCACCATTTATTTGCAAAATGTGAAACCTGTATGTATAATTCTTTCATTACACCTACCTGTACAGAGATTACTAGTTTGATTTTTTCAGTTTTTCTTAATCTGCATAGATGTCTATTTTTTTACGATGAAAATAAATTTATTACCAATAGAATTGAATTTATACTGTTTTGCACAATTCAGTCCATCTACAGAACTGGACAAATCCACACTGACCATCAATACAGCAATTTTAAGTGGCAAAACTTTTTTTTTTTCATTTTGGATAGAGTAGGGGAGGGTTATAACCCCTGTCAGATGTTTTTCTCCCATCTGTGTCCCATTTCCCATCTTCACTTCCTGCCCCATAGCCAAACAGAAGGTGAGAGGAAATACCTAAAAATTAAGAGAATTTCTTGGGGGCCCCCAGGTCCCCAGAACTAGTGTCCCCATTGTAATAATTCCTCTCTATTACTTTTCTGGGGACAACCCTAAAGTTGGGATTTTCTTTTACTTTTACTTGCAATGATAATGGTAAACAGGACAAATAGGGAGGGCAGATCTCTTTAACAGGGGCACAGACAGCAAAAAAACCTGACAGGTGTTCTAATCTCTCTGCCCTCTATCCAAAACTAAGAAAAAAGTTTTGCCTTTAGTTATACTTTTTTTGTTTGTCTTGTATAGGCTTTCACTTATTAAATAAGTACATTTTCAGTATTTTAAAAACTACAGCATTTATTGAAATTATTTCTGCCATGAAGATGTTTGTTCAATATAGATCTTTGTGGTAGCTGCGTTAGTTTTTATTTTTTCAGGCTCATTTTACTTTATTTTCACCTGGTGATCAGGCCAGTGACATACCTCCTGTCCTAGGGTGACAATGGTACTCACCATAGGCATGTGCAGGGGGTGTACCAGGGCACACTCTAATCACTGCGTGTGATGCTGATTCTCCCTATTGCCTGGGCTTCCCCCTGTGTTGTACCCCCCCAATCACACAGTGCTGCTGGTTTCCCTCCTCTCCTCTCCCCCTGGCTCCTGTGGGGGATATTTCAGAATGGAGAGTGGGAACACACTCACTCACTGTGTTCATTCATAACTGAAGCATGGTAAACTGTGTTTACTATGCTTCAGTTTGTAAATGAACAGAAAGCTGCTCAGCACAGAGCACTTCCCATTCATTCACTGTCTTGTGCAGCTGAAGCTGCAGAGAAAGGCATGTGTGTTTCAGCTTTGGGGTGCATACCCTAATGCAAAAGGCTGAGCACACCTATGGTACTGACTGCTACTACAAAAAAAAAAAGGGGGGGGGGGGTTGGTTGTGGAAGCAAATGTTTAGGGACACATGCACAGTTACGGTTGCTCTACCAAGGGGACCATAAAGATGTTATAATCTTGAGAGAACCAGAAATAGTGCCAGTAAAACCAGATTTTATTGAATTGTTCCTCCTTTCGGTTTAATGTGGCCGTCAATTGTTCCACCAGGTTAATTTCATTTACCACAGCTATCCACTGACCAATTGAAGGAGAATCTGAGCATTTCCATTTTTTGCGGGATATATATTTTAGCGGCATTAAGGAGGTGGATCAAGAGGGACTTCTTATACCAAGCCTCGACATTGGAGTAAGGTGAAGTAAGCTCTGTGCTAGATCGTCTGCAAGTGAAATGTCTGTCAGTCTAAAAACCATTTGCTGAATAGCATCCCAGAAGGGGCGGACAAGGGAGCATGTCCAAAATACGTGTAGTAGTGAACCGTCAGGTTGTTGACATCACCAGCAGGTGGAGGGAACTGAAGGGTAAATCTTATGTAAGAACGTGGATACTCTATACCAGCGGGTCAGGACCTTAAACCCCACCTCCTGGAACCTACTCGCAATTGAGGAGTGGTGTGCAAAATACGTTCTCTCTGACCTTTTGAGAAGACTCAGGTCGCTTTCCCACTTCCGTAGATAGAGAGGTATAAAACTGTCCTGGGGTTCAATCAGTATCCCATACATTAATGACAGAACATGGCGAAGAGGAGCAGGATCTAGGTAGAGCCTCTCAAAAGCAGACGCAGAGTAGCTAGAGGGGGGCACAAAATAAAAGGAGATGAGAAAATATCTAATCTGTGTTGCTCGCCACCTATCTAGAGGGGACGACAGCATTGCTTGAATTTCCTCAATAGTCCACCATCAACCCTCATGAAGAAAGTCTTGGAATCTATGTCTGTTGATCAAGAGAAATTCCCTAAACCTCCTCCCGGACAGACTAGAAGGAAACTCCTGGGCACCAATAACCGGTGACAAAGATGAGGGAGTGTGGGGGACCATCCTGACGCAACCCGTTTTGGCTACTACCGACAGAGTAGTCCCAATCAAAGGGTGGGATTTCAGGGGTACCGGCAGGGTAGAAGTCTGCCACAACAAAGTTGAAAGCGGAAAGGGGGACATTGCCTGTTCCACCCCCACCCACTCCTTCTCTGAGAAATGCGTGGTCCAGTTTAGGGCTCTGGTTAAATGCGTAGTAATATTTAAACGGGTCTGGGAACCCTATGCCGCCCTGGTCTTTTGGTAAGGTCAGGATATGATGAGACAGTCTTTTTGATTTGTAGCCCCAGAGGAAGTTCAAAAACTTCCCACGGACCGACTGTGGAAAGTGACTTGGGACCGCTATTGGTAATGTTTGGAGGAGGTACAATAATTTTGGGAAAACAGCCATCTTTAAAATGCTATTCCTACCAAGCCAGGAAAAAGAATTCCTGTGCCAACGGTGGAGATCTAGGCGTAGAGAGGCAAGCCAGGGGGAGAAATTCTCCTGAAAAACTTCAGACAGTGAGGGGGTAAGATAAACACCCAGATATTTGATTTTGTGGCGAGCCCAAGAGAAGGCGAAATTCTGTTGTATGTTACTGAGAGTCTCCTTACGTAAATTTATGTTCAAAGCTTCAGATTTGTGCACATTAATTTTATAATTAGAAAGAGCGGAGTACGTTCTAAGAACCTGCAATAAATTGGGCGTGGAAGTTTCAGGACTTGTTATAAAAAATAATAAATCATCGGCGTATGCCGCAACTTTATGATGTGCGTTGCTTGCGCCGATGCCTTTTATATTTGTATTGTCCCTAATGTGTGCTAGCAGGGGTTCTAGTACCAATACGATTATAAAGGGTGACAATGGGCAACCCTGTCTCGTCCCATTGCTCAAAGAAAAGGAGGAGGAAATTGCTTCATTGGCCTGGACCGCTGCTGAGGGATGAGAATAGATTGCCTCTATCCATTGACACATATGGGGACCCAAGCCAAGGTATCGCAATGTGCGTTTCATAAAAAGCCAGTTGACCCAGTCAAAGGCTTTCTCCACATCAGCTGAAATCAGCAAGATTGGAGTTTTCCTGGACTGGGCCAAATGGATAAGATTCAAGGCCCTGCTCATGTCATCTCTGGCTTCTCTGGTTGGGACAAATCCTACTTGATCATAATGGACTAACTTGGGGACAAAAGAGATCAGGCGGTTGGCTAGTATCTTGGAAAAGATCTTGAGGTCCGTGTTCAACATCTATATTGGGCGGTAGTTCGCACATCAGTCACATCTCTACCCTCTTTAGGAATCAGAACTATGTGAGCAAATAAGGAATCCCTAGAGAGTAGAGTCCTGTCTAGGAGCACATTGTAAGCTTGCATAAAGCGAGGCACCAGGTGTGTGGCATACGTATGATAATAGAGTAGAGGAAATCCATCGGTCTCGGCGTTTTTCATGTTTCCATTCCTTGAATGGCTTTGAGAACTTCTGGTTCTGCAATAGGGCCTTCCATTTCTTCTCTCTCCTGGGGCGTCAACGTGGGAACACCTGAGGAGAGCAGATCGTCTATTATAGAGGTATGGGTCGAATAGTTAGGCTCTGTACCCACAGGGGCCAAGTTGTAAAGTTTCTCGAAGTAGCTGTGAAAGCAATTGGCATCTCCTGTGATTTATAGATTTTTTGACTCGAAGGGGACGTCAGTGAGGGGATATAGGAACGTGCTGTGGTCTCTCGTAATATACGAGCCAAGGGTTTGCCAGGTTTACCACCAAGTTCATAGAATGGTCTCTGCGAGTACATGAGTTTGGTTTTTGCTTTAGCCAATAAGAGGGAATTAAGAGAGTCACAAAAATTTTATAGATCGATGGCCACATTGCGAGCTAAAGATAGTTTATGTTGTCACTCAATGGCTCTAATGCACTCCAAGAGAGAGTCGACTTCTCGTTGCCTGTCTTTCTTAACTTTAGCTCCCAATTTATTAAGGACTCCCCTGACTACACATTTGTGAGCCTCCCATATCATGCAGGGAGAGGTCACAGAAGCTTTGTTGGCGGCAAAGCATGCTTTAATCTCCTCCTCTACTAGTTTTGCATATTGTGGCTGCTGGATCAAATTTCCATTTAACCCCAAGACCCAGGTTGGTGAGGCCTGCCCCCACAACATGAGAGTCAGTAAGGTTGGAGAGTGATCTGAAAATGTTTGCACCCCAATACTGCTTGATGTCACTAGTGGAAGGGCTGATTGGTGTACTAGAAAATAATCCAATCTCGAGTAAGAGTTGTGAGGGGGCGAAAAAGGGTATAGTCCCGAGTGTCACTGTGCGCAATCCTCCAAGCATCTACCAGGTGAACAGCCGTCAAGGCATTCTTAATCCGACGAAGGGCCACATACAACAGGTGAGAGGACCCCGTGGAGGTGTCCAAGAGAGCGTCCAAAGCCATGTTCAGGTCCCCCCCTAAAATCAACTGCCCCTCTGCAAAGTAATTTTGTCCAGACAACCCTCAATAAAACCCACTTGGCCTATGTTGGGGGCGTAGATATTGACTAGGGTTACAACTTGCCTAAAAATGGAGCCCTTCACAAAAATGTTTTGTCCGAGGTCATCTCTGAGCGTAGTATGAGGTCTCCACCTTAAACGCAGGTGGAGAACGGGCCTATGCGGGGGTGTAGTGTCGACTGTGGTGAGCCCGACAATACACATGGACTACTCCAGACCAAGATAGATGAATAATAAGGGCTGGCCTAGACATAGAACTGGCAATTGAGCTGTTCCCTGCAGTAGTAAAGGTAAATTGCATAAAAGAACCTAACATCTCTGTAATCTGAGGACAAGTAGGAGCTCCAGCATAGGAGCACCGAACGTCCGGGAGTGAAGGTAGTTATGGTTTTCATATAGAATCCAGGGAGTAGCGCAATTTCGCCTATAACAAGCAAACAGACAAAAAGCAGATCAAAAAAACAAAACAAAAAACAGATTAATGTCCCAAATGAGTCCCAGGCGACTAGAGAACCTGGTGTGTCACCTAGACATCCAAAAACAGGTTGTACAGCCAGACAGACTGGAGTATAGGGGGAAACCCCCTAGTTACAATCTGGAGGAGGGACCAGGCATGGACTAAAGTACTTCCCAAGGCGGCTGGATGTCAGGTAAAACTTGCTTATAGCATCAACTAAATAAATGTCTCAGCAGTTCTGGATACCCTGGACCGTAAGGTTAAACAGATTTAAGGCGAACTAGAGTAGAGTGTCGTGCCTGAGGAGGACCTGACTGTTGACAGATCAGTGAAAAGGTCATCCTGGGAAGCTCACAGGACACATGAAGGTTGTCACAGTTCCGGATCAGAAGGATGGATGCGGGACAGTACAGAGGCAGCGCTTCTGGATTGGGACCGTCTACGCCTCTTGAGCAGTGGATTTGACATCTGAGAGGCAGGATCATCAAAAAGGACATCCAGCCAGCTCGGGATGGAGATCGGATCAGATCCGAAAAACGAACAAAGCTCAGGGAGTTGGTCCGGGGACCGCAAGGTGAACTGGTGATTCTTCTTCTGCACTAGCACATGGAATGGGAAGTCCCAGGTATAAGTATCTCCAAATTCACGTATAACAGTTAGGAGGGGTCTAACAGCTCTGCGCATCCCAAGGGTAGCACGGGATAGATCTAGCAAGATTTGAATAGTAGCACTATCAAAGTCAATGAGACCCCTGTGCCATGCCTTCTGTAGGACCAGCTCCTTCACGTTATAGTAATGGACACAGCATAATACATCCTTCAGGTGGCCATTAGCAGGGGATATGCCAGGTGCAACTCTGTGAACTCTATCAAGCTCCATTTCTGCCGTAGGTGTGCTACCGAGGTAAGTATTAAAAATGGAAGTAACTGTCGCAGCAAGGTCCCCAGATGCTGTGGCCTCTGGTAAACCTTGGATCCTAATGTTATTTCTCCTGCTCCTGTTCTCAATATCCTCTGACCTTAGCTGGAGCTGGAGGAGTTGGGCTCTGTGATGGGTCTCCTGTTCAGTTGTGGGGTCAATAGCAGTGACTCTATGGTCAGTATGGGCAACCTGAGCCCGGAGATCCTCCACTTCTTTCTTGAGGGAGGATTCAATCCATTGAGCCCAGTTATCCAGCTCTTGTTTGGTAGGGATAGTGGCTAAACTATGCTGGATTTGCCTGAGAGCTTCTAATGGGGTTGCATCTGCAAGGTTTTGCCTGACTTCAGGGTCAGCAGGAGAGGGAGACAGACTCAGGCATTGAGAGGGGATTGGGGAACAGTCTCTCACCTCAGCTGCAGAAGCCGCAGCTAGAGCAGCGTGACAGGATCGTGGAGGAGAGCGACTCTGGTCTGTACCACGAGATCCGAAGCCTCCGGAGTGAGTGAGGCAAAAAAGTGGGTAATGTCCGTTGTAGGTAATGATTTGGCCGTGGGGTAAGCCCTGTGTGTCAGGAGCACAGGAATCAGTGCCTGGACCCGAAAACACTGTATATAGCTGGTTGCTAAGGAGTTGGCTGGGAAGCTGGCTGCTGCGTCCTTAACCACAGATGAGTCATCAGCTGTCAATGGGCTTCCCCTACTACTTAATTCTAGATCAGCTAGAGTCCTCAAGTTTTGTATAGTTTTATTCCTGGAGTATCCTCCAAAAATCCCCTACCCTATCCAAGTTCCTCAAAATTAAAACTACATAAACAACATCTCCTAGACTGGTCATTGACTACATCGAGCCTAAGTGTATGTGTGCCTAGCTGCAGAAAATACCTTGCACCTGGCTGTCAGTGAAGAAGTGAGGACTGTCAGTGTAATACTCAAGCAGTTCCTATAGGGGTAAGGCTGCACAATGTTTTTTTCTTTTCAAATCAGAAAAACATCAGGCCATCCAAAAGCAATGTTAGTTACAGATGGAGGCTGATGAGCTAGCCCCTGTGTATGTTCTACAGACCCAAAGAAGGAAGATTTTGGGCCCTGCACGTGACTTTGATTTCACATTAAAAAATTTAGCTTTAGTTTATTTGTTTAAAATTAAAACTAGTAATCACGGTATTTATGAAGAGTAGTGGGAAAAGGTAGTGTATTTTTTGGCTGGATATCAGCTTTAACTCACCTTTGTTCCTCTGCTGATCCTTTGTGGCTGTTGGGAACCAGGGAAATCTAGCCCCACCTAGGCTCTAAGTCACAGATGTAGAGGGTTGGGCGAAGCTGAACTTTTACAGGAAAAGATAGGAATTGCAAATATCTTCAGCTATCTATAACTATGAACAGTGGCGTACCAAGAGGGGGGCGTCACCGCCCCGGGTGCCGCACATTAGGGGGTTGTCAGTCCGGGGGTGTGCAGTGTGAGATGAGATTGCAGCAGGGCCGACATAATTAGGGGTGCCCCTGCACTTTCCCAGCTTTGTAAGCAATGCATTAGAAGGGTCAGCAGGGGGCCCAGCGGTGTGGGGGAGGGGGGCTGCCTGTCTCCCCAGTCATCCAGGCAGGCTGTCCCTTGGCAATATTCAATGTCTCCCGAGTCCCAAGGTAGCTGGAGTTACACTTGTTCACTGGCTGATCCTGGAGGAGAAAGAGGAGAGCACACAGGAACTACAAGTACAAGTATCTGCAGCTATGCTGTAAGTGAGCACATTGTCACTGTATACAGCCCTAACCTGCCCCTATAATACCCTATAAAGCCATAACCTGCCCCTATAATACCCTATACAGCCCTAACCTGCCCCTATAATACCCTATACATCCCTAACCTGCCCCTATAATACCTAACCTGCCACCATAATACCTTATACAGCCCTAGCCTGCCACCATAATACCCTATACTGCCCTAGCCTGCCACCATAATACCCTATATGGCCCTAACCTGCCACTATAATACTCTAATCTTCTTAAATTGAGCTGCAGTCGCAGCAAATCACACACTGTTGCTCAAAAGAAGCTACTGCTTCTTTTTAATCGACATGCTTCGTGCGCTGTGATTTTGTTGGGGGGGGGTGCCAAAAATAGGATCCGCCCTGGGTGCCAAATGCCCTAGGTACGCCCCTGACTATGAGTCTACTCATTTGCATGATATGTGGTCATCAAAATTGTGGCTGATTTACGTTAAGCTGTTCTCTTTCATATGTACACCTGGAAACCATGATAAAGAGTGCAGTTCCCCTTTCAATTGAGTCCATATGAACATGTGCCTCTGAATCTCAAGCCTATAGTCACAAACATTCACATCTTTCACCTGTCCTATATCCTTCCTGAAAAGCAGTTACAGATTACTATGGAATTTTAATTATGCCCAATTTAATTATACTAACAATGACTCACATGTTTTCAAGCTGTTTTTAATATTACATTTATTTCCAACCAGTAGATAAGTAGCAATATAAATTGATCTTCATTTAGAGACTGGAAACACAAAGCTCTCCTAAAAGCTCTCGGTTTGACACAAGCAAGATTTAACAATTGAGGTGCCTTTTTTATACAAGCGGAGTGGATCAGCCTTTATTTTGTGCAACGGATTATACAGGTTTATCCAAAAACATTCCGAGTGTGGGTGTGGTGGAGATCTAAAAAAAAACAACAACAAAAAAACCACCAAGAGCACAACCTCTGTAGACTTTGGACTGAAAGCTCATAGAATCGTGGATTGCACAATTTCTAGCTTGCATCACTTCTTATAACCAGCACTGTGAGGATGGAGCCTGTTTTCCAAATATCCAATGAAAGCAGATTAAACTATAAGGTACCAAAAGGGAAACCTTTGAATCAAGTTTGGAATTCTTTGTGGGAACAGTGTGAAGAAGCCAATGAAAGTTTAAGCAGCCTGAAAGCTTGTTTTCCTAAAGCTAACAAAAAGGTAACGTTAGCGAACATTATGAAAATGTTGGCAGTTTTTCAATCAGAAGTTAAAGAAAGAAGCTCAAGTTTAAATTCAGAAATCAAAGCGCCCGAAATGGACCTCTGTGAGAATTGTGGGTCTAGTAAGTCCAAGGAAAAGCTCCTAGAGGAGAACTATAAGAGAAGAGGTGAAATAATTGAATATCTTCTGTCATCAACAGCTCCTTTAGGAACAAATGAAGGTTTGAAAAAACAGATTTATCAGCCCCACCTCTACAACGAAGATGTAAGTGTTGAAAAGCCAAATGGCACAAAAGAATATACTACTATCAAAGGAACTTCAGCAATTGCTGCTACACAAAGACCAGAAGTGGCTGCAATTCCTTTAATACAGCCAGTTTCTTTAGCAACCAAAAGTCCAAGCAACCTGACTTTTCACTTTTTCAATTTGAAGGAAGATAGAGAAGAAAGAAAACAACATGGCACAAACATACATAACTGTATACCTAATCTGGAAAACACTAGCCAACTCAGTGGATACAGTTCGGAAAGAGAGAGTAAAAGCAAAGAGAATACTACCAGAACACTTGCACATTTTTTAACAAATTTCACAAAATACGATCCTGGTAAAGACCCCATTACAAACATGTTTGTTTTTGAGAATGAGTGCTCCCAACATAACCTGGGTCCACGGGAGTCTTGTTTGATGATGAAGTTGTGGTTGCCATCTCAGATGACTGCACGTTTATCAGCCCCTGTCGCTAGTCCTGCCGGAGGTCCACAGTTTTGGTCAAATGACCACTATTGGGGAGATTCTTTGGATCGTGTAAAAGCTCTAATGCAACTCGTCACTGGAGAAGATCATTTGGGAGCTGACATATTGGAAGACCTCAAGGTAACACCGCAGGATGACCCATGGGAATTTGCAAGGAAATTTGAACAAGCCTACAGGTTGGTGATGAATGTTCAAGATCCAAAGCCTCCTCCTACATTGTTAAGGGCTTTAGTAAATAAATTTACCTATGTGGACAGAGTGACACATAATGCAGCCTCCAAAGAGAAAACTATAGATGGTATTGTGAAACTAGTGGACAGCTATCATAGAGATAGTGGGTTGAAAGCAGCACCATTATGGAAAAATGAAGTCAAGCCTATTCGAGATGTTCTAATGAAAGATTCAATACCAAAGGATGAACAACCAATAAGATGGAGGAAGCAAACTCATAGCCATCAATGCTCATGCTCTGGGAGTTGTGAAAACAAAGAAGAAATAGACATAGATAGTGCAAATCTGCTGAATGATCATGAATACTCATCATTGCATAACACCCCTATGCAAAGCCAAAGGATATGAAGGCTTATATTCAGGAGCAACCATGAAGCTATAAAAATAATATCCAAGCTACTTACTATTTCATTTAGTACAGAACTATGGCACTGTATTGTCTTCTTTTTGCTTCATAACATTTTTGATAGTTTCTCTTTAATTCTTTACATGAAGGGTCTGTCCAAAAAGTGACATACCACTAATGGGTGTCACCCACTGGTTGATACTTATCAGTAACTTCCCTTCATATTTGGCTGAGATGGTGGGTGGAGCTGGGAACACAGGTGCTCACATCACACCCCCATTCTTTTATTTAATATATGATATATAAAGCAAGTGATGTGAACATAGGATATCTTACACTGGTAAAATGCTTCAATATTTTGTGTAATTGACCCCAAAATGTATGTGGATTAAGTTCCGACTTACCTTTAAATTAAATGGATGCATGTTAGTTTTGGGTCAGTGACTCCAATTATTAAGGTTAGAGACATTCAGGTAGATAGTGTTTTAAAAAAAGTAGCTCAGCAATAGCAGCCTCCATATTTTTCCCATTACAGGATCCTTTAAAGCTGAATTTTAGGCAAACAGCTAAGTACACACTTTAAATACATATATAGAAACCATTTTATTCTGCTTATTATTATTATTATTATTATTATTAATATACAGGATTTATATAGCGCCAACAGTTTGCGCAGCGCTTTACAACATGAGGGCAGACAGTACAGTTACAATACAAATCAATACAGGAGGGATCAGAGGGCCCTGCACGTTAGAGCTTACAATCTAGAAGGGAGGGTCAAGTGGAAGAAAATGAAAATACAGTTGCTAGGTGTGGGTAGGATAGGCTTCTCTGAAGAGAAGGGTTTTCAGGGATCATTTAAAAGCTAATACAGTAGGAGATAAGCGGACAGATTGGGGTAGGGCATTCCATAGGATTGGAGAGGCTTTGGAAAAGTCCTGAAGGCGAGTATGGGAGGAGGTGCCGAGGGAGCTAGAGAACAGGAGGTCTTGAGAGGAACAAAGAGAACGAGTAGGTTGGTATTTAGAGCCTAGGCTAGTGATGTAGCTGGGGGCTAAATTGTGGATGGCTTTGTACATAGTTATTAGTATTTTGAAATTTTGAATTTAATTCTTTGGCCGAGTGGAAGCCAGTGGAGGGATTGACAGAGAGGGGTAGCAGAGACAGAGCGATTGGTAAGGTGGATGAGTCTGGCAGCGGCATTCATGATGGATTGAAGAGGTGATAGACTATGTAGAGGTAAGCCAATGAGAAGGGAGTTGCAGTAGTCGAGGCGAGAGATGACCAGCAAGTGAATTAAGAGCTTTATTGTGTCATTGGTTAGAAAGGGGCGTATTTTGGAGATGTTGAAGAGGTTGAGGCGCGTTGATTTGGACAGTGATTGGACGTGGTGCTTAAAGGAGGGTTCAGTATATAAGTATTTGAACTTGTTCTAGCCAGTCCTGAATAAGCGCGACCAGTATTTGGTTGCGCTGGCGTGGGCACGTGGCCACCGGCTCAAAAAAAGTAATTAAAAAATAAAATTTTGTTTAAATTGGTACAGTAATTTTCGGGTACTGCCCCTTTAAGAATTTTCTTCATACCTGGTTACATAGGTAAAGGTGTCCAATCAATTGTGGTGGAAAATTATGGAAGGTAAGGGGCTCATTATATAAAGGGCTGAGCCCCTTTTACAGGTGTCTCAGGTCACTCAGCAGCAGATGAGTTTCTTTTTTTAGTTTTGTATAGGGTGGAGAAAGATTAGAAACCTTGTTAGGTTTTTCCTGTGATTTGGTTGCCCGGTTTTTGAGAGATTTCCCTCATTTCCTGCCCTGCTGACAAAAGGTGGCAATACATGGATCCAGTGCCAGGACAAGATCATCCCGCGCCTAGGGCAAAGATGCCAAACTGCACCCCCCTTCCCTTAGGGTTAGGGTCAGGGCGCCCCCATCCCTGCAATAAACCATTGTGCCCAGGGCAGCCGCCCCTCCTGCCCACCCCTTGTCCCAGCCCTGCATAGATCAAACTTCAGCCAGTTTAACTGGGACTGTCCTAATTTCAATCTACCAATTGACTTCTGTACAACCTTCCTGTTGAAAAATATCTGCTCAATCATTCTATTCAGCTAGCAGCGCTGATCAGTGTATCCTGACAACAGGGAAGCCTAGCCACTGTCAGTATACAAGCTACAAAGAAATTTGTTCCTCTTGTGATACTTTATAGGGCAAGAGCTCCAAAAGAAAATCAAAGTTGAATATAAAAAAATATACATTTTATTTGAAAAAGTTAAACCAGGAAATTGAAAATGCGTAATAATGAAACTACAGTGGATGCGAGTACAAACATTGATACATGACTATAAACCATACATGTAACCACTTGCTCTGTCTGGTGAAACACAAATATACAGAGTATACCAACGCGTTTTGAGTTATAGCGTTAATCCTCTTCTTCAGGGGTGCGTGTTTATGGGTAAAGTGTTAATATCTACAGAAATAGAAAATATGATAAATGACAATCAACTAAATTGTTCACAGTAGCTAAATATTCAAAAACGATATGAGTATATAAAGTGTTAAGTGAAAATACTAATGCGCAAACCAAAATGAATGAAATTACTATAAATGAGCAGCTGCCAACATTAAAGGTGTTCCCACACAATGCTAATTGAATACTAATATATGGGCGCTTACTCAATCAACAATGTGAGAAATCTTCAAACGCAGCGTATAGTGCAAGTATGCAAAAAGTGACAGTGCACAAATATGACGTTTCTTCACACACAGTAAAAATTATGTATATAGTACATAACATTTCTTCTCGCACCATAAAGGTGCAACAATTTCAAAGTGACAATGCAGTGAATAAATGTGATAAACGTGCCCAGTCCAAAAGTTCATAAATAAAGTCCTTGTGCAAGATAAGT
Organism: Aquarana catesbeiana; assembly: GCF_042186555.1. Classification (NCBI taxonomy): domain Eukaryota; kingdom Metazoa; phylum Chordata; class Amphibia; order Anura; family Ranidae; genus Aquarana; species Aquarana catesbeiana. Next base: position 40,540,241 of record NC_133333.1, read on the forward strand.
AGAATCCAATAAATCCAAATGCTTCCATCATCTGTAGTGTGCCAGTGGTTTGCCCCAGCCTCTCACCTCAGACAAAGACCCCTACAGGTCTAGTTAAACCTTTGTTTATGTGTGACATCTCCTGGGACATCCAGCCAGATTGATAATAAGGCTTCCAATGGTGCTGATATTCTCCTTATAGGTCCTCACTCCCCTCCATATAACGTTCACATGTAACATAGGAAAGTCTCCATGGTGCAGTAATCCAAATAAAGTATTTTATTTAACACAGCAGGAAACTTACAGTTAAAATAGCGATGATCGACTTCACAAACATCAAGACTTCCGGTCTCGGCTGCGACCGGAACTGACGTCACCCGACTCGACCCGACGTGTTGCGTCACAGATCACATGACTTAATCAAGGGTACCAAAGAAAGTCAAAGTGGAATATAAAAAATATACATTTTATTTGAAAAAGTTAAAACAGGAAATTGAAAATGCGTAGTAATGAAACTACAGTGGATGCGAGTACAAACATTGATACATGACTATAAACCATACATGTAACCACTTGCTCTGTCTGGTGAAACACAAATATACAGAGTATACCCAATGCGTTTTGAGTTATAGCGTTAATCCCCTTAACCATTTTTTTCATCTGGGGAGGAGGGGCTTTCTCAGCTAAGCACACCCTCCTGTCTGCATGCCTGCGCTAAGGGCAAATGGGTTACAGGAAGTAAATGGTACATGAATCATATGCCCTTTCTCAAGATGGCTGCAGCTAGAAATGCTAGGGGGTGTTTTTCAAAGTGATTTCTCAACAAAATAAAGCATGGAGACATGGATGGATGGATGAGTTTGCTGTTTGCTTTGAATATTAAAAGTTAACTCAATTGCATTTTCTGTTTGTGGTGCTCAGATGCAGTTAAGTTCTGCTTTAAGTTGTCTCTGCTCAACCTTGTGCAAAACCGAAAGCTTCTGACATATAAGAGTGCACATCTCCAACTTCAAAACTCCTGTAAAGAGTACCTGTCAAAAAGTTGGTTTTAGCAAGCTCTCTGAATGTGGGTTATGTGATTTGATGCAGACATACATGACCACTTAAATAGGATCATCATACATTGTAAGGACAGGCCTCAGTGCTGGTTAGAAGGCCATGGGAACCTGGTGTCTCTGTGTTGGCTGTGCACCATTTATATTTTGAGCTTTTGTTCCTGTACTAGGTCTAGCGAAGGGATCCCATTCATGCACAGGTTTTTTGCTTATAAGGACAGTTTTTTGCCTGCAGACAGGGTAGCAGATGGAGGAGAACTATATAGCAATCAATTAAAAGAAATATTAAAGTGTATGTAAGCTTGTAAAATAAAATATTTGCTCCATTTTGGTCTGTTAAATCATTGAAAGAGTTTTGTAAACAAACATACCCATTGATCCTGCCAGAAATACATTGAGCTCCTAACTTTCTTTGCATGCTGCCTGTACTATACCTAAATCTCAAGCGGTATTGTCAGCCCAGCCCAGTTCTCCTCTGTGAAGTACAGAACACATCCCCCTTATGTTATTTAGATGGGGAGAGGGGAAGGGGCTCTGAATTCCTAATTTAGAAGCGAGTAGCCTAGGACAACTTGACCTCAATGGATACAATATTTTGAGGGGGCGTTGTCACCCCAGGACAAAAAGTCTGTTACTGGCAGGATCAAATAAAGAAAAAAATACGGACAAAAGAAAACAAATACAATTACCAAATTTAGGGAGTGGCAAGTTCTGAATTCACTTAACTGAAAACTAATAATGAGCTTGGGTTCAGGCTTTGGTTCATCAGAACTCCAAGGTTAGCTGTCACTGCTGGGCCATATTAGGTTAATGAGGTCAGAAGCTTCCCCACCCCTTAGTATATGTGCAGCTGTGGGGTGGTTAATCTCTTGTCTGCAGCTTATTGCCCGAGCAATGACAGCTAATTTCTGGGTTCAGACTGAACCCAAGCTCATCCCTACTGACTACTTACTGCATTCAAAGTATTGAAGTCATAGCCAGAAAAATAGCATTGCAGTGGCAGCCCCCAGATTTCTCTTATGGCAGGCACAGTGGTGTAGTGGGTAGCACTCTCACCTAGAAGTAAAAAGGGTCGCTGGTTCAAATCCCAACCATGACACTACCTGCCTGGAGTTTGCATGTTCTCCCTGTGCCTGCATGGGTTTCCTCTGGGTACTCCGGTTTCCTCCCACACTCCAAAGACATGCTGGTAGGTTAATTGGCTACTGTTCAAAATTGGCCTATATGAATGTGAGTTGGGGACCTTGGATTGTGGGCTCCTTGAGGGTAGGGACCGATGTGAGTGTGTGATGTAAATTGACTGCATACATTGACAGCACTATATGGGTACCTTAAATAAATAATAATATAATAGATGAGCATCTTAATGAGACACAATGTACAGGGATAGGGATAATTGTAGACATGCACCCACACTCACTCAGGTTGAACTGGATGGACTGGTGTCTTTATTCAACCTTACTAACTATGTAACTATGTAACTATGTTATAAGTGTCCTTCAACTTCAAAATTGCTTTACTTATGTTCTTGGAGTGTTGAGTTGTTTTTTTTTTTTTTAGCCCTGAAGTACTGGTTCCCGGTCTTGTAAATTCTGTTTATTTAAACATAAATGGGACTCTTGAACATGAACAGGCAAGGACTTAAGTGTGTCCACTTTATATATATTATCAGAACTATCATTCTTTGTGATTGTCATAGCTTGTAGCTGGTATATCACTCTTACCTGCTGTGTTCTGTCAAATAAATGGAGTGTTTGAACTTCATTTTCAGAAGTTGAGTGTTTTAAAGAGGACCTTTTATGTGTTTGCATATGCCAATGTTTGACTTACACATACTTGATTGGTTAAAAGGGAATTTATAGAATGTAATGTTAAGACAATGGAAAATACACTCAGGGATGTTCTTAATCATGACGGATAACATGTGTGAGCACTTGAACATCCTGTGTAGTTTCTGAGGCTCGACACATCTGGTAGTGTTATGTGCATGTTTATATCTATACTAACAGATCACTTATATGCACATAAACAGGAACTGATGATGTATAGGAGGGGGCCGCAGGGTATACAAACGCATAATCCGACATGAAAAAAAAAAACTCATCAAGCACTATTTGTCATAAAATATCATCCTTATTATAGTCCTAATATAGAGACCATAAAATGTAGTTCTTATCATCACTTTAGAAAACAAGATCCTTTTTTGCTACAGGTACATTGATTTTCCTGAAGTGAGATCCAGCAAAGATGGGACATACAGTATGTAGCACCCTGATGTTTAGGCAGGGCTGCTTCTAAATTTACCTGCCATGTGTAGTTACCTTGGCTGAGTGTTAGGGATCAATTGATTTCACCCTAAGTTTAGAATTGCTGCCCTTCTCTCATCTGCCGCTAGATGGCCGGGTATCTGGTGGCATTAGATAAGACCAGGGCAAAGCAAGGACAGATTAGGAGTATATGGGGTATCTCAACCAGGGGGCAGGGGTTTTCTTAAATCCCTTGGCCTGCTGGGAGAACCTATATATTTGGGTGGAGTCGGGTGATCAGTGTTCTGTGCCACCTGGATGGCTGTCTGGGTGGATGTGTGTAGTATTGCCCGGGCTGCTAGGCCGGAGCTTGGGCCTATACTGGGCTCATCTGACTTCTAGAGTGCCTGAGGGCCTATCCAGAAGCAAGAGAGCAGCATAGGGCTGGGACTGCGGCTTGCAGTCCAACCAGAAGTGACGGTTCTGCCAGCTGGAGAACCTGTCATGGTCGGAGGTACCGTAGCAGTATTCTCACCAACCGGGGATGGTGAAGAATGGGGAAACTTCATCAGGTGTCAATTCAGGGACCCAGCCAGTGGAGGTGACGCTTGCAGAGCAGCCTTGTGAGTCAAGCCAGGGACCGAGCGGGCCGGTGGGGTGAAGCTTGAGAAGTATCTGAAGTGCCGAGCTAGGGACCCAGCAGAGAAGCGGGGGTGATGCTTGAGGAAGATACTAAAGTGAAGATTGAAAGAGCTCAAGGGATTCGGTGGCAGTGAATCAGCAAGTCTAGTGAGAGAGACTGGGAGCTCAGTGGGTTGAGAAACTACAAGAATTATTGTAAAGAAAATGAAGGAGTTTGTTACAACTTGTGTTAGGAACTGTTTTAAGACTGTTGTCATAGGAGACAGCATTCCTACACATACAGATTCACAGTTCTGTTCAAGAGAAATAAAATCTATCTTACACTACACCTACTATGCCTTACAACCCACTGTATATGGAATGATGTCAGCAGGTCTTGGCTCTGGAGTAGGGATGAGCCGAACACCCCCCGGTTCGGTTCGCACCAGAACCCGCGAACGGACCGAAAGTTCGCACGAACGTTAGAACCCCATTGACGTCTATGGGACTCGAACGTTCGAAATCAAAAGTGCTCATTTTAAAGACTAATTTGCATGGTATTGTCCTAAAAAGGGTTTGGGGACCCGGGTCCTACCCCAGGGGACATGTATCAATGCAAAAAAAACTTTTAAAAACGGCCGTTTTTTCGGGAGCAGTGATTTTAATGATGCTTAAAGTAAAAAAAAAAAAGTGAAATATTCCTTTAAATATCGTACCTGGGGGGTGTCTATAGTATGCCTGTAAAGTGACGCGTGTTTCCCATGTTTAGAACAGTCCCTGCACCAAATGTCATTTTTAAAGGAAAAAATCTCATTTAAAACTGCTTGCGGGTTTAATGTCATGTCGGGTCATGGCAATATGGATGAAAATCAGTGAGACAAACGGCATGGGTACCCCCCAGTCCATTACCAGTCCCTTTGGGTCTTGTATGGATATTAAGGGGAACCCCGCACCCAAATTAAAATAAGGAAAGGTGTGGGGCCACCAGGCCCTATATACTCTGAACAGCAGTATACAGGCGGTGCAAACAAGACAGGGACTGTAGGTTTGTTGTTAAGTAGAATCTCTTTGTAATTTTGAACATTTTTAACGTGTTTAGCTCCAGCCAAAAAATCTTTTCTAAGCTTTTTGGAAAACATAGGGAAGGGTTATCACCCCTGTGACATTTGTTTTGCTGTCTTTCCTCCTCTTCAGAAGATTTCACCTCACTTTTTTGTCCCAATGAAAAATGTTTTTTGAAAATTTGGGTTTTTTTGTGGAACAAGGATTGGAAAGCATCAGTGGAAAGGAGAACTTGTTTTCCCATATTAACTCTTACAGGAGAGAATTTCCCTTCCTAGGGGTAGATTTCATCTCACTTCCTGTTGTCTCCTTCCGTTTGCAAGTAGGAGTCGTTTGTAAGTTAGATGTTTGAAAGTAGGGTCCTGCCCTATATACTCAGCAGAAATTTGGGCCTTAGGTGTTGCTGTGGCCACAACACTGTAAGCCCTCACAGGGCCCTGCTGTGAAATATTAGATCAAGAATTGTAATTACATGCCCCTGTTGAACAGGAGCTGAAAAATTAGGCCTTAGGCACTGGTGCTGGTGCCACAACACTGCAACCCCTCACAGACACTCTAGTTGGAACGCAGGAACGAGCCCTGCTGCAAATTATTGCTTCAAAAATTGTAATTACACGCCCCTGTTAGACAGGGGCAGAAAAATTGGGCCTTAGGCACTGGTGCTGGTGCCACAACACTGCAACCCCTCACAGACACTCTAGTTGGAACGCAGGAACGAGCCCTGCTGCAAATTATTGCTTCAAAAATTGTAATTACACGCCCCTGTTAGACAGGGGCAGAAAAATTGGGCCTTAGGCACTGGTGCTGGTGCCACAACACTGCAACCCCTCACAGACACTCTAGTTGGAACGCAGGAACGAGCCCTGCTGCAAAGTATTGCATCAAAAATTGTAATTACACGCCCCTGTTAGACAGGGGCAGAAAAATTGGGCCTTAGGCACTGGTGCTGGTGCCACAACACTGCAACAAGCTATCAGCGTGATGATTGAGGAGGAAGAGGATAATTACTCAGGGATAGTCACTCAGCATCAGCATAGGCAGTCTTTGAAGGGATCTGAGATTTCAAAAAAAATTATTCGGTTACATCAGCATCAGGTGCTTGGTAGCTGGTGGTGATCCAAGACTCATTCATTTTTATGAAGGTCAGCCGATCGACCGAGTCGGTGGACAGACGCACCCTGTGATCGGTTACCACGCCTCCAGCAGCACTGAATGTGCGTTCCGAAAGAACGCTGGATGCAGGACAGGCCAGTAGCTCAATTGCATACTGTGCAAGCTCTGGCCAGTGATCCATCCTCAAGACCCAGTAACCCAGAGGATTTTCGGTGGGAAAGGTGTCCAAGTCTGATCTTGCCCCTAGGTATTCCTGCACCATGTAAAACAGACGCTGGCGATGGTTGCTGGAACCGATCATACCTTGGGGCTGCGGACCAAAAAATTGTCTGAACGCATCGGTCAGACGGCCACCTTCTCCACCGCTCCTTCTTTGACTGACCGAAGCCTCAGCAACACGTTGTCCAGAAACAGGAGTTTGTAAACTCCCAGTCTCTGGGAACGCGTTGCACAGACCTTTCTGCAAGGCCTCCCGAAGATGTTTCATCCTCTGCTCCCTCTGCGATGGCAAGATAAGGTCCGCAACCTTACCCTTGTAACGTGGATCAAGGAGGGTTGCCAGCCAGTATTGGTCCTTCTCCTTGATACCACGAATACGAGGATCCTTACGCAGGCTTTGCAGGATCAGGGAGGCCATGCAGCGTAGGTTTGCTGAGGCATTCGGTCCGGAGTCCTCTGGGTCACTAAGAACGACATGGTCCGCAGCCACCTCCTCCCAGCCACGTACAAGTCCATGTGTTTCTTGGGACTGATCCCTTAAAGACTGCTGCTGATGCTGAGTGCCAGGCTCCACCTCCATACTGACACAATCTTCCTCCTCCTCCTCTTCCTCCTCGTCCTCTTCCTGTGTGATCGGCGGGCACGCAGGAACACTGTCTGGATAAAGGGGGCCTTGAGAGCTAAGGAAGTCCTCCTCTTCCTGCCTCTGTTCTGCCTCAAGTGCCCTGTCCATTATTCCACGCAGCGTGTGCTCCAACAGGTGGACAAGGGGGACAGTGTCACTGATGCATGCACTGTCACTGCTCACCATCCTCGTGGCCTCCTCGAATGGTGACAGGACAGTGCATGCATCCCTGATCATGGCCCACTGGCGTGGGGAAAAAAAACCAAGCTCCCCTGACCCTGTCCTGGTGCCATAGTCGCACAGGTACACATTTATGGCCCTCTGCTGCGTGTGCAGCCGCTGCAGCATGGCCAACGTTGAGTTCCACCTGGTGGGCATGTCACAGATTAGGCGGTTCTTGGGCAGGTTAAACTCCTTTTGGAGGTCCGTCAGCCGAGCACTGGCATTATATGACCGGCGGAAATGCACACAGACTTTCCTGGCCTGCCTCAGGACATCCTGTAAGCCCGGGTACCTGCCCAAGAACCGCTGCACCACCAAGTTAAGGACGTGAGCCAAACAGGGCACATGGGTCATTTGTCCCTGTCGGAGGGCAGAGAGGAGGTTGGTGCCATTGTCGCAAACCACCATTCCTGCCTTAAGTTGGCGTGGCGTCAACCACCTCTGAACCTGCCCCTGCAGAGCTGACAGAACCTCTGCCCCAGTGTGGCTCCTGTCCCCCAAGCACACCAGCTCAAGCACCGCATGGCATCTTTTGGCCTGCGTACTTGCGTAGCCCCTTGAACGCCTACGGAGCACCGCTGGTTCCGAGGAAGAGGCCATGGAGGAAGAAGAAGAGGAGGGGGTGGAGGAGAGAGGTGTGTCACAATCAGCATTTTGGAGGCGTGGTGGCGGAACAACCTCCAACACTACTGCACCTTGTCCTGCATCCTTCCCAGCTGCCAGCAGAGTCACCCAATGCGCCGTGAAACTTAGGTAACGTCCCTGTCCATGCCTGCTGGACCATGAGTCAGCGGTAATATGCACCTTACCGCTGACCGCCCTGTCCAGCGAGGCATGGACATTGCCTTCCACATGCCGGTAGAGAGCCGGAATCGCCTTCCGTGAGAAAAAGTGGCGTTTGGGTACCTGCCACTGAGGAACCGCACATTCCACAAACTCACGGAAGGGGGCAGAGTCTACCAACTGAAAAGGCAGCAGTTGAAGTGCTAGCAATTTTGCCAAGCTAGCATTCAACCGCTGGGCATGTGGATGGCTGGGAGCAAACTTCTTTCGGCGGTGCAGCAGCTGGGGCAGGGAAATTTGCCTGGTACAATCTGACGTCGGTGTACCAAAAGCAGATTGCCCACAAGTACTTGGCTGTGACACACCTAATTCTACACCTTCATTCCTCTCACTGCAGGTCTCAGAGAGGACTGAAGGTCTAGTGGGGTTGGAAATCTCAGCTGATGAGGAGCAAGGAGAGATCCTCTTTGTTCTTTGGTGTGGGTCTTTTAGATACGCTTGCCAACGAACTGCATGGCAGGTCAACATATGTCTGGTCAAGCATGTGGTACCCAAGCGGGAGATATTTTGGCCACGCGAGATACGCTTGAGACATATGTTGCAAATAGCAGCGGTGCGATCTGATGCACTCGTCTCAAAAAAGGCCCACACCAAAGAACTTTTTGAATAACGCGCAGAGACTGCAGCGCCCTGCACATGTGGAGCTTTGGGGTGTGATGCAGTCAATGTGCTGCCCTTAGGCTGGCCCCTGGAGGGCATCCTGCCTCGTTGGTGATGTGCTGCCGCCTCCTCCTCCTCCTCCTCCTCCTCCTCCTCCTCCTCCTCCTCTCTCCTATCAGGCACCCACGTTGAGTCAGTGACCTCATCATCCCCTCCCTCCTCATCACTGGAGCAAACCTGGCAGTATGCTGCAGCAGGGGGAGCATGACTGCCAGATTGCTGTCCTTCTTGGGCACCCCCTCTGTCCGCGCTCATGTTACTGCCTTCATCGAGCTCAGTATCGTCATCAGAGCCTTCCAAACGCTGGGCATCCTCCTGGAGCATGTACCCAACACTGTGGTCAAACAGTTCGAGGGAATCCTCATGAGGACATGGTGGAGCTAGGGAAGGAGTCACTGATGACATTGAGCTGAGGGAAGAGGCCGCTGCTTTGCCAGACAAAGCACCCTGGGCATGGGTGAGAGAGGATGAGGAGGATGAGGACGGCTTGGTCATCCACTCGACCAAGTCTTCCGCATGTTGCGGCTCAACATGGCCAGCTGCCGAAAAAAAGGCCAAGCGTGTCCCATGGCCACGTGCTGATGAGGATGCACCGTCTCCACGACCAGCACTAGACACAGAGCCTGCTTGCCCTCTCTTATTGGCTTGTGACTGTCTGCCTCTCCTTCTTGGCCTTCCAGACATACTAATGGCCTGTAGCTGCACTAAGCTGGGATAGAACACCTGTAATTTTCTTCAAGTAGCTTTATATACTGTAACCAGACAAGCCTGCCTGTCAGTAGGAAGATAAGAGGAACGGATCTAGCTGAACACTGTGAGCAGGACGCACTGTACTAAATGTAAATAGTCTAGCTGCCTGACCGTGGTACTAATAGGATCAAATAGAACACCTGTAATTTTCTTCAGGTAGCTTTATATACTGTAACCAGACAAGCCTGCCTGTCATTAGGAAGATAACAGGAACGGATCTAGCTGTACACTGTGAGCAGGACGCACTGTACTAAATGTAAATAGTCTAGCTGCCTGACCGTGGTACTAATAGGATCAAATAGAACACCTGTAATTTTCTTCAGGTAGCTTTATATACTGTAACCAGACAAGCCTGCCTGTCAGTAGGAAGATAACAGGAACGGATCTAGCTGTACACTGTGAGCAGGACGCACTGTACTAAATGTAAATAGTCTAGCTGCCTGACCGTGGTACTAATAGGATCAAATAGAACACCTGTAATTTTCTTCAGGTAGCTTTATATACTGTAACCAGACAAGCCTGCCTGTCAGTAGGAAGATAACAGGAACGGATCTAGCTGTACACTGTGAGCAGGACGCACTGTACTAAATGTAAATAGTCTAGCTGCCTGACCGTGGTACTAATAGGATCAAATAGAAAACCTGTAATTTTCTTCAGGTAGCTTTATATACTGTAACCAGACAAGCCTGCCTGTCAGTAGGAAGATAACAGGAACGGATCTAGCTGAACACTGTGAGCAGGACGCACTGTACTAAATGTAAATAGTCTAGCTGCCTGACCGTGGTACTAATAGGATCAAATAGAACACCTGTAATTTTCTTCAGGTAGCTTTATATACTGTAACCAGACAAGCCTGCCGGTCAGTAGGAATTTAACAGGAACGGATCTAGCTGAACACTGTGAGCAGGACGCACTGCATTAAATGTAAATAGTCTAGATAGAAGATAACAGGAACAGATCTAGCTAAACTGAATACAGTGTATATATATATATGCAACACCTGGGATGCATATATATACACAATACACTGTAAGTGCAGCTAACTGACTGACTGTTCTGCCTAATCTATCTAACTCAAATCAAATGACACTGTCTCTCTCTCTCTCTATCTCTCAGCACACCGGAACACACACTACACAGGGCCGCCGTGCAGGCGGCCTTATATAGTGTGGGGTGTGTACTAAATCCCCTGAGCCATAATTGGCCAAAGCCACCCTGGCTTTGGCCAATTACAGCTCTCTCTACTGACAGCGCTGTGATTGGCCAAGCATGCGGGTCATAGTGCATGCTTGGCCAATCATCAGCCAGCAATGCACTGCGATGCCGCAGTGAATTATGGGCCGTGACGCGCCACACGAATTTAGCGCGAACGGCCCATAACGTTCGCAATTCGGCGAACGATCGAACAGCCGATGTTCGAGTCGAACATGGGTTCGACTCGAACACGAAGCTCATCCCTACTCTGGAGGTTCTCATTAGACTAAAGGAGGCCTGGGACCTTGCTACAATTATTTGCTAATTATTGAATATCTGTGAGTATCTGAATCACCTTTTCTCCTATGAGCTGATAACTGGGTACTTTAACATTTTTGCTTAAGCTGCCACCCCTCTGGTTAGAGAATGAGCCAATAAGGATTGCCCACTTAAGTAATTGACAGCAGGGTGTGGCCAGCAATTCATTGTACCTTGTGTACCAATTTGTTTTCACCCAATTTTACTCACTTGGTACAAAAAGCTCTAAGAGCAGCAGGTACGAAGGCTGATGTGTCTTCCATTAGACCAAATCTAGATACAGGTGCAGCTTTGGTTTGGTGCCATCATGTCAAAATGAACAAGTTGTCAGGTGAAATATCTTATTATTCTCTGATATCTAATTTCTAACTTCAAATCAAGTGCTAACTAGGCCTCAAGAACTGAAGCCGCACATTGGATGACCACTGCCCAATATTGTCAATTGGATCCGGAAATGATTGTAAGTTAATGAGCTCTAGACATCCACGGGCTGATGACTTATTAGAAGAGATTTTCCGATTTTCACATAAGAACATAAATAACAATATAACAAAGAATTAATAATATGTGTGTAGGGATGCTGCCCACCACAGGAGTGTCTCTATTCTAAATTTAGTGTTGCTGGGTTGTAGTTGTCCTAGGCCTGAATTTGTAGTCCGGGTTATTTTTTGCTTCTGCCCACTGTTGGGAAGCATCCCTGGTAATAGTGTAAGATGATCCAATAGCCTGAGTTCTGAATATTAATCCCTTGATGCCGACCTCACACAAGAATGAGGCCCCACTAGACTGGGCTTTTTTTATTTGTGTATTTCCCTTTGTGCGGCTCGCTGCCAGCACAGAGACCAGGGTCTCACCGAGAGCACTTGGCCCCATACTAAGGATCAGGACCCGAAGCACCTGATTCACCTGATTGCTGTGATAGCCTCTGATTGGCTAGCACAGTAATCAGTCACTATGAAGCCCTCCCCCATGTTTTCTCTCTCTGTGTGTAAAAAAAAAAATAATAATAATAATAATAATAAAAAAAAAAAATACCTAGATCAAGGTTTGATCTAGGTCAGTGCCAGGGTTAGTGTTTGGGTCAGCGGTCAGGGTCAGTATTTTTTTGGACAGGATTTTTTTTCAAATTTAAATTAGTATCAGTGTCAGTTTGTATCAGTGTCAGTGTGTTTTAGGTAGGATAAAAAAAAATCAAATAAAGCAAAATGCACACTATTGTTTCTGGGTTGTACTACGGGTACATACAACAACTAACATACACATATGTGGTATGTCTGCGATCATCAGGAGCAGGAAAATTTATTGTGGGCTGTTCTTTGCTGGAAGGTTATGGTAGTACAAAGAAATATACAGATAAATTAAATATAATGATTTTTTTTTACTATTTCGGGCCAGTTTTCCTTTGATAGTAAAAAAAAAAAAAAAACCAGGAGCTATCCATTACAATTTACCACCAATTTGTCCTGAAAAAAACAAGGTAAAACAAGGATGCACAAAATAGTTGTGATGATATGGTTTTACTAACACATGTCAAAGTTGCAAAATTGTGCTTAGTCATTAAGATTTGTTGTACTCTTAGGCGCAAAGGTGTTAATACCACCTCCCTGGTCAACCGCCACAAGGTTTATTGCCATGCCAATGATGCATGCTGGGGAAGGACATAAATATTTTGGGAACCTTCTGGAAGCTCTCTGGTCCCCCAGGCTTTGCCTTGAAAGGATATGCGTGTAGCTGTTCTCTGACTTCCCAAGTCTGCTGCCAGGGGAGGTCGCATGTAGTTGACGAAGGAAAGGCCGCCTTGCTAGAGGACTTAAACTGGGATCTGAATAAGAGCACAACGGGTGAACTTCTGCTGACGGCAAAGTGTCCGGACACTCTAGATACAGGCTTGGACATGAAAGGAAGGCTGGTGGCTCATTCAAGGGGTTTGTGTGATGCTACTGTTTTATAGTCAGAAGAATAAAGAGCCCAACTCTGGTGTAAAGGTGCTTTTCTGTATTGACTGTGAAAAGTGTAAGGTAAAAGTGTGGATATGGCTATGATTAGAAGTGCATAAGTTTGAGAAACTGAGGTATGGGAAGAGGAGGGGGACTTGTGGGGAATTTTGTACTTTTGTCACAGTAACGGAGGGTCCTTGATGGTGCCAAAATTAAGATCGTTGGTAATGTTTGAAAGGGTGGTTTAACCTTAATGGTTACAAACATGTATGATTATGTAATGTTTATGAAGTAAGTACTGTAATTACTAAGGTTTATTCCAGGTGAATAATGGTGTAACGTGTCTGGTGTGTATCTACTGAGCTAGTTGTGAATGGCCGGTTTACAGCAATACATGACTTTGGGTGGCACTGTCAAGGACTTTAATGGTTGTATTAGAATTCTTGTATGTTTTTGAAGAATTGGTGTCTAAATTATATTATTGTTATAATATTTTTTAATAATAGCTGTGGCAATAACACTTCAACGAAAATAATTTGTGGCATAGATTATTATTAATGATGTTGTTTGGTTCTGACGTCCAATAGCACTCCGCCCTCTCAGTCGTATCGAGGTTATGTGTCCTAAAACCTCGTTCCCTGTTTTTTTCAGACCTAATAAACTCTGTTAACCATACCCCCCAACAGTCCCGGATTGGGCGGGACATTCCCATACCTTCACCTTTGTCCCGCAGTCCCGATATGTAGATTTGTCCTGCATCATTGTTTGCAGCCTGTGCTCACAGCTCAGCATTTCTCTTTAAAATACAGAAGTCGGCTTCTGTTAGAAAGTCAAAGTAAAAACTTTCCTGCGGCTCTTACAGCAGCAGAAGTTTGGAGCCAACAATAAGTGTGTATTTAGTGCACTGAAAAGGATGCTTTTGGTGCAGTGGATGGAAGAGCCAGAAAGGTAACCATGGGGAGGATGGTGGAGCTTTGGGGACGGTGGTGGGCTAAAGTTTAGGGCAGAGGATGGGAGAGAAGCTGTGTGTGTGTGGGGGGGGGGGAGCGGGGTTGCATAGGTTATTGCTGGGAAGTAATAAGATGTGGATGGATGGACTCTGTACCTAGCATACTCTGTAGGCAGCTCATCCCAGAACCCAGCACCCTGCATTTATCACATCCCAGAACCCTGCACCCTGTACTCATCTGATCCCAGAACCCCGCACTTAGCTCATCCCAGAACCCTGCACTTATCTCATCCCAGAACCCTGCACTTAGCTCATCCCAGAACCCTGCACCCTGTACTTATCTCATCCCAGAACCCTGCACTTAGCTCATCCCTGAACCCTGCACCCTGTACTTATCTCATCCCAGAACCCTGCATTTAGCAGAACCCTGTACTCTGTACATAGCTAATCCCAGAACCCTGCACCTTATACTTAGCTCATCCCAGAACCCTGCACCCAGCACATAGCTCATACCAGAACCCTGCACCCTGTACTTAGCTCATCCCAGAACCCTGCACCATGTACTTATCTCATCCCATAACCCTGCACTCTGTACATAGCTCATCCCAGAACCTTGTACTCTGTACATAGCTCATCCCAGGACCCTGCACTCTGTACTTAGCTCATCCCAGAACCCCGCACTCTGTACATAGCTCATCCCAGGACCCTGCACTCTGTGCTTAGCTCATCCCAGAACCCTGCACTTAGCTCACCCCAGAGCCCTGCACCCTGTACTTATCTCATCCCAAAACCCTGATCTTGTCTCATCCCAGAGCCCTACACCCTGTACATAGCTCATCCCAGAAACTTGCACCCAGTACGTAGCTCATCCCAGAACCCTGCACTCTGTACGTAGCTCATCCCAGAACCATGCACTCTGTACACAGCTCATCCCAGAACCCTGCACCCTGTACTTAGCTCCTCCCAGAACCCTGCACTCTGTATGCAGCTCATCCCAGAACCCTGCACCCTGTACTTAATGCATAAAGAGCTATCCTCTTTCTGCTCCTGTAAAGGACTCTTTCTTTACCAAACATGACACAAAGATTTAAATCTGATGCACAATGAAGATCCTGGCTGCAGCAATGTGAACAGATGTCAGTGGCCATCATGTCATTTTTGAAAGTGGGAGGTTAAACCCAAATCAACTGTCTGTTTTTACCGCACCTTTGCCGCCTGTGTGAGCAAAGCCTTATAGACGTTTCTTATTTAATTTGTGACCATGTGATGGGGTCATGTTAACTTTCCTGATATGTTTTTTTATCTGGGGGCTAAATATGCTCCCAGTTTGGCTAATCTTTTTATGGCCATGTGGGAGGAGGATGTTGTCAATGTTTGCCAGAAACCCCAGCTCAAGCTGTGGGTTAGGTACATCGACGACATCCTCCTCCTCTGGGATGGCAGCCGAGATGATTTGGAACTTTTTATGGAGTATCTTAATAACAACACTAGAGGGATCCGTCTTCAATCAATCTAGCATCAACTTCAATCAATCAATCAATCAATCTAGCATCAACTTCCTGGATCTGACCATCTCGAAATCCCATGACCAATTTGTCACCTCTACTTTTTTAAAGGCACTGACAGGAACTCTTATGTTCCAACTGACAGTTGACATCATGAGCCATGGCTTAGGTCAGTGCCAAAAAGCCAATTCTTGTGGATTAAACGCAATTGCACCAATAATGACCAGTTTCTGGTACAGGCTGAAATTTTAACTAAACGTTTTCTTGAGAAAGGGTATGCAGGTGACACCCTGAAGAGTACGGTGGAAGATATCAAGACTATGGACAGAGGAGATCTTTTTAAAGATAAATTGCCTCGCAATGATAAGATCTCTCTGGTCCCTTTTATCACTACTTATTCAATTCAGCATACCAGTATTTAGAACTTGATCAAAAAACACTGGCATATTTTGAGTAATGACCCAGTGTTATGTGCAGTGTTACCAGACAGGCCCCAAGTGATCTATAGGGGCGCATACTCACTCAGAGATAGGCTGGCACCCAATATCTTAAACCCCCCTACCATCAAAAAAGGGTTTTTTGAGAACCTCATGGGTTTTTATCAATGCAGATGTCGGGTTTGCTCACTCAATGGCTGTATCACAGACGCACTCATCTAGTACATCTCGAGAACATGTGATAGAGCCTTTTATCACACGTTCCACTGAGGGGGTCGTTTATTTACTCCAATGTCTGTGTGGGCTCCAATACGTTGGAAGAACTAAGCGTCCCCTCTCTGTTCGCCTAAATTAACATATCACTAATCTTAAAAACGTTTTTTCCAAACATTCCGCATCCAAGCACTACCTCCTGTTTCACAACAAGGATCCTGCAAAAACGATATTTCTAGGAATTGACAAGTATCGCCCACATTGGAGAGGCAGCTCCCTCGTTAGGAGTATATCGAGACTTGAAATGTCGTGGACCCACAGGTTGAAATGTTATGCCCCCTATGGCTTGAATGTCGATGTGGATGTAAACACCTTTATAGACAATTCTTAACTTTACATCTAAAATTTGTTCAATTGATGCTTATGGATATTATGTATACTTTATTTAGAATTATTTATTACATTATTGCTTTTGTACACTGGATGTGGGCTGACGATTGGGACACCACTATTCGGCCATTCTCTGTTTGATTACTGACACATCAAACATTCGGTAACCCTGGGATAATTTAATTATATTCGTTTTTTAGAATTTTACTTATTTGTCCAGTTCAGTCAGGACTTAACTTTTTATTGACTCTCCCCACCATATTCTTCTAAGCTCGAAGATCATTATTCATATTTGTTTAGATTCATTTTTCATAATTAGTTCGGGAGGAACACTTTGTGAGCTAGTTGGTTACAGCCTTCTTGCCTGTATATATTATTTGTCCCTCTGCTGTTCATAATATTTATTGGACACTATATTTCTAGCCTTGATTTACAATATAAGTTTTCTTGACTCACTAGATGTGCCCACACATCGACTTATTTTTATGTGCTGATTCCTTGTGTATTTTATTATATTTTTTGCGTTTTTCCCATTGTTATGGTTACGGTAATGTGTATCATGTTATACAATGTTTATCCTTGCTCCCATCATTTACAATATACCATTATACATATAACCCTTTTTTATTTGCCATTTTGCAATATGGCGGACTAGGCTTCTGTCGGTCCGCCATGCTAAACAATCATGTGTCCTTATCCTCATCTCAGATCGAGGCTTGGTTCTCCTGGATGTCTATTTATTCGTGATGCGTCAGTGCGTCGCCCGTGCCCCAGACAAAGTCATTTTATGACGAAATGTGCGTCGGGTGGACAAGACATGCTGGCGTCATCGCGTTTGATCTTCTGAGCGAACTGGTGTTCCCAAGCCGGCCGGCTATCCATGCTGTTTTAAATTCCATTTGTTGTAAGTGTGTTTTCTACTTTTTTTAATTAAACGTATATACCAGTATTACACTATGGGAAGCTCCCTTTCTTTTACTTTTGGGTGATACCTGATGTCCGTTTGTGAGCTTCCTTTGGTACACCATCATTGGTTAATTGGCTGCCCCTTGTTCCTGTGTCTGACGCCTTTTGAGCTGCTGCCCCGGATTCCTTTGGACAGAGGCCCCAGCTGGGTCCGCAAGCTCTTGTTGCTTGCCCTCCGGTAAGCGCATAATTTATTCGGTGTTTGGCACTTATTGGTGGTGGAAGACTGCACATCTTTATTCATCAATCTATTCAAGTTGCTTGTTCATTGCTAAGGGATATATGGACATTTTTTGACACACACATTTTTTAGTCACACTTTTATTGTTGGGACTTTTTATTTCATGTCTTGGGACATTCATTACTATTTTCGTTACTCAGTTTTTTATTTGCCACACATGTGTTCACATGTGTACTTAGCAATATTTTATATCCAGCACTGGTTCATCACTGGTTTCACCCTTTTTTAGCGCAGATTTTTTCTTATTTTTTGTTGATGTTATATGTGTGTATCTCACATTATTAGTTGCTGCTTTATTTTAGTTTAAAATTTTTTCCTGTTAGAGCGCGGTATTTTCTCTCTTGTTCTCATGTTTTTTATCTAATTGATTGTTACTATTGAGCAATTGTGGGCACGTCTGGTATCCACCAACAAATGTTTATGGTAATGACTATCGTTAATATACTTTGTCTGATAAGTGGAAATGATTTACTTGCAATAAACATGTCACACCTTGTCCTCAACGTGTCACAATGTGTTCAGCTATTATTACTAATGTTCCTATAAAAGAACATCTGGGTAGCAGTGACCATAACCTGATTTCATTTAATGTAAGCTGTAAGCAACAAACACACATGGGAAAGATAAAAACACTTACCTTTAAAAGAGTAAATTTTCCAAGGATGAAAGCTGCTTTCCAAGATTTAGACTGATAGGGAATATTGGCATCAATGAACACAGAACAGAAATGGGAATTCTTCAAAAAGAACTCACTGCAACGTATATTCCCATGGGCGATAAGTTTAAAAAGCTAGAAATAAAACCTATGTGACTCATGTCCAAAGTTAAAATAGCTATAAATATTAGGAAAATATAAAATAAATGGCAAAACAAATATAAAATAAAGGAACACTATCATCATTTAAAAGTTACAAAGAATATAACAGACTATGTAAAAGGAAAAACAAGGCCACAAAATTTGAAAACGGATGATAGGTTGCAAAAAAGAGTAGGACAAGCCCCTCAAAATTCTTCAATAGTATAAGATAGAATACAGAATAATATAAACAGTGAAAAGTCATTTCCATGTAGGCCCTTTACTAGGTCATTTTGAGTTGGTTACTGAGGAGTAGGGATGAGCTTTATGTTCAGGTTGAACATGAGTTCGACTCGATCATTGGCTGTTCGCCCGTTCGATGAAAACCGAACATTATGGGGCGTTCACGCCAAATTCGAGCGCCGCATGACGCCCCATAATGCACTGCGGGAGCGCAGTGAATTGCTGTATAATGATTGGCCAAAACGTGCACCATGACCTGCATGCTTTGGCCAATCCCCGCGCCCTCAGCTAAGAGAGCCATAATTGGCCAAAGGCAGGGTGCCTTTGGCCAATCATGGCTCACGGGGACTAAGTTCACGCCCCACACTATATAATACTGCCTGCACGTTGGCCCCGTGTAGTGTGTTGTTGGCGTGGATGGAGAAAGAGTTTCATTTAGATTGAGCAGGCAGGCAGGTTATTCAGTTAGCTGCAGTGTATATTTAATATATATATATGTATACAGACAGTCTCGTATATATATCCACTGCATTCAGTTTAGCTATATCTGACTGCAGGCCATTCCTGGTGTACTTTTTCTAATATACCTCAGGCTAGCAGGTTATTTAGTTAGCTGCAGTGTATTTAATATATATATACAGCCATTCTTGTGTATATATATATATATATATATATATATATATATATATATATATACTGCATCCAGTGTAGCCAAGCCTATATCTGACTGCAGGCCATTCCTGGTGTACTTTTTCTAACATACTTCAGGCGGTGTACACAGTACCATGCACCCATAGTGCAGTTGCTACTACATTTCTGGTGGTGTACATAGTACACAATACATACAGTGCACCCATAGTTGCTATTGGACTTCTGGTGGTGTACACAATACCATGTGCCCCTAGTGCAGTTGCTACTACTTTTCTGGTGGTGTACACAATACATAAAGTGCACCCATAGTTTTTATTACACTTCTGTTGGTGTACACAGTACCGTGCACCCCTAGTGCAGTTGGTACTACTCTTCTGGTGGTGTACACAGTACACAATACATACAGTGCACCCATAGTTGTTATTAAACTTCTGTTGGTGTACACAGTACCATGCACCCCTAGTGCAGTTGCTACTACTTTTCTGGTGGTGTACACAGTACACAATACAGTGTAGTGTGGTTTTGCTAAAAAAAATTTACAGCATGTCCGGAAGGCCACCAAGGAGAAGCAGACGCTCACAGGCCACTAAAAAAGGGCAAGCAGGCTCTGTGTCTACAGTCGACAGTGCTGGTCATGGACACGGTGCATCCTCTGCACGTGGCCGTGGGGCACGCTAATCCTTTTTTTCTGCAGCTGGCAGTGTTATTGAGCCACAACATGCAGAAGAGTTAGTGGAATGTATAACCGTCCTCATCCTCCTCATCCTCTGTCACCCAGGCTCAGAGTAGTATGCCTGCCAATGCAGCTGCCAAAGCGGCCTATTCCATCGGCTCCATGTCAACAGTCACTTCTTCCCTAGCCCCACCATCATGCACGGAGGAGTCCCCCGAACTATTCGACCACAGTGTCGGGTACATGCTGCAGGAGGATGCGCAGCGATTTGAAGGCTCCAATGATGGTACCCAGGTTGAGGAAGGGAATAACGTGAGCCTAGAGAGAGGGGGTGCCCAAGAAGGTCAAGAAACTGGCAGTCATGTTCCCCCAGCTGCAGCATAGTGCCAAGTTTGCTCCAGTGACGAGGAGGGAGGGGATGATGAGGTCACTGACTCTACTTGAGTGCCTGAGATAAGAGAGGAGGAGGCACATCTCCAACTGCTGACTACCTGTATATTTTGAAAAGTTCTTTGATGTGGGCCTTTTTTGATACGTGTGCAGCAGATCGCACCGTTGTTGTTTGCAATATATGCCTGAAGCATATCAAGCGTGGCCAAAACAGCAGTCGCTTGGGCACCACATGCTTTGACCAGACATATGACAACCTCCTATGCAGTCTGTTGGCAACAGCACTTAAAAGACCCACATCAAAGAACAAGGCAAACCTTTCCTTGCTCCTCATCAGCTGGGATCTCCAACCCCACTATAACTCCAGTCCTCTCAGAAAACTGCACTGAGAGGAATGAAGGTATAGAAATAGGTGTCCCAAGTACTCTGCTAGCGGTACACCAACATCCAATTTTAGCAGGAAAATTTCCCTACCTCAGTTGCTAAACCGTCTAAAGAAATTCGGTCCCAGCCATCCACATGCTCAGCGTCTGAATGCTAGCTTGTCCAAATTGCTAGCACTGCAACTTCTGCCATTTCAGCTGGTAGACTCTACCCCTTTTGTGAATTTGTGGAATGTGCAGTATTTCAGTGGCTGATTCCTAAACGCTATTTCTTTTCACGGAAGGCCATTCCAGCTCTCTACCAGCATGTGGAAGGCAATGTCTTGGCCTTGCTGGACAGGGTGGTCAGCAGTAAGGTGCATATTACTGCTGACTCATCCAGCAGGCATGGACAGGGACATTACCTTTCTTTCACGGTGCACTGGGTAACTCTGCTGGCAGCGGGGAAGGATGCAGGACAGGGTTCAGTATTGTTGGAGCTTGTTCAGCTACCACGCCTCCAAAATGCTAGTAGTGGTGATTCTGCCACAGCTCTCTCCTCCACCCCCTCCTCTTCTTCTTCCTCTATGGCCTCTTCCTCTGCAGATTTGTCCTCTGAACCAGCGGTGCACCGTAGGCGTTCAAGGGGCTACGCAAGCACTCAGGCAAAAATATGCCATGCGGTGCTTGAGTTGGTCTGCTTAGGGGACAGAAGCCACACTGGGGCAGAGATTCTGGCAGCTTTGCAGGGGCAGGCTCAAGAGGTGGTTGATGCCATGCCAGCTTCGGCCAGGAATGGTTGTATGCGACAATGGCACCAACCTCCTCTCTGCTCTCTGGCAGGGACACTTGACCCATGTTCCCTGTTTGGCTCACGTCCTGAATTTGTTGGTGCAGCGGTTCTTGAGCAGGTACCCGGGCTTACAGAATCTCCTGAGGCAGGCCAGGAAAGTCTGTGGTCATTTCCGCTGGTCATATAATGCCAGTGCTCGGCTGGCTGACATTGAAAGAAAATGCAACCTGCCCAAGAACTGCCTCATTTGTGACATGCCCACCAGGTGGAACTCAACGTTGGCAATGCTGCAGCGGCTGCACACACAGCAGAGGGCCATCAATGAGTACCTGTGTGAGTATGGCACCAGGACAGGGTCAGGGGAGCTTGGCTTTTTTTTCGCCACGCCAGTGGCTACTGATCAAGGATGCATGCACTGTCCTGTCACAATTTGAGAAGGCCACAAGGATGGTGAGCAGTGACAGTGCATGCATCAGTAATACTGTCCCTCTTGTCTTCCTGTGGAGCACACGCTTCGTGGAATAATTGACAGGACACTTAAGGCAGAACAGCGGGAGGAGGAGGAGGACTTCCTTACCTTTCAAGGCCCCCTTTATCCAGATAGTATTCCTGCGGGCCCACTGATCACACAGGAAGAAGACGAGGAAGAGGAGGAGAATTGTGTCAACATGGAGGTGGAGGATAACACTCAGCATCAGCAGCAGCCTTCAAGGGATCATTTTCAGTCCCAGAAACCCATGGAGTTGTACGTGGCTGGGAGGAGGTGGTTGAGGATCATGTGATCCTTAGTGACCCAGAGGACTCAGGATTGAATGCCTCTGCAAACTTACGCTGCATGGCCTCCCTGATCCTGCAAATCCTGCGAAAGGACCTAGGTTTCGTGGTATCAAGGAGAGGGATCATTACTGGCTGGCAACCCTTCTTGATCCACGTTACAAGGGTAAGGTTCCAGAACTTATCCAGCCTTCACAGAGGGAGCAGAGGATGAAACATCTTCAGGAGGCCTTGCAGAAAGGTTTGTGCAATGCGTTTCCAGAGCCTGGGAGGTTACAATTTCCTGGTGCTGGACAACGTGTTGCTGAGGCTTCGTTCAGTCACAGAAAGAGCGGTGGAGATGGTGGGGGGCTGACCGATGCCTTCAGACAATTCTTCAGTCCTCAGAGCCAAGGTCTGATCGGTTCCAGCAACCATCGCCATAGTCTGAATTACATGGTGCAGGAATATCTAGGGGCAAGATCAGACTTGGAGACCTTTCCAACAGAACATCCACTGGGTTACTGGGTCTTGAGGATGGTCCACTGGTCAGAGCTTGCTCAATATGCAAATGAGCTACTGGCCTGTCCTGCATCCAGCGTTCTTTTTGAGCGCACATTCAGTGCTGCTGGAGGCTTTGTAACCAATCACAGAGTGCGCCTGTCTACAGACTCTGTTGATCAGCTCACATTCATAAAAATGAATCAGTCTTGGATCACCAGCTACCAACTACCTGATGCTGATGTAACCGATTGATTTTTGTATGGATGTGGGATCCCTTAAAGACTGCATATGCTGAGTGACTATCCTATTATGCTGAGTGACTATCCTATTCCTTCTCAGTCTTCTTGATGATAGCTTCTAAGAATATTTTTAGTTCAGGGAACCACCACCACTGCCAATTTTTGATCAAATATTTAACAGCAGGGCTCGTTCCTGCACTCAACAAGAGTATCTGTGAGGGGTTGCAGTGTTTTGGCACCACCACCACCGCCTGAGGCCCAATTTTTCTGCCTCTGTTTAACAGGGGCGCATAATTACAATTTTTAATCTAATATTTCACAGCAGGGCCCATTCCTGCGCTCAACAAGTGTATCTGTGAGGCTTTACAGTGTTGTGCCACCACCACCACTGCCTAAGGCCCAATTTTTCTGTCCCTATTTAACAGGTGCGCGTAATTGCAATTTTTAATCTAATATTTCGCAGCAGGGCCCCGTTCCTGTGCTCAACAAGAGTATCTGTGAGGCTTTACAGTGTTGTGCCACCACCACCACTGCCTAAGGCCCAATTTTTCTGCCCCTGTTTAACAGGGGCATGTAATTACAATTTTTGCTTCAATATTTCACAGCAGGGCCCATTCCTGCACTCAGCAAAAATATCTGTGAGACTTTACAGTGTTGTGCCACCACCACTACCACCGCCTAAGGCCCAATTTTTCTGCCCTTGTTTAACAGGGGCATGTAATTACAATTCTTGAAATAATATTTCACAGCAGGGCCCGTTCCAGCGCCCACCAAGAGTAACTGTGAGGGCTTACAGTGTTCTGGTACCACCAACACCTAAGGCCCAATTTTCAGCAGAGTGTATAGGGCAGGCCGTATAGTATATACAGACGGTCCCCTATTTTCAAACATCTGACTTACAAACGACTTCTACTTGGATGGAGGGAGACAACAGGAAGTGAGAGGAAATCTACCCATAGGAAGGGAAATTCTCTCCTGTAAGAGTTAATATGGGAAAAAGGTGTCTCCACTGATGCTTTATCACCAATCCTAGTTTCCCTAATAACCCAAAATTTTCAAAATCCAATTGTCATTGGGACAGAAAGTGAGGTGAAATCTTCTGAACAGGGGCACAGACAGCAAAACAAATGTTATAGGGGTGATAACCCTTCCCTACGTTATCCAAAAAGCTTAAAAATAGATTTTTTGTCTGGAGCCACACTTTAAAAATGTACCTGTTCCAAATTACAAACAGATTCAACTTAAGAACAAACCTACAGTCCCCATCCTGTTTGTAACCCGGGGACCGCCTATATACTGCTGTTCAGAGTATATAGGGCCTGGGGGGCCCCACGCCTTTTTTTGTAATTTGGGTGCTGGGTTCCCCATAATATCCATACCAGACCCAAAGGGCCTGGTAATGGGCTGGGGGGGGACCCATGCTGTTTTGCTCAATGATTTTCATCTATATTGCTGGGACCCGACATTACATTACAGCTGCAAGCAGTTTTAGATTCCTTTAGAAATGTCATTTTGTGCAGGGACTGTTCTGAACACGGGAAAAATGTGCCACTTTACAGGCATACTATAGTCACCCCCCAGGTACGACATTTTAGGGACAGTTCACACCAGATGCAGTTCCGTGCAGTTTTGTGCACTTTTTTCTGGCCCTTAGTGCTAGTGCTTTTTTTCTGCACTAAAAATGCATGCACAGTGTTTTCCATGTATTCCAATGGCTTTAGTTCACACCATGCAGTCAGTTTCCGGACAGTTTCTGGTCAGTTTCTGCACCACAAACTGACCGGAAACTGACTGCATGGTGTGAACTAGAGCCATTGGAATACATGGAAAACACTGTGCTTGCATTTTTAGTGCAGAAAAAAAGCACTAGCACTAAGGGCCAGTTCACACCAGATGCAGTTCCATGCAGTTCCGTTTTTTCTGCACCAATACAGTCAGTTTCCGGTCAGTTTCTGCACCAGAAACTAACCGGAAACTGACCAGAAACTGACTGCATGGTGTCAACTAGAGCCATTGGAATACATGGAAAACACTGTGCTTGCATTTTTAGTGCAGAAAAAAAGCGCATGCAACTGAACGGAACTGCATCTGGTGTGAACTGGCCCTTTTTTTTGCATTGATACATGTCCCCTGGGGCAGGACCCAGGTCCCCAAACACTTTTTATGACAATAACTTGCATATTAGCCTTTAAAATTAGCACTTTTGATTTTTCATGTTCAAGTGCCATAGACTTTAATGGTGTTCGCACAAATTTTTTGCCTGTTCATATGTTCTGCCACGAACCGAACCAGGGGGTGTTCGGCTCATCCCTACTGAGGACATAGAGAAGGCTAATTTATTAAATACTTTCTTCAGCTCTGTGTATACAAAGGAGAATGGGGAGGCTCAAGTCCTTAATGGGGATAATATTGACACAGCCCCAAATGATCCACAATGGCATTGATATGGTCCAGAAACATTTAGACAAGATTAAGATGAATAAAGCACTGGGACCCCATGGTTTACACCTGGGGGTCCTCAAAGCGCTGAGCTCTGTTATATCTAAACTCATTTTTAGAGACTCTTTAACCACTAAAAGACCAGCCGCCGCAGTTGTACTGCGGCAGGTTGGCTCTATAACGCGAGTCGCCGTCATTGTAAGTCACTTCGTGTAACAGATATAGCAGGTGCGTGCGCACCCACGGCACGGCCCCAGAGCCCATGCGTGTGGCCGGCGGTCGCGATATCCTCCGGCCACCCGCGATCGCTCCACACAGAGGCAGAATGGGGATCTGCCAGTGTAAACACGGTGGATCCCTGTTCTGACAGGGGAGCTAAGAGTGATCGCCTGTTCCTAGTGATTAGAAATAGCGAACTCTCTCCTCCTCCAGTCAGCCCAGCCCCCATACAGTTAGAAACACCTCCCAGGGAACACATTTAACCCTTTGATTGCCCCTGGTGTTAACCCCTTTCCTGCAAGTGATATTTATATAGTAATCAGTGCATTTTTATAGCACTGATCGCTGTAGAAATGTCACTGGTCCCAAAAAAGTGTCAAAACTGTCCGATCTGTCCACTGCAATGTCGCAGTCCCGCTAAAAATCGCAGATCGCCGTCATTACTTGTAAAAAAATAAAAAACTAATAAAAATGCCATAAATCTATCCATTATTTTGTAGAATATAACTTTTGCGCAAACCAATCAATATACGCTTTACCAAAAATATGTAAAGGAATACATATTGGCCTAAACTGAGGAAGAAATTTGTTTTTTTTTATATTTTTGGGGGATATTTATTATAGTAAAAAGTAAAAAATATTGGGTTTTTTTTCAAAATTGTTGCTCTTTTTTTGTTTATAGCGCAAAAAATAAAAACCGCAGAGCTGATCAAATACCACTAAAAGAAAGCCCCCTTTTTGGGAGATAAAAAGGACATACATTTTGTTTTGGTACAGCATCGCACAACCGCGCAATTGTCAGTTAAAGCAACACAGTGCAGTATCGCAAAAAATGGCCTAGTCATTAAGGGGCAAATCCTTCCAGTCCTTAAGTGGTTAATGACTGGCATGAAAACACTGGATTTGCTTAAGGCCAACGTGGTGCCTATATTTAAAAAGGGGATCAAAGTTTTTACAACTACAGAACAGTTAGTTTAACTTCTATAGTTGGGAGGATACTTGAGAGTTTAAAGTGATTGTAAATTCAGAAGGTTTTTATCTTAATGCATTATATGCATTAAGATAAAAAGCCTTCTGTGTGCAGCAGCCTCCCTAATACTTACCTGAGGTTCCTCTAGATCCAGTGATGTTGCAGCAGTGTCTCTGCTGCCTGGGACTCCCCTTCTCATTGGCTGAGATAGCAGCATGGCGCCATTGGCTCCCGCTGCTGTCAATCAAAGTCAGTCAGCCAATGAGGAGACACAGGGAGCTGTGGCTTGGCTCAGGTGCCCCCATAGCAAGTTGCTTGTTGTGGGGGCACTTAAAAGGAGGGAGGGGCCAGGAGCACAGAAGAGGGACCCGGGAAGAGGAGGATCCGGGCTGCTCTGTGCAAATCCACTGCAACAGAGCAGGTAAGTATAGACATGTTTGTTATTTTTAACTAAAAAACTAGACTTTACAATCACTTTAATAAAAGACCACATAGAAGAATTTTTGCTAGAAAATAGTATTTTAGGCAATAGCATGGGTTCACAAAAAAAAACGAAGATGTCAAACAAATCTGATGTTTTCTTTTTATGAGGTAAGCAAAACTTGGATTTTGCCCAAATGGTTGATACAGTTCCCACATGCGACTAATCTGTAAGTCTACACTGCAGGCTAATGCCGCGTACACACGATCGGAAATTCCGCCAGCAAAAGTCCGATGTGAACTTCTGGTCGGAAGTTCCGACCGTGTGTATGCTCCATCGGACTTTTGCTGGGGGAATTTCTGCCAGCAAAAGATTGAGTGCAGGTTCTCTATTATTTTCTCGAAAAAAGTTCCTATCGGAAATTCCGATCGTCTGTAGCAATTCCGATGTGCAAAAATTCTACACATGCTCGGAAACAATTCTACGCATGCTCGGAAGCATTACACTTCATTTTCTCGGCTTGTCGTGGTGTTGTACATCACTGCATTCTTGACGGTCGAAAGTTCAGAGAACTTTTGTGTGACCGTGTGTATGCAAGGCAAGCTTGAGCGGAATTCCGTCGGAAAAACCATCCAAGATTTTTCCGACGGAAATTCCAATCGTGTGTACATAGGTGTGCGCAGCCTATTGCATTAGGGTGTGCACCCCAAAGCTCAAATACATATGCATGTGTACAGTATATGTACTGATGGTGTCAGTAGGGCAGTGGACAGTGTCAGTAGTTTTATTTTTATTCTTTAAAAATTATTTTATTTTGTAACATTTTTTTTTTGGATGAAATATCAGTGGTCTAAACAGGGGGAAATATGCACCACACAAGGCGATTAGGGTGTGCCCTGGCACACCCTGTGCGCACGCCTATGCGTGTGTACTCCACATTAGAAAAAATCCATTTGTAAATGGATAGAAAACTGGCTAAAAGACAGAATTCAGAGAGTAGTGGATAATGACTCTTACTCTGAATGGTCTAAGGTCATCAGTGGTGAAATCCCAAGGTTCAGTGTTGGGACCCTTACTTTTTAACAAATTTATAAATGATATTGGGTCTGGGATTAAAAGTACCATTTCAGTTTTTACAGATCACGCCAAGCTATGCAGTGGAATTATGTCCTTACAGGATGTCTCCAATTTACAAGCCGACCTCAATGTACTGTTTAATTGGGCAACTATGTGCCACAACTATGTGGCAAATGAGGTTTAGGCCTCATACACACTGGGGATTTTCTAAATGCTTTTCTTCTGGCAGAGGAAAAGCATCTTCAAAGACGTGCCAGTGCCATGATTTTGCAAACATGTTTAGATGAGTTTCGGCACGTCAAGCGCTTGGAAGTTTATTCATTTCATTGGTCAGAATATTAAAGTGTTACTAAACCCAGGACCCTGCATTCACTATATCTGGTCTCCCACAGTACACAGAACATGGAAATCCCAATATTTTAGTAAATATAAACCACTAAATACCTTTTCTCATTAGCAATAAGAGCAGTCTTGTGACTTCTGTAGCAATACACACTAAACCAGGGATATGCAATTAGCGGACCTCCAGCTGTTGCAGAACTACAAGTCCCATGAGGCATAGCAAGACTAACAGCCATAAGCATGACACCCAGAGGCAGAGGCATGATGGGACTTGTAGTTTTGCAACATCTGGAGGTCCTCTAATTGCATATCCCTGCACTTAACTGAGCATGTGCAGCCTGTCTCCATAGACTCTGTGTTATCAGGAAATTATTAGGAGTCAGTGGAAGAAGGGGAGGATCAGAGAAGACAGGATCAAACAGCCTTTTTATACAATGCAGAGGATTAGCCCCTTAGGTTTCACAGTCAGTATAACAAGCATGCTTTACTGCATATACAGACTGATTTTACTGTTGTGGGTTTAGTAACACTTTAATTTATTCTGGTTATTGAATAAACCCTAGTGTTTAGGTGCCTTTTAACCTTTTTTCAGCCAAAATGCTCTTCTCTTGAGTGCACAAGTAATATTTTTTCTGCCTCTAAACTCCTGTGAACACCTACTGTATGTGTGCATGGACACTTAAGCCTAGTACACATCCAGTGGGTTGAAAGAAAAAATCGGACAGCTCTAATCGGAGCAGCTGTACTAACAATCCGATGTTAGTACAACGATCTCCCCCCCACTGAGCTGTTGTGTTCTGACAGGGGGACACCCCTCCCAGAGTGCTGATCGGGAGATGGTCGGCTTCTGGTTTTCCAACTTGCTCGTCTGACAGAAGCAGACACATGGGCTGAATGTCGCCCAGCATTTGACCTGTGTGTACTAGGCTATAGTCTAATAGAATTTAAAAAAATACATAAAAAATGGTAAAACAGACTTTTTTTTAGCTCAAATGTGCATAAGGCCTTAATGTTTATAAATGTAAAGTTATGCGCTTGGGGGCTGAAAACATGCATGCATCATACATACTAGAAACAGAACAGTCAATAGTTGAGAAGGATCTTGGTGTTCTGGTAGATCGTAAGCTTAAAGTGTTACTAAACCCAGGACCCTGTATGCACTATATCTGGTCTCCCACAGTACACAGAACATGGAAATGTAATAATTTTAGTAAAAAGAAACTCCTAATTACCTTTTTCTCATCAGCAGTATGTAGCAATAACTCACGGTGGAGCTGCTGGTTTAAAGCGGGCTGTTACCGTCACCTTCGTTACCTCAATTTCACCAGAACCGGGTCTAGGGTCCCGTTGAGCTTAATAAAAGACGATATAGACACTGGACACTTGAATATCTTTTCCAAGGTTTTAATAAAGAGTAACTGAAGGAAGTAGCAGGAAAGAGGTAGAAGAAGAGTTGCAGGGAAGTTCAAATACCTTTTCTTAGTGTAGTGTTAGGAATTGGAATCTTGTAGATGAATGTACTCTCCTTTTAGAGTTGAATCTTTGCCCGCCCGGATAGGTTTCTCTCACTAACCTAGCAGCCGATACGCAGCACGAACAAAAGTCTCTGCCACAGACTTGAATGTAATAGAAACCCGTACGATCCTCTGCCACATTATGTAATGGTTTACGATGAATAGCAAACACAGCACTAGAACCTTTAAGCCGACCCGGCAATACTATGTGGTAAGTTAACTTTAGGATGCGTCCTCCAACTGAGTCACCAGGCCCCTCTCCAGACCAGCACTCTGCATGATCCTTCCATGACGGGTCCTCCCCTGGGATCTTCTCAGTTGTCCAGCTTCTTCCTGTAGGACAGACAGCACAGGACCATTCCTTTGCCGAGTGTGGTAGGCCCCAGACAGGTTTCTGGGCCCACCCACACGCTGCAGCAACGTGGTCCTCCCGGTCGGAGGACCATGAGGTAGTACTCTTAACACATACCTGTCGGCCAGGAGGGCCAGCAGGTGGAACGAAAGAACCCCTAAAACATGGCGTCTGTCCCATAAATACCCTCTCCCAGAATGCAACTCGGAGGACCACCTCCACCGAGTTATCTCCGGGACAGAGGAGCATTTATACACTTTAACGTGTTGCCTTTCCAACACCCACCCATGGTGACAACGACACCCACAGGCACAGTGTGAAACTACATGCAACACAGCCAAACTGGAACAGAGGCTAAATCTGACTATGTATGAACAGGTAACCCACTAAATTTTCCTATAAACGGTAGATTGAAAAATCTACCAGCGCTACATACTCCCCCCACTACAATAGACGTTGTCCTCAACGTCTGTCAAAATAACTCCCAAGCCTGAGAGTAGGTATTTGAACTTAAAACTTGGATAAGGGCAAGGAAAAAGGAAAGACAGTATAGAGATATTACAGTTTCAACATTTATACAACAACATGTTCACATCCGCAAACAAAATCACATTAGAACGGTTACAAACCCCACTATCTATCTAACTGAAAAGCCTAACAGCTTGATAGGAGATCCAATTGTTCCTGAAAAAAACAAAGTTAAACACACACTAAATATGTACAGTATCATCACTAAACAGTTTAGGAGCAAAGCCTCATTCCTGAAAAAGAATGACACTCTCTTCCCACATATTTTCCTTTTAATGGAAATGAACTAAGATAACTTGAAAAGTCCATCCCTATCTTTGAATGAATTACATCTTATCAATCAAGAAAATCCAGCTAGCAAAGAGTCTTTGGATTTGAGAACGCTGGGATGAATATTATCTCTTGAGCATGGAGATCTCTAGACACTGACACTTTCTAACTACATACCCCAAAGTTTTTTTTTTCATAATCACCAATAAAACGGAGGATCTGATGTCAGTTTCTTTCCTAGTTTATCCACGGTAGTGATGAAGTACACAACATCATCTTTTCCTGGTCTGCAAATGACCACTTTGTCAGCACAGATGTGCCGACCATAGTTCCAATGTAGGAAACATCCACTGATGCGTTCATCCATGGCAACAGAACATCCAGCTCTCCGGAAAGGTTTTGGCACAGATAAATAGTCCCAAACAGCTTCACTATATCACTGTTCCCGGTTGGCCTCAATTTCATGCATAATTTCCTGAGTAACATAGGGAAATTCCAGACCATATTCTGTGGCAACTCGTTTAATGAGCACTCTCTGTAAACGGGCAAGTTTAGGCAAAGGTCTATTTTTCCCCAAACCAGGAGGCACACAAGAGTTCGGTGATTTACTCACCATAGATCCGACGTGTGTCGGAAGCAAACTAGCAACTTTAGACAATGTCTCTTTGGTAGTACCGTGCGGCTCCACACAAGGTGATGTCTTCCCAGAATCCAGGGCTGTCCACTCTGAGAAAGCAAGGGCAGACGCAACATCTTCACCCTGGGCCCGCAATAATTCCTGTGACATTATTTCAAACAAATCATCATCACTGGAGAAATCTGACATAGAGTCTATCTCCGAGTCTCTCAACTCTTCTGCTGGCAAATATTTACAAAGAGTCCCAGATATGTTCCCCTTTGATCTCTCATCCGTTCCTGACGTGGTCTTCTCCGGATCCATATACTTCTCCGGCTCCGGTTCGGGTAGTCTCTGGGGTAGGCTTCGACCACGGCCGCGGGAAGCCTTCACATATCCCACCTTCCTCTGGACAGGTGCAACGGGGATAGGTGTGGTAGAAGTAGAAATGAAAGTGATGTCCGCTGATGAAGCAGTGACAGCGGCATCTCCCTCGGGAACACTTTCGGTAGCAGACGAGATCACGGCCTGTTGCTCTCCAGCAGCAATGACAGCAGTCTCCACTGTGGCAATTCCTGTAGCCCAATCCACACGAAAAGCACGGGGCAACATGGTAGGTTGTTCCACTGTGAACAAATATTCTCCACACTGCAAACATCAGACAAATGGACGGAGATGTATGGCCAGTCCTTCACACTTGTGGCAAAGCATGCCCAGCCCTTCAATATCTCCAACTGTGTATAACACAAACCTCCCCTGCGGCTTCAGACGAATGCCGGTATCTGTCAGCAGGGTTCCGGTCAGCATAGCACCCGCAGCGGTACTCGTAGGGAACATCTTGGGTCCCATCACAGACGGTACCAATGGAAAAGAAGACATGGCCGCACTCTGATACTTTCCACAAGATCACAAGACCTCTCTTCTCCCTTGGCGCCAAACACACACACAAGCGTCCCACGTGGTAACAAGTAGGTTAGGCTCCTCCCACTTGTTCTTCTGATCACGTAGCTCCCGTGCTTTTACTTCTCACCCACAGCCTACGCAGTCAGAAATTAAGTCCTGCAACTTAACCCCTTCCTGCTCTGGAAAATGACAAAGTCCAGAAACTTCTTTTAACATAAACTGGTAATGAATCAAAAAGCTCCGGATGGCCGCACTGCCGTGGATACATAGGACACAAACAGCTAGTAGATGCTTACTCATAGCATTAACATAAACTCCCGGTGAAATACTTCTCAGGGTTGCGGGAGGTTGACGACTAACAATCCCGGACGACGCCCCCACATGTAGCAATAACTCACGGTGGAGCTACTGGTTTAAAGCGGGCTGTTACCGTCACCTTCGTTACCTCAATTTCACCAGAACCAGGTCTAGGGTCCCGTTGAGCTTAATACCAGACGATGTAGACACTGGACACTTGAATTTCTTTTCCAAGGTTTTAATAAAGATTAACTGAAGGAAGTAGCAGGAAAGAGGTAGAAGAAGAGTTGCAGGGAAGTTCAAATACCTTTTCTTAGTGTAGTATTAGGAATTGGAATCTTGTAGATGAATGTACTCTACTTTTAGAGTTGAATCTTTGCCCGCCCGGATAGGTTTCTCTCACTAACCTAGCAGCCGATACGCAGCACGAACAAAAGTCTCTGCCACAGACTTGAATATAATAGAAACCTGTACGATCCTCTGCCACAGGATTAATGGTTTACAATGAATAGCAAACACAGCACTAGAACCTTTAAGCCGACCCGGCAGTACTATGCGGTAGGTTACCTTTAGGATGCGTCCTCCAACTGAGTCACCAGGCCCCTCTCCAGACCAGCACTCTGCATGATCCTTCCATGACGAGTCCTCCCCTGGGATTTTCTCAGTTGTCCAGCTTCTTCCCGTAGGACAGACAGCACAGGACCATTCCTTTGCCGAGTGTGGTAGGCCCCAGACAGGCTTCTGGGCCCACCCACACGCTGCAGCAACGTGGTCCTCCCGGTCGGATGACCACGAGGTAGTACTCCTAACACATACCTGTCGGCCAGGAGGGCCAGCAGGTGGAACCAAAGAACCCCTAAAACATGGCGTCTGTCCCATAAATACTCTCTCCCAGAATGCAACTCGGAGGACCACCTCCACCGAGTTATCTCCGGGACAGAGGAGCATTTATACACTTTAACGTGTTGCCTTTCCAACACCCACCCATGGTGACAACGACACCCACAGGCACAGTGTGAAACTACATGCAACACAGCCAAACTGGAACAGAGGCTAAATCTGACTATGTATGAAAGGTAACCCACTAAATTTACCTATAAATGGTAGATTGAAAAATCTACCAGCGCTACAACTATATAGCAGTCTTATGACTTCTATCAGTGCCTGGTTAAAGCTTGTAGGAGTTTTCATTGTCCCGTGATTGTCCCATGAGGCTGCAGGACCCCTGACCCTTTGTCTGGACAGTGAATAATTGGCCCTGTGCTGACCACACAGGCACCCTACCAAGAATTTTGCAATACATACCAAACTGAGCATGTGCAGCCACCCCAATGGCTCCTTTTATTAGCAAATAGATCGGGGGCTGTGGAAGAAGGACAGAATCAGAGAAAACAGGATCAAACAGACTTTTTTACACAATGCAGGGGATTACCCTCTTAGGTTCCACAGTGAGTATAACAAGTATGCTTTACTGCATATACAGACTGATTTTACTGTTGTGAGTTTAGTAACATTTTAATAATAGCGTGCAATGCAAAGCTGTAGTTTCTAAAACTAGCAAAATCCTTTTGTGTATTAAAATTGGTATAGACCCCAGAGAGAGAGATAGTTTTTTTTTTCATTTTGCCCCTGTACAAATCATTAGTAAGACCTCATCCGGAATATACATGTTACAGTCATCAACATGTAAAAATACATAAGTGGTCCATATTGTAACGTGGGTGTTAGGCTATTCACTTTCAGGTCATTACAGAGGACAAGGGGGGACTCTTTACATCTGGAGGAAAAGAGATTTAACTTTTACGTGTGGAAAAGCTTCTTCACAGCAATGCCCCGTACACACGATCGGACATTGATCGGACATTCCGATAACAAAATCCATGGATTTTTTCCGACGGATGTTGGCTGAAACTTGTCTTGCATACACACGGTCACACAAAGTTGTCGGAATTTCCGAACGTCAAGAACGCGGTGACGTACAACACGTATGACAAGCCGAGCAAAATGAAGTTCAATAGCCAGTGCGACTCTTCTGGTTGATTCTGAGCATGCGTGGCACTTTGTACGTCGGAATTGTGTACACACGATCAGAATTTGCGCAAACGGATTTTTTTGTGGGAAAATTTGAGAACCAGATCTCAAATTTTGTGCAACAGAAATTCCGATGGAAACTGTCCGATGGAGCCTATACGCGGTCGGAATTTCCGACAACAAGCTCCAATCGCACATTTTATGTCGGAAAGTCTGACCATGTGTACGCGGCATAAGAGCTGTAAAAATGTGAAAAAGACTCCTCAAGGATTGGTTCTGGCCAGCTAAGTAGATTGTTTAAAAAAAGTGCTGTATTCATTCTTAACCACTTGCCGGCCACCACACACAGATGTACGTTGGCAGAATGGCACAGGCAGGCAAATGGGCGTACCTGTAAGTCCCTTTAAATTTGCCTGCAGGTCCGGGGAACTCGATGGCGGCCCGAGATTGCGGTGTGGAGAGGCAGAATTAAGAGATGTCTATGTAAACAAGGCATTTCCCTGTTCTGCCTTGTGACATGGCAGAGATCACTGCTCCCTGACATCGGGAGCAGTGATCGCTGTCATGTCAGTGGTAGCCCATCCCCCCTACAGTTAGAATCACTCACTAGGACACACTTAACCCCTTCATCGCCCCCTAGTGTTTAACACCTTCCCTGCCAGTGTCATTTATACAGTAATCAGTGCATTTTTATAGCACTGATCGCTGTATAAATGACAATGGTCCCAAAATAGTGTCAAAGGTGTCCGATAAGTCCCCCATAATGTCGCAGTCACAATAAAAATTGCAGATCGCTGACATTACTAATAAAAAAAAATGATATAAATCTATCCCCTATTTTGTAGACGCTATAACTTTTGTGCAAAACAATCAATATACACTTATTGCGATTTTTTTTACCAAAAATATGTAGAAGAATACATATCGGCCTAAACTGAGAAAGAAATTTGTTCTTTTATATATTTGTTGGGGATATTTATTATAGCAAAAAGTAAAAAATATTGCCTTTTTTTTCAAAATGTTCACTCTTTTCTTGTTTATAGCGCAAAAAAATAAAAACCGCAGAGGTAATCAAATCCCACCAAAACAAAAAGGGGGGAAAAAAAGGACGTCCGTTTTTTTTTTGGGAACAGCGTCGCACAACCGCGCAATTGTCAGCTAAAGCGACGCAATGCCGAATCGCATAAAATGCTCTGGTCAGGAAGGGGGTAAATCCTTCTGGGGCTGAAGTGGTTAAATGCAGAAAATATCACTGGATATTAATATTTAGACATAAAAAGGACAGGAGTAGTTGATCCAGGGAATATTTGATTGTTTCATGTGGGATCAGGAAGGATTTTTTTCCCCCCACTCGGGCGAATTGTACCATGCTTTATTGGGTTTTTTTTTTTTTTGGCCCCCTCTGCATCAACTGTGGGTATAGGATTGTGTATATGGAGACTTTCTATTTGTGTTTATTTTTTTTAACGGTTGAATTAGATGGATCAGTGTCTTTTTCCGCCTAACTATGTACAAATCTCAGGGGCTTCTTCTTCTTGGAAATAGTAAGAGGTGACTTGTCAGGTGTTGCAATGTCCCCTGTCATGTTACAGGTGTGTTCACCGGGCAAAATAAAGAAATAATGATATGAATGATTAGAAAAAGGCAAGGTTTTCACACGAATGAGTCAGAACATGCGTGTACAGACAGGAAAGATCTTTGTCTAGTAAAAAACATGTTCTATTGTATGTTACATAATTAAAGGATGAATGTCATTTCTGGAATGAATGAGATCCTGTAATAGGCAGATAATGTGCCGGCGGCTGTATTGATCACCTACACAGTTAAGCCGCGTACACGCGATCGGACTTTCCGACGGGAAATGTGTGATGACAGGCTGTTGGCGGTAAATCCGACTGTGCGTACGCTCCATCAGTCGATTGTTGTGGGACTTTCCGCAGACAAATGTTGGCTTGCGGGTTTTAAAATTTTCCGCGTACAAATGTGCGTTGTCGGATTTTCTGAGCGTGTGTACACAAGTCTGTCGGACAAAAGTCCAAAGTACAAACACGCAAGCAAGGATGAGCCAGAAGCGGTCGGTCTTGTAAACTAGCGTTCCTAATGGAGAATTAACATTCGTGACGCGGCAAATTATGAAATCTCCAAATGCAGCGCACAATTCTCTTCTTCTTTAATGGGATAATAATGAAGCTGCTTTGCTGGTGATACTGATGAAGTTATTGCAAACGAATTTTCAAAGGCTTTTTTTTTTTCTAGTGATATCAAAAATATTATTATGATTATTATTATTATACTTCTTTTTTTTTTTTATTTGGGCAACTTACCACAATACCATTATCCTCTAGTTTTTAAGATCAAAGATACAACTATGTTGGTGTCCCTTGTTAAATTTACATTGTATTTTTTTTAAATGTAACTTCCTACTCCCAAAATGTCATTTGAAGTAAAACACATAGCCAAGTATTATTCTGCACAATTTTTTTATTGTGCATTAAAAAAAGAAAACAAATAAAATTAGACATGCTATCTGCCAATAGAACTTAACCAAAAAGTGCATTCTATGCATCCAAAAATATAGAAAATATAACAAATCAAATCATTATTAAACCAAAAAAATCATGTCAAAGCAATAACTCTAAGGCCAATAATAAATAACACGTTATCTCCTCCGATTCCGCAACATGTCTGCTTGACAAACGGCCGTTCAGAAACGAACTGAAAAGCACAAAATGAAAAGCGCTAAATGAAAAACGCGAAAAGAAATGGCGACTCAACGCTCACCAAACTTCTACTAACACGAAATTAGCAGAAGGAGCCCAAAGGGTGGTGCTAAAGAGCTGAAAAACCACGTAGTACGTCACTATGTTCGTAATTGTTGGCCAATAATTGTGTGGCCGTGTGTATGCAAGACAAGTTTGGGCCAACGCCCTTCAGACAAAATTCCATGGTTTTGTTGGCCAACAATCTGATCATGTGTATGAGGCTTTAGAGGACATCTCGCATATGTCTGCTACTTGCCTCATCAGCCATAAGTATTGCATGAGATTCATTTTGCGATGGTGGATCTTTACTGCCACAAATTTTTATACTATATACAGGAGCCACAAAAACTGCATAATGCCCCATCACATCTTACATGCACAGACTACGGCTGCACTCTGGATATTAAGCCCTTGGAGTTGAAAGTACAGATATATGCGGCCTCACTTGACTTGACTTTTTTCCGTGGGGTCGCATATATGCGTATCTGTCTTTGTGCTGGGAGTGTGCCAGCACAGAGACCGGTGTCCCACCGCGAGCCCCAGGTCCCATACTTACAATCAGGACCCAGAAATCTTGGTTGCAGGTCACCTGAGCGCTGTGGTAGCCTCTGATTGGCTACCACTATGACCAGTCACTGTGAAGCCTGCCCCTGTGTTTCTCTATCTGTGAATGGAGAGGAAAGATATATATATATACTTGCAGAGAGAAAAAAAAAGTGTGTGTAAAAAAATAAAAATAAAATAATAATATAAAAAAATGAAAAAAAAAAAATCTAGATCAATGTTTCATCTAGGTCAGTGCCAGGGTTAGTGTGTGGGTCAAGGTCAGGGTCAAAGGTCAAGATCATGGTCAGTGTATTTTGGGCAGGATTTTTTTTAAACAAAACATTTTTTCTGGGCTGTACTATGGGTACAAATAACATACACATATGTGGTATCACTGCGATCATTGGGAGTATGTGAATTTATTTTGTGTTTTTCCTTGGTGATGGGTTATGGTAGTAACAAAAAATATACAGCTAAATTGAAATTTTTTTTTTTTTTTTTTACTATTTTAGGCCAGTTTTCCTTTGATAATAAAAAGCAAATTAGGAGAAATCCATGACCATTCATTACTGAATGAAAGCCCAATTTGTCCTGAAAAAAACAAATAGTTGTGATGATATGCACATATTTACGTAAACACATGTCAACGAAGCAAAATTGTGCTTAGGTATTATGTTTTTTTACCCTTAAGGCGCGTACACACGATCAGACTTTCCAACGGTAAATGTTGATGACAGGCTGTTGGCGGTAAATCCATCGGATGATTGTTGTCGGACTTTCCGCGGACAAATGTTGGCTAGCAGGTTCTCAAATTTTCCGCAGACAAATGTGTGTTGTCGGATTTTCTGAGCATGTGTACACAAGTCCGTTGGACAAAAGTCCAAAGTACAAACACGCATGCTCGGAAGCAAGATCAAGTCAAAAGCGGTCGGTCTTGTAAAACTAGCGTTCGTAATGTTGATATCACATTTGTGATGTGGCAAATTATAAAATCTCTCAATGCAGCGCACATTCTCTTCTTCTTTATAATGGGGTAATAATGTAGCTGCTTTGCTGGTGATATTGACAGAGTTCTGCCAAACGTATTTCAATTTCATTTTTTTTTCTAGTGATCTCCAGAATAATATTTTTTAATTTTTTTGGGGGGTAAAGTTACTACAACACCATTATTATCTTGTAGTTTTTAAGCTCAAAGATACTATGTTGGTGTCCCTTGTTAATTTCACATTGTATTTTTTGAAATGTACACGCCTACTCACAAACTGTCCTTTTTTAAGTAAAACACATAGCCAAGTATTTTTCAAACTCAATATTTTTTATTTACTAGGGAGCACAAGGTCCTATAAAAATCAAGAGGAAGGCAACAATGGAGAAACAGTTTGAATTGGTGAAGCGTTTGGACCTCAGGGCAGACATCAATTATGTGAATTTCAAAATTGGTAACCTGAGGAGTCCATTTAATAGGGAGCACAATACTTTCCTGGACTCCGAGAGATCAGAAGCAGCAGCAGATGACATATATGTCCCAAGGCTGTGGTCTTACAACAGCATGTGTTTTTTCCCAGACCGAACCCAGGCCATCGCTCTCAACGCTTCCTTCTTCACATATAAAATTAATTAAATCAAAAATGCATTCTCTGCACCAAAAAAAATTAAAGTAGACCAGCTCAAATCATAATTGTCAAAATAAACTAAAATAAAATTAAAAATTGTAGAGGGTTAAAATCCACCAGCCCAGCGGGCTTGTTGGGGGTGTTGTGGCTGAATTGGCCACGGGCCGCCATGCTGCTGTGGTGTCTGTGGAGGTGGTGAAGGATTGTGCTCTAATTCGCATATGTGCATTTTTTTGGGTAATTTGGCCCCTCCTCCCTTTGTTTAGGAGCAGCAGTATCATCTCCTCACACATACTGCGTTGATCCTCCTCCATATCCTTCAGCTTATTTGCCAAATGCCTCCTGTGCATCTGGTGCCATGCTAATGGCACTTGTTGCATGTCTGAGGAAGGCAGCCGTGGCGTCATCCAAATTTCTTGATTTCCTGGCCCTTTTAGTTGGAGGGTGTAGGGGAGGAATCTGGGACTCAGTCTGGCTGCTGGGCAGGGGCTGAGACTTTCCTGTGTATGAAAATGGGATATATTTTTAGGTTTTTGGTCATCAATCACACAATTTTGAGCTCACGACTGTTACAAATTGAATGTTAACAAATAGAAAAGACTATTAATCTGACCCCAGCATTTTTCATTCTTGTCCCAATCATTTTTGGCCACTACTGTCTATTGATATGTAAACCACTTTGTTAAGGCAGAAATTTGGGATCAATAACGTCTAGTTAACATCATTCAATTTTTGTCTCCAAATATGCTATATATATAGCAACAATGCTATACCTGGGTCAAGCTGGGCTCCTCC
Source organism: Aquarana catesbeiana (assembly GCF_042186555.1). Lineage (NCBI taxonomy): Eukaryota > Metazoa > Chordata > Amphibia > Anura > Ranidae > Aquarana > Aquarana catesbeiana. Next base: position 40,580,885 of record NC_133333.1, read on the forward strand.
ACATCTTCTTCCTGTGTCAAAGGACCAGGGTGGACCTCAGGAGCTGTGGCCTCAGCCGATGTGGAAGAAAGCATTGAGAGTGATGGGCGTGGTTCGCTTTGGTCTGACAAAAAATGCAGGCTGTGGTAGTACCACAGCCTGGGGACATATATGTCATCTGCTGCTGCTCCCGATCTCTGGGATTCCATGACCTTCTTGCGCTCCCTATTATATGTACTATGCAGGCTACCAATTTTGGCCTTTAAATAATTGATGTCTGCCGTGGAATACAGACACTTCACCAATTCCAACAGTTTCTCCATAGCTGCCTTCCTCTTGATTCTATTGGAGTAATCCTTACTTTTAACTTGCCATAGACACAGCAGCTCCCGGTACTGCTGGATAAATTTGGGCAAAAAATCGGGGGCTGTGAATTTATCCACCATTTTGCCTGCAAGACACAACACAAGACAAACCCTAATGTCAGGCTAAACTCATAATCTGGTCCCAATATAGGCCTCAATCTATAAGCAGTATTGGCCACTAACCACTGATGCCCCAATTTACAATTGTACCTTCGTTTTAGCTTTCGTTTTGGCGATGTCGATCGTTTGTCCTCCACTCCCAGACCATTCCTATGGCCGTTACATCGGCCGCGCGTTATGGCTTTATATACACTGCGCATGCGTGAAACTCCGCCCCTGTCCTTCTTTCTAGTGTATTCTCCGCCTCTTCTTTTTCAAGGCAGTGGGAGAGCAAATGGCGGCGAGACAGCAGGTGTGTGCTGAGAGAAGAAATGAGGAAAACCCAGAGCAAGCCACTTCCAGATCCAGGAGGAGATATAAGGCCACAAATATGTTGTTTGAAGAAATGGTGGAAATGGTGGACATCTTATTGAGGACAGACTATGATGGGAATCATGGACCCTACAGAAACCCAAATGCCAGAAAGGCCAAGATCATGGCTAAAGTTGTGAGAAGTCTGCACAGGAATTTTGGGGTACGACGATCCAAGGATCAGTTGAGAATACGCTGGTCAGACCTTAAATTGAGAGAGGAAGATCAGTATAGAAGGATCAGGAAAGTGCTGCGAAAAAGTAAGTATTAGTCTTGTGTTCCTATTATAATTACTTTTGTGCTGGTCCATGTTCTTTCTTTACTGTTCTACAGTTTAAAATGCCAAGTTTTATTTTCGTGGACACAGGAATCGTTCGCGGGACATTAAACATTGTTCGATCAACCACTAATACTTTGTTTTGGGAGATACAGGTTAAATGCATTTGTTATGGCCTGTTTTGATTAAAATTCATTAGATTGTTGTCTTGATGTGTTTGTAACTATAATAAAATGTCAACTTTATTCAATGTCAGTAGAGAACACTCAGCAGCTGTTTACGCATCTGGATGCAGGAGCACTAGTTTGGGACACCATAACACCCTTGTTATGGTGTCCCACGCAGGTGCTCCAGTGGATACTAGGGGTATCTCCATGTGTGCAACTTGCACAAAACAGGTACCATATTTATCTGCGTATAACACGCGCCGGCGTATAACATGCACCCCAAGTATAGAAGGGAAGTTTAAGGAAAAAAAATTTTAGGAGGGAAGTTTAAGGAAAAAAACTTACATTTGAAGTGTGTATCTGCAGCCTTACCCAGTGTCCATCTGCAGCCTTGCCCAGCCTTGCCCAGTGTCCAGCCTTGCCCAGTGTCCATCTGCAGTCTTGCCCAGTGTCCAGCCTTGCCCAGTGTCCAGCCTTGCCCAGTGTCCATCGGCAGCCTTGCCCAGTGTCCAGCCTTGCCCAGTGTCCATCTGCAGCCTTGCCCAGTGTCCAGCCTTGCAGTGTCCATCCTTGCCCAGTGTCCAGCCTTGCAGTGTCCAGCCTTGCCCAGTGTCCAGCCTTGCAGTGTCCAGCCTTGCCCAGTGTCCAGCCTTGCCCAGTGTCCAGCCCTGCCCAGTGTCCAGCCTTGCAGTGTCCAGCCTTGCCCAGTGTCCAGCCTTGCCCAGTGTCCAGCCTTGCAGTGTCCAGCCTTGCCCAGTGTCCAGCCTTGCCCAGTGTTCATCTGTAGCCTTGCCCAGTGTCCAGCCTTGCCCAGTATTCATCTGCAGCCTTGCCCAAAATTGTAGCATTATCGTTTAATGACTGCGCCACTGAGATTTTTTAAATTATTACGCCGCTCGTCTCGCAGTCCCACCCATTGGACCGGCTCCTATGATGGACACATCACCTGTCCAATGGCGGGGCTAGGAGGCGGGACTGCGAGCTGAGCCGAGTACATGGTACACTCGGCTCAGTCTTTTTTGGCGACGCTCGCTCCTCTTCCACTCAGACAGCAGGGAGGTGGGAGGACGTCACTACGAGCGCAGCCGAGAAGAGCCGAGTACTGTGTACTCGGCTCGGCTCTTCTCGGTCTTTTTTGGCGGCTGCTGCTTTTCCCCTCACAAACAGCAGGGGATCGATGTATAACAAGCAGCCATGATTTTCCCCTGATTTCAAGGGGAAAAAAGTGCGTGTTATACGCCGATAAATACGGTAAGTATTCCTGCTTAGAAAAGGGAAAAAAAATCATGTATTCAGCTTGGAACTCTGCCAAATAGACAATTGGAAGACAATTGTGAATTATGAAACAATGGTTCATATTACTATTTCTAGCCTAACATATTTGTCTGCTAAGTATACCTTTTTTGGATTCACATAGGGGAGAAAAGCAGAGGGTCATCGGAGCTGTGTGTGGACACCAGTAACCCAGCACTTCCTGAAGATACAGAAAGGCAATTCACCACAAACCCTGAAGAAGATGTTGATGCTGATGTGCAGGAAGTACTGTGTGAAGTTCTCGAAATGGTGTCGACCACAGGTCAGTGTCTGAGACCACAGCTTCAAGAAATAGATGGATGCCTGCATATTTCTAATACATGGTGTGTTTTTTTTTGGGGTGATTTGGATGTTGTGGAAGAACAAAATCACTTCAGCAGTGCAAGTGCACAAATACTTATCAGTGAGCTCTTGGTTTGCAATAGGGAATTGGAGAAAATTAAAGAAAACATCCATGATGTACAAAACAAAGTGATCAACATCATCGATATTTTAGCAAACATTTAAAAACCAAACATGTTTTATTTTTGTTGTTATGTTGTTCATGTGTTTGTACAGTTTTAAATTGATTACATTTGTGTGGCTTCATGCCCAGATGTCTATTGAAGTCACATCGGAAATTTGAAAAAGTAGCGCAGGAACTACTATTGCAAATTGTTGTGGTGCAGCTAAATCAGTGTCGCACTGATTGGAACAGTGCCATTGCCTCAAATAGGCTGCGACTTATCATGCGATTTTATCGATCAAATCGCATGACAAATCACTTAAAAAGTGAACCTAGGCTTTATAGTGTCTGAAGTCAGTGTTTAGCCCCTCCACTTACATTAACTTTGTTAATGTATGTAATGCATTAATGATAGAACTATTCAGCCTTTTCAACACCTTTAATTAATTGCTTGGAATCCCTAAAATTGCCAGAGTTTGGCACATTTTAGAGCACATTGTCACTGTAACTACACCAACCTAACAAATACACTGGTATTGAGCACTGAAATAAGAAGCCACACATTGTTTAGAATGAAACATTTTACTCCAAGCACATTCACATGTGTGTTTCAAAAAGTTTTTGAACAAACTAACATCTTGGTGTATAACATGTATGTTTGCCGTTATTTAGCCTTTTTTGGGGCTAAACAGGCATGTTTAAAAACATAAGATACACATCCCCAACTCAGGACCTTACAAAGTTCAACTTTGCTAAAGTGAAGGCCATATGAGACATTAGTATCCCAAAACTGTGTTGATGTTGCCTCAGATGGGATGATCTCACCCCTCTTAAAGCCAAAATTTGAAGTCACGTACACATAGAGGCATAACTGTTAAATGTCCCTTATGACCCCCTGCCTAAAATGTGTGTAGGTACAAACAGGTTATTTCCTCAAGCCCCAAACACACAGTGTGTCAACATGTGCTATCTCCCATGATGGGGGATCAATGGACGTGTTTCGGGGATGCAACCCCTTCCTCTCACCTACTTTAGTTTTGAGGAAGGGGTTGCACCCCCAAAATGCGTACATTGATATCCCGTGATAGGAGATAGCACATGAGTATTGGTATTGGTTGACTTAGCATTAGGGCATGGGGAGGAGGAGGGAGGGTTCCAAATGAGTTTGGGCCCCAAAAAAATAGCCTTTTGCACTCTGCCTGAATTTGAGGACAACAGTAATATTTGTACACATTTTAGGGGGTGTTTAGGGTAAGCACAAAAATGAAGCTGACAAAATACATTGTTAGGTTGCTAGGCTAGGTGTGTATGGGCCCAGGATAGCATGCTGGGGAGGCTAGTGAAGGCAAATATGCATGAAGGACAAAAAGGGAGCATTAAAAGCTTACAGCATGAATGAGGACAAAGAGGACATTCACAGCATATTACAATAATGGTAATAATGGAATGAAGAAATTAATACAATACTTAAGCAAACATTAAATACATAGAATGTGATGTTAAAGGCTAAAACTTACCCGAATAAAGTCCTTCTGCAGGACTTGGATGATGGCAGAACAGGTCTCTGGAATAATGATTCCCAGAGCCTGAGGGGAGATCCCAGTTGTAAACTTGAGGTCCTGGAGACTTCTCCCCATCGCCAAGTACCGCAAGGTGGTGACGAGCCTTTGCTCGGGAGTAATGGCTTGCCGAATGCATGTGTCCTGCTTACTAATATAGGGGGTAAGCAAAGCCAATAGATGGTGAAAGCAGGGGTCCGTTATCTGGAGATAATTCCTGACATCATCAGGATTATTCTCCTGGAGCTCCAGCAACAAAAGCATATGACAGAATTGGTCACGATTAAGCAACCAATTCTTGGTCTAAGAACTCCTCCTCCCCCTGTTCCTGGACTGGACTTGGGTCAAAGCAATAACTCCAAGCCCAACAATAGCACGATCTCTCTAACGAGAACGCCACATGACTAGTAGACGAACGGCCATTCAGAAACTAACTGACAAGAACGCACTGAAAATCAGAAAGGACCTGACAAGCACGGCCTGAAAATCAGAAACGACCCAACAAGCACGCACTGAAAATCAGAAGCAAACTGAAAAGAATGCACTTAAAAACAGAAACGAACCGACAAGCACGACCTGAAAAACAGAACGAACTGACAAGCATGAGGTTGAAAAGCGCGAATCGACACTCACCAATCTTCTACTAACACGACATTTGCAGAAGGAGCCCAAAGGGTGGCGCATGGCTAGTGAGCTTCCTTTTTATCGCCTAGTAGTATGTCTAGTACGTCCCTACATTTGTAATCGTTGGCCAACATTTGTGTGGCCGTGTGTATGCAAGACAAGTTTGGGCCAACGCCCTTCAGACAAAATTCCACAGTTTTGCTGGCGAACAATCCGATCGTGTGTACAAGGCTTTAGGCTGCATTCACACCTGAGCATAGTGTCTTTGGGCGCTTTTCCGTTGTTTTTTTCACATGTTCTTTCAGGCATTTTTGCGCATTTGTATGCAGCATTTTTGGGCTTTGGCGTTTTTTTTATTAATAGCTAATAGAGAAAACTTATATCTGTTGCATCATTTGTTGCTAGAAATTTCAGCTTTTTTAGCTTTTCCAATAGCTTTTATTTCTTCTTTTATTATTATTCATTTATTATAATGTTTTTTCCTTAAGCTAAGGGGTTTGAGTTCAGTTTAGGGTTAGGAGTTGGGGATAGGGTTATTTATTATTATTTTATTTATTTTTAATTTTACTTAATTTATTATTATTATACGAATAATAATAAATGAATAAATAAATGTAAGATAAATACACAAATAAATAAAAATCATAAATAAAAAATAAATACATTCAATAAAATGAATACTAAATAACAATAAATAAATAATTAACCCTTAACTTTACCCCTTACCCCTTAAAATAATAATAAATAACTAAACACCCTAACCCTAACACAAAAAATAATTATTAGTATTATTAATAATGTATTTTTTTTGTTCAAGTTTGGGTGTTGTTATTTTATTATTATTTTTTTTAATTTTTTATTTTTCAATAAATTTTTCAACAAATATAAATCAGCATAACAAAAGGTATAAGGAAAAGTTATGACAATTTTACATAGAAGCAATCAAAAGATTAGTGCAAACATTATAAATAAGCTTGGTGAGGATATCTGTACAGATAGAAGTCAGCTTCTTCCCGAATTGGGTCATACATCAAGAGAAAAAGAGTTCCATACAGTATCCATGCTTCTATCTCAACTACATGTTCAAACACAAGGATGTTCAAAAGAACGTGCAAATTGGAATCAAAAAGGAGCAGAAATGGGAGGTTCAGAAGAAAATTTTGAATCATCCCAAGGTTTCCAAATTTTTTCAAATTGGGGAATTTTACCTTCAATTTTTGCTGTTAAATGTTCCATTTTTCGCATATCTGTAATAATGGAAAGGACATGGTGTAAAGTGGGAACGTTGGTAGAGAGCCAAAGTCTAGGGATGGCTCTTTTTGCTGCCAAAAGTACAAAAGACCCTAATCTCTGTAGTGGTTTAGGAATACCCGGGAAAGGCAGACCTAACAGAAAATGTAATGGAATAGATGTGGCGAAGAGTGATTGCAATAAATTTTGTATCTCAGTCCAATATGTACCCAAGATATGACAGTCCCAAAAAATGTGAAGGTGCGTACCTACGGACCGTCCACATCTCCAGCACAGATCAGAAAGAGATGCATTTGGGGCATGAAGCAACTCAGGAGTTTTGTACCAAAGAAATATTATCTTAATAGCGGTCTCCTTTTGTGCCACACATCTGGAAACTTTAAAAGCCGACTCCCAGATTTTACCCCAATCTATTAATGAAATTGATCTATTTAGCATTTTGGACCATTTTGTCATGTATCTATGTATGGAGTCATTTAAAGGGGGTGTTGTCTGGAGTATTTTATATATGGATGAGATTAGGTTTGGTTCGTATGGGCCATTTGTACACAGTAATTCAAAAGCAGTGGGTTTTTCTAAAGATAATGAGGGGAAGTAGGATTGGAAAAAATGTTTAATTTGTAGGTAGAAGTATTCTGTAGATTTCGGTAGGGCGTGTTTTTCTTTGAGGACTGAGAAAGGTAAAAGCTTATGTGTTACTGGATGAACTAAATGTCGCAGTTGAAATATACCTGCATGTGTCCACGAAATTGTTCGCAAGTATGATAGTCCGTCCGGAATTTCTGGGTTAAAAAGGAAATTCTGGAGAGGGGAGCAAGGTAAGGAGAGATGAAATTTGTCCCTACATCTTTTCCAGATTGATAGCGTAAAAAGCATCGGGGAAAGACACAGAGACCGTAGTTGGGGTATATATTTCTTAGAGGAAGGCCATAGTAGATAGCACGGATGTAAAGGGGCAGTAATCCCCATTTCGATTTCGGCCCAACTATTTGCAGCCTTCCTTGAGGTCCATGCTGTCAATACTCTAAGATGAGAGGCATAGTAATATTTAATAAAGTCGGGGGCGGCTAATCCACCTTTAGCTCTAGGAGAAAGGACTACCGATTGAGCAATTCTATGGGATGCATTGTTCCAAACAAAGTTAAGGCACTTTCTCTGGAGATTTTTCAACTGCGACATAGGGACTGGAACCGGGAGTGTTTCAAAAAGATATAAATTATTTATTTTAATAATAATAATAATAATAATAATAATAATAATAATAATAATAATAATATATTTCATATTTTTTAAAGTTTAGAGGTTAATTATTATTTATTATTGTATTATTACATATTATTCATTTATTTTACTTATTTATGATGATTTTTAGTCATTTGTGTATTTATTTTACATTTATTTATTCATATATTATTACTATTTTATTTTTTACTCTTTTTCATTTGAGCAGAAAATTGTGCAGAAACACGCAAAAACGCGCGAATAGTGCGTTTCCATTAATTTCTATGGGAAAACAAACGTGCCAAAAATGCCAAAATCTGCCCTATTAGGAGCGACAAAAAAAGCTCGAGAACTTCTTTGAGCTTCGGGCGTTTGGCTTCAGGTGACTTGGAGTTGAGATGTGAACCATCTCCATAGAGATTAACTGATTTTTTTCTCCTCCAGCGTTTTTGAGCTTCAAGCAGATAATCAGTGTGAATTGGGCCTTAGGTGCGAAGGGGTTGAGCTGTTATTAAAGGGATTGTAAAGGTTTGTGTTTTTTCACCTTAATGCATCCTATGCATTAAGGTGAAAAAACACCTGACAGTGACCGGCCACCCAGCCCCCCCCCCCCCCGTTTTACTCACCTGAACCCTCTCACTCTGCCCGGGGTTCTCACTTCTTAGATGGATAGATTGATAACAGCGCAGCCATTGGCTCCCGCTGCTGTCTATCAAATCCAATGACGTGGGGGGCGGGGCCGAGTCGTGCATTTGGCCTCTATGGACACCGAATGTTGGACTCGGGAGCGCACCTCTCCCAGCGGGTTATCTGATGTAGGGAGGAGCTGCGAGAGCCGCCGAGGGACCCCAGAAGAGCAGGTTCTGTGCAAAATGAACTGCACAGCGGAGGTAAGTATGATATGTTTGTTATTTACCCTCCATGCAAAAATAGAAAGGATAAATGTAGCGACACACCTTACATGATAATTGTTTTATGCTTTTTTTTTTTTTTTTTGTTCAGCATAATGCAGCATAATGTGTCTTTCAAGGTTTGGTCTGTGGAGTTTCTCCTTAGTGGGTGGCTCCTTTCCCTTAATTCCACCATGATTCAGAGGAATGCTTTCCCTCTGCTGGTGTACTGAGGAACACAAGTGCATTGGTGGCAGCACCCTGGTGATGGGCGCATGCACAGTATCCGGTGCACTGGTGCTGTCAGGTGCATGCATAGTAGGGCAGTGCAATAGAATCAGGGGGCATCCTGATCCTGAAGAGCTATGACGTGCTCAAGTAAGCTCCCTGGCCGGAGGTTTGGGGAAGCACTAAAGATAGAAGAGCAGGGTAGATAAAAGCTAACAGCTTAAAGTGAGTCTGGACACAGTAAATTAAAATAACCCTATGCTAATTAGTACTTGGGAGGAGCTAAATGTAAATAACAATAATACAATAACTGCTTAATAGTACTTTAACATCTGTGGGCCTTGTGTTGTCAACATGTTGATATTGTGCATGAGAACTAGGAACCTGCAGCTGTGCCCTTCCTTATTTCTTGCACCCTGTCATCAAGTGACAGCTCTGGGTGTCCCCTAGAGATGAGGAACCAATCAGCATGGTGATCACTATGTGTTCATACTGACAGCTGTGACAAGGTGGTCACATGGGTGTGTTTACAAACTAACCTGTTGGTTTGTGATGTCACAGTGTCTCACACAGGGACAGAGACCTTATAAAGACAATACTGATGATAAATAATAAATATTTTTTTTTTATTTCAGGTTTTCGGCCTGTAATATAAAACCTGAGCAGGGTATTTATAAAAAAAAAAAGAAAAGGAGTGTACCTCATAAAAAAAACTTTTTATGTCCCTAAAACACAATCTTTACCCCTTTACGACAGTGGAATGCATAGATGTGGCAGCACAGTGCCTAGAACTGCAATTGGGTTATCACTGACAGCTCACAGTCAACTACCGATGATTAAAGGCAGTAGTATGGGCTCATGAATACCAAAGTATTGTATATATTCAGAATGTATAATGCGCTAATATTAACCTCCCAATATAACATGGTGTAATCTCCTAATGGTTAATCAGTGAATCATGTGCAAAATAATCAAATGGAGCCTATTATAAATGAAGCACTGACCCCCGAAGGAGCTGCTGGTATTTGATTGGGCCTGTACTCTGCTCACACACCCCCTATAACTTGGCTCAATCCCCTTGACACAGCTGCGGTGCAATGTTAGTGTGAAGCTAATAGTAAAGGATAACCCCACAATGTGCAATATAACAATAGTATACCTTTGTTATTACCTGGGTATCCGCTGCTTCACCTGCTGATATCTCAATAGGACAGCATATCGCTGTGAAGAAATATAACGTCTTTGGTGATTGATAAATATAGACAGGTTTCAATGAGTAATCCCCAGTGATAGCTGGCTTGCTCATATATTCAGCTGCTCATTAGCATGGGCTAGCTTCTGGCTTTCAAAGAACTTCCGCAGTATGAAACAATAAAAAAAGAGACCATTGCGCAGGTAGTGTAATATATATTCCCTATAAACTAAGGCTAAAAATTCACTCACACTTTTCAGCAGAATAAATCGCATATGGTAAGGTCAGTTGCATACAGCTAACAGCTGGGATCTCCTCACACGCCAACAGTGTACACACAGCACTGCTCGTCACTGGCTCCTCCCGACCGTGGAGGAGCCAGCAAAACTGAAAAAAAAAAGTCAATAATTCTGGTATAATGAGAATAAATGTTGGCTCACTACCAGTATACCAAATCCACACCAGGGTATAGGGTTCCTGTCTGTCTCAGGTTGCCGCAAAGGTCGCAGTAGTTCAGCAAACAGACTTACCCATAGCTGTGAACTTCACTCTACCTCATAGACACCTGCTGGCTGTTTCCTGTTCCTTTTCTGGACTCTGCTGCCAAACCCTTTTGGGGACCAAAGTTCCTGTAATCAGAGTTTGAAGGTTCTTTCCCACCCAAAGTCTCTCTGAGTCTCCAAATTCTGGGTCCCAAACGAGGACATACCAATCCTGGGAGCACTGTAATTCTTGTAGTCCTCTCTTCTCCAGGGGGACTGCCCCAGAAACCTTCACCCAGCATGGGAGAGAACCCCTGAGTACTCAAAAAGTAAATGTAAATCTCCTTTCCAGGACCCATCCCTGGTGTCCTGTATAGCTCAGTTTGAATTGAACCAGGTTTACTTTGAAAGAAACCTTTGAGGATTGAAATACGAGCACTGCAATAGCGTTCTATGGTCTCCATCAGTGGAGTGCAGATTAGGGTGACACTGCAGGAGCACAGTTGGGAATAGGTTGTCACTCTATATGGAGAAGTGCCTAAACAAGGATGTTTATGGTAGGATCAGGGCCATCTTTAATATCGTTTGGACCCTGGGCAAAAATTTTCTTGGGGCAGGTAAGTCATCTGTACACAACAATAGGGCAGAGCTGGGCAGCATTAGTAGCAGCACTTCACACTGAGATATCGGGACACAGCATGGGGCTAAAACTTCAAGGGACAAGGGAATTTAAACTGGGATAGTTGGCAAGTATGAGGTAGCTGCTTTGGGCCCCACAACAATGACAGGGCCCAGGGCAGCTGCCCCTTTTGGCCTGCCTTAAAGGGGTTGTAAAGGTATTTTTTTTATTTTTTAAAAATAACAAACATGTTATACTTACCTTCACTGTGCAGCTCGTTCTGCACAGAGTGGCCCCGAACCTGCTCTTCTGGGGTCCCTCGGTGGCTGTCTCAGCTCCTCCCCGCAATAATTAACCACCTTAATGCGAGCTCCCTCGCATGGTGGTTAGTTATTGCGGGCGCGCTCCCGTGATACAGCCGGCGGCTATAGCCGCTCGCTGTATCACTCGGCCCCGCCCCCCAGCGCGCCGCGTCATTGGATGTGATTGACAGCAGCGCGAGCCAATGGCTGCGCTGCTTCCAATCCATCCACTGTAGCCAATCAGCGGCCAGACTGAGCAGCGGAATCGAGGACGTGAACGAGCAGCTGAATTTCGAGGGGTCAGGTAAGTAAAACAGGGGGGCTGGGGACGGCGGTATTGTTAGTAGTTTTTTCACCTTAATGCATAGAATGCATTAAGGTGAAAAAATGTTTACCTTTACAACCCCTTTAAAGACGGCCCTGGGCTGGATAGCCAGGTATTATTTTAATGAGAGGTCCAGGTTAAAAAAAAAATAAAAACGACTTTTGAAATTCCATTAAAGTGTTTCTAAACCTCAGATATTAAATATGCACGAAGCATATCCCTCTATAGTGTGCATGTGTCTCAATTAAGAGCACTATGGGGGTTATTTACTAAAGGAAAATCCACTTTGCACTACAAGTGCACTGCAAGTGCACTTGGAAGTGCAGTTGCTGTAGATCTGAGAGGGGACATAAAAAACAGCATTTTTGCTTGCACATGATTGCATGATAAGATCAGCAGAGCTTCCCCTCATTTCAGAGCTTCCCCTCTGATCTACACTGTAGATCTACAGATCTACAGTGACTGCACTTACAAGTGCACTTTCACTTGCAGTGCACTTATAGTGCAGAGTGGATTTGCCCTTAGTAAATTGACCCCTATGTGTCATTTCTCTATGCTGCTTCATTCCTCTTCTATCTGCATGAATAATTTCTGGTAAGTTTTCCTGACACCAAGAGAAAAAAAGGTGACAGGGGAGGGATCTCCAGCTGATTGGCAGCCTCAGCTCTGTTCTTGTGTGCTGCGTGAAGGGGGGTGTGTGCAGGGCCGTAGATCATTTTTTTGTTCTGGGGGGGTTCAGCAGCAGGTACTAAGTAAAAGCCTTTTAAATAAAATAAATTGCACCAAAATTATCAAGACTGGAAAAAGGAAAAACAATATGTGTTGTCCCTAGTAAGCAATCGCATCCTTAATTGTATTTTTATCAGGTCCTTTAGAAAATCAAACCTGATTTCAGTTTTTTCCTTCTTCCAGTTTTTATGAACGCCATTGGCTATTGTCCAGTATTAGTGTCCAAACTGAATAGGTACAAAGTGATGTGCTGCCTACCTACAAGGAAATGGTGCCCTTTGCATCTCCTCAGTAAGATTGGCTATTATGGTGCAAAGTGCACCACGTTGTGTCAGACCGAGCAATCACTGACTTTTTTAAACTTTTACAGATAAAAAAAAAAGCGGGAATGCACTGCCTACCACAGGATGACGCACTGTAATCGCCAATCTTACTGGGTGGGAGCAAAGGGCACCATCTCGTGGAAGGCAGCACACTCACTGTGTTCACATTTGCTTAATTTTCAATTAATCACAGTATAAAAAAAAAAACACTGGCAAAGGAAAAACACACCACTGCTTAGGAGATACGCGGAGGAACACTACAATGCGGGAAACCCTCATTCCACATACGTTTCACTCACCTCATTCAAATCGCACCCCCCTTGCAATCTGCAGTGGGTGACAGTGCTATCTTAAAGACACCCCAAACAAAGGATGAAAAACACTGTGTGTTTACGACCATGCGAATCGGTTGCAGTGCGTTTCCAAAATTGGCGCATGTATGACTTTGGTGCGATTTGAGCCCATTCAAAATGAATGGGCTTTGATTGCACCACAATCAACACAGTAAGCCTGGTTTCACACTATAGTTTGCATGTGGATCGCACAGGAACTGCACCGCATTCCTGTGCAATTCGCATGCGATTCTGTGGGGTGTGATTTGAGCCCATTTTGAATGGACTGAATCGCACCACATCGCACCAAAGAAGTGCAGGCACCTTTTTTTGAAAACCAACCATGCAATCTGGTTCAGACAAACACTGCGTTTGCGGCCTACTTTTGGGGAGTTGTTAACTTTGAATTGACACCCGCAGCAGATCAAAAACACGGTGTGATTGCAATTCGGTGTGGGAAACGCACAGGGATCGCAGCGTTTCCTGTATTTCATATGTATGAACCAGGGGTAAAACAGGGCCAAGGCATGCCACTGAGGGCAGCAGAAAGTCCAGCCTGGCTCTATTATTGACAGACATGTTGTGGTGCCAACTGCTGAATCAGTAAGCTGGTGACCACCACAACAAGCTTGCCAGTGCCAAGCTGGCCTGTCAGTAATAGGGATGAGCTTCGTGTTCAAGTCGAACCCATGTTCGACTCGAACATCGTCTGTTCGCCCGTTCGCCGAACTGCGAAAGATATGGGCCATTCGTGCCATTGCTGGCTGATGACTGGCCAAGCATGCACTATGACCAGCATGCTTGGCCAATCACAGCGCCGTCTGTAGAGAGAGCTGTAATTGGCCAAAGCCAGGGTGGCTTTGGCCAATTATGGCTCAGGGGGTTTAGTACACGCCCCACACTATATTAGGCCGCCTGCACGGCGGCCATGTGTAGTGTGTTCCGGCGTTGAGAGACAGAGACAGAGAGACAGTGTCATTTGAGTTAAGTTAGATAGATTAGGCAGGACAGTCAGTCAGTTAGCTGCACTTACAGTGTATTGTGTATATATATGCATCCCAGGTGTTGTGTATATATATATATATATATATATATATATATGTATATATATATATATTCACTGTATTCAGTTTAGCTAGATCCGTTCCTGTTATTATCTTCCTACTGACAGGCAGGCAGGTGTTACAGAACAGCTCCCTGAAGAAAATTGCTGGTGTTCTTCTGATCCTATTAGTACCACAGTCAGGCAGCTACACTATTTACAATTAGTGTAGTGCGACCTCTGCACAGTGTTCAGCTAAAGCTACAAGTTAGTGTAGTGCATCCTCTGAACAGTGTTCGGCTAAAGCTACAAGTTAGTGTAGTGCACAGTGTTCAGCTAAAGCTACAATTTAGTGTAGTGCAACCTCTGCACAGTGTTCAGCTAAAGCTACAAGTTAGTGTAGTGCGACCTCTGCACAGTGTTCAGCTAAAGCTACAAGTTAGTGTAGTGCATCCTCTGAACAGTGTTCAGCTAAAGCTACAAGTTAGTGTAATGCACAGTGTTCAGCTAAAGCTACAAGTTAGTGTAGTGCAACCTCTGCACAGTGTTCAGCTAAAGCTACCTGTAGAAGGTTGGTGGTGTTTTCCTGATCCTATCACTACCGCAGGCAGCTAAATTATTTACACGTTAGTGTAGTGCGACCTCTGCACAGTGTTAAGCTAAAGCTACCTGTAGAAGATTGGTGGTGTTTTCCTGATCCTATCACTACCGCAGGCAGCTACATTATTTACACGTTAGTGTAGTGTGTCCTCAAAACAGTGTTCAGCTAAAGCTACCTGTAGAAGGTTTGTGGTGTTTTCCTGATCCTATCACTACCGCAGGCAGCTATATTATTTACACGTTAGTGTAGTGCGACCTCTGCACAGTGTTCAGCTAAAGCTACCTGTAGAAGGTTGGTGGTGTTTTCCTGATCCTATCACTACCGAAGGCAGCTACATTATTTACACGTTAGTGTAGTGCGTCCTCAAAACAGTGTTCAGCTAAAGCTACCTGTAGAAGGTTGGTGGTGTTTTCCTGATCCTATCACTACCGCAGGCAGCTATATTATTTTAACATTTTGCTAGCTGCAGTATCAGTATATATACATATATATATATCCCAGCTTAATGCAGCTACATCTCACTGCAGGCCATTAGTATGTCTGGAAGGCCAACAGGGAGAGGCAGACAGTCACAAGCCAATAAAAGAGGGCAAGCAGGCTCTGTGTCTAGAGGCAACAGTGCTGGTCGTGGACATGGTGCATCCTCATCAGCACGTGGCCGTGGGACACGCTTGGCCTTTTTTTCGGCAGCTGGCCGCGTTGAGACGCAACATGCGGAAGACTTGGTCGAGTGGACGATCAAGCCATCCTCATCCTCCTCATCCTCTCTCACCCATGCTCAGGGTACTTTGTCTGGCAAAGCAGCTGCCAACGCGGCCTCTTCCCTTGGCTCAATGGCATCAGTGACTCCTGCCCTAGCCCCACCATGTCCTCCTGAGGAGTCCCTCGAACTGTTTGACCACAGTGTTGGGTACATGCTCCAGGAGGATGCCCAGCGTTTTTAAGGCTCTGATGATGATACTGAGCTAGATGAAGGCAGTAACGTGAGCATGGTCAGAGGGGGTGCCCAAGAAGGACAGCAATCTGGCAGTCATGCTCCCCCTGCTGCAGCATACTGCCAGGTTAGCTCCATTGATGAGGAGGAAGAGGATGATGAGGTCACTGACTCAATGTGGGTGCCTGATAGGAGAGAGGAGGAGGAGGAGGCACATCACCAACGAAGCAGGATGCCCTCCAGGGGCCAGCCTAAGGGCAACACACTGACTGCATCACACCACAAAGCTCCGCATGTGCAGGGCGCTGCTGTCTCTGCGCATTATTCCAAAAGTTCTTTGGTGTGGGCCTTTTCTGAGACGAGTGCATCAGATCACACCGTTGCTATTTGCAACATATGTCTCAAGCGTATCTCGCATGGCCAAAACATCTTCCGCTTGGGCACCACATGCTTGACCAGACATATGTTGACCTGCCATGCAGTTCCTTGGCAAGCGTACCTAAAAGACCCACACCAAAGAACAAAGAGGACCTCTCCTTGCTCCTCATCAGCTGAGATCTCCAACCCCACTATACCTTCAGTCCTCTTTGAGACCTGCACTGAGAGAAATGAAGGTGTAGAATTAGGTGTTTCACAGTCAAGTACTTGTGGGCAATCTTCTTTCGGTACACCAATGTCAAATTGTACCAGGCAAATTTCCCTGCCCCAGCTGCTGCACCTCCGAAAGAAGTTCGCTTCCAGCCATCCACATGCCCAGCAGTTGAATGCTAGCTTGGCAAAATTTCTAGCACTTCAACTGCTACCTTTTCAATTGGTAGACTCTGCCCCCTTCCGTGAGTTTGTGGAATGTGCAGTTCCTCAGTGGCAGGTACCCAAACGCCACTTTTTCTCACGGAAGGCGACTCCGGCTCTCTACCGGCATGTGGAAGGCAATGTCCATGCCTCGCCGGACAGGGCGGTCAGCGGTAAGGTGCATATTACCGCTGAATCATGGTTCAGCAGGCATGGTCAGGGACGTTACCTAAGTTTCACAACGCATTGGGTGACTCTGCTGGCAGCTGGGAAGGATGCAGGACAAGGTGCAGTAGTGTTGGAGGTTGTTATGCCACCACACCTCCAAAATGCCACTACTAATGATTCTGACACACTTCTCTCCTCCACCCCCTCCTCTTCTTCTTCCTCCATGGCCTCTTCCTGTGCTTTGTCCTCGGAACCAGTGGTGCTCCGTAGGCGTTCAAGGGGCTACTCAAGTATGCAGGCCAAAAGATGCCATGTGGTGCTTGAGCTGGTGTGCTTGGGGGACAGGAGCCACACTGGGGCAGAGGTTCTGTCAGCTCTGCAGAGGCAGGTTCAGAGGTGGTTGACGCCATGCCAACTTAAGGCAGGAATGGTGGTTTGCGACAATGGCACCAACCTCCTCTCCGCCCTCCGACAGGGACAAATGACCCATGTGCCCTGTTTGGCTCACGTCCTTAACTTGGTGGTTCAGCGGTTCTTGGGCAGGTACCTGGGCTTACAGGATGTCCTGAGGCAGGCCAGGAAAGTCTGTGTGCATTTCCGCCGGTCATATAATGCCAGTGCTCGGCTGGCAGACCTCCAATAGGAATTTAACCTGCCCAAGAACTGCCTAATCTGTGACATGCCCACCAGGTGGAACTCAACGTTGGCCATGCTGCAGCAGCTGCACACGCAGCAGAGGGCCATCAATGAGTACCTGTGTGATTATGGCACCAGGACAGGGTCAGGGGAGCTTGTTTTTTTTCCTCACGCCAGTGGGCCATGATCAGGGATGCATGCACTGTCCTGTCACCATTTGAGGAGGCCACGAGGATGGTGATCAGTGACATCAGTCAAACTGTCCCCCTTGTCCACCTGTTGGAGCACATGCTGCGTGGAATAATGGACAGGGCACTTGAGGCAGAACAGAGGCAGGAAGAGGAGGACTTCCTTAGCTCTCAAGGCCCCCTTTATTTAAAGCCTGCGGAAGGATCCTCGTATTCGTGGTATCAAGGAGAAGGAACAATACTGGTTGGCAACCCTCCTTGATTCACGTTACAAGGGTAAGGTTGCGGACCTTATCTTGCCGTGGCAGAGGGAGCAGAGGATGAAACATCTTCGGGAGGCCTTGCAGAAAGGTCTGTGCAACACGTTCCCAGAGACTGGGAGGTTACAAACTCCTGTTTCTGGACAACGTGTTGCTGAGGCTTCGGTCAGTCAAAGAGGAGCGGTGGAGAAGGTGGCCGTCTGACCGATGCGTTCAGACAATTTTTTAGTCCGGAGCCCCAAGGTATGATCGGTTCCAGCAACCATCGCCAGCGTCTGTTTTACATGGTGCAGGAATACCTAGGGGCAAGATCTGACTTGGACACCTTTCCCACCGAAAATCCTCTGGGTTACTGGATCTTGAGGATGGATCACTGGCCAGAGCTTGCACAGTATGCAATTGAGCTACTGGCCTGTCCTGCATCCAGCGTTCTTTCGGAACGCACATTCAGTGCTGCTGGAGGCTTTGTAACCGATCGCAGTGTGCGTCTGTCCACCGACTCAGTCGATCGACTGACCTTCATAAAAATGAATCAGTCTTGGATCACCACCAGCTACCAAGCACCTGATGCTGATGTAACCGAATACATTTTTTTGAAATGTCAGATCCCTTCAAAGACTGCCTATGCTGATGCAGAGTGACTATTCTGTTATGCTGAGTAATTATCCTCTTCCTCCTCAATGATCATGCTGATAGCTTGTAAGACCATTTTTGGTTCTGGGTGCCGCCAGTCCCGTCACCAATGCCTAAGGCCCAATTTTTCAGCCCCTGTTTAACAGGGGTGTGTAATTACAATTTTTGATGCAATTCTTTGCAGCAGGGCTAGTTCCTGCGCTCCAACTAGAGTATCTGTGAGGGGTTGCAGTGTTGTGGCACCAGCACCAGTGCCTAAGGCCCAATTTTTCAGCCCCTGTTCAACAAGGACATGTAATTTGAATTCTTGATCTAATATTTCACAGCAGGGGCCGTTTCTGCACCCACCAAGAGTATCTGTGAGGACTTACAGTGTTGTGGCACCAACACCACCACCACCACCAAAGGCCCAATTTTTCTGCCTCTGTTCAACAGGGGCATGTATTTACAATTCTTGATCTAATATTTCACAGCAGGGCCCTGTGAGGGCTTACAGTGTTGTGGCCAGAACAACACCTAAGGCCCAAATTTCTGCTGAGTATATAGGGCAGGCCCCTACTTTTAAACAACCAACTTACAAACGACTCCTATTTGCAAACGGAAGGAGACAACAGGAAGTGGGATGAAATCTACCCCTAGGAAGGGAAATTCTCTCCTGTAAGAGTTAATATGGGAAAAACTTTTCTCCTTTCCACTGATGCTTTATCACCAATCCTTGTTTCACAAAAAAACCCAAATTTTCAAAAAACATTTGTCATTGGGACAAAAAGTGAGGTGAAATCTTCTGAAGAGTCGCACAGACAGCAAAACAAATGTCACAGGGGTGATAACCCTTCCCTATGTTTTCCGAAAAGCTTAAAATAGATTTTTTGGCTGGAGCTAAACACGTTAAAAATGTACCAGTTCAAAATTACAAACAGATTCTACTTAACAGCAAACCTACAGTCCCTGTCTTGTTTGCACCGCCTGTATACTGCTGTACAGAGTATATGGGGCCTGGGGGCCCCACACCTTTCCTTTTTTAATTTGGGTGCGGGGTTCCCCTTAATATCCACACAAGACCCAAAGGGCCTGGTAATGGACTGGGGGGTACCCATGCCGTATGTCTCACTGATTTTCATCCATACTGCCAGGACCCGACATTACATTAAAGCCGCAAGCAGTTTTAAATGACTTCTTTTCCTTTAAAAATGACATTTTGTGCAGGGACTGTTCTAAGCACGGGAAACACGCGCTATTTAAAGGAATATTTCACTTTTTTTTTTTTTACTTTAAGCATCATTGAAATCACTGCTCCCAAAAAAACGGCCGTTTTTAAAAGTTTTTTTTTGCATTGATGCATGTCCCCTGGGGTAGGACCCGGGTCCCCAAACCCTTTTTAGGACAATACCATGTAAAATAGCCTTTAAAATGAGCACTTTTGATTTCAAACGTTCGAGTCCCTTAGACGTCAATGGGGTTCTAACGTTCGTGCAAATTTTTGGTCCGTTCGCAGGTTCTGGTGCGAACCGAACCGTGGGGTGTTCGGCTCATCCCTAGTCAGTAACACAAGCAATAGAAAACTCAGCATAGCCTCAGCCAACTGTCAGTAACACAAGCAATGCAAAATTTAGCCCAGCCAGTGCTGCCTGTCACTGGTGCCATGTGTGGCTGCAGAACAGGGACACCTTGCATTTTATTTTGGCCCTGGGAGGGGTTTGAACACCCATGACCCCCCTTATCTACGCCCCTGGGTGTGTGTCCTCTCCTCACTAAGCTCTGCAAGGTGTAAGCTCAGCTCTCCACCCCCTTTTTTCGGAACTCTCAGTCAAGCTTAAAATTCAGTACTTTGAACCGATTTAGCGAAGAGGTGCTGCAGATAAACAGGTGACTTATGCAGGAAGATCTGTTTAATCTCTGTGTATCACCTGAGGCCAGTCACTTCACTGGTTATATGGGAAGGTTTACAACCACTTTAACATGGAAATATTTTTATGTGATTTTAGTGACCAGGTTAAGATTCACTTTATGGTAACATGAAGATTGCAATTACTTCTAAAGATGTTGCTGTATAACTCTTCTCTGGAGGTATAATTTATAATTTGTAGTTTTGATGACTAACAACCCTGGGATTGTATGTATATGCAAATTTAGGCTTTACAGTGTTTGTACTGTGACACGTTTATTACAGACTAATCTTTTACCTTTTCCCATGACTCAGTCTTAAATAGTGTTATTTATAACCCCACAGGCTTTCATCTTTCATCTCTTTTCTTATCAGAATCCTAACACCATCCTTGGCTATTCATTTATAACATTATGTGGTTAGTGGTGATAAAATAAATCCTATTGGCTCATAAAATTAACTCTATGCCCTTGGATATGATTAAACACAGTCCATGACCTTGGTTATTCCTTGGGAAGGGAAGGGAAGCTCTGGTGTTTCTTTTTCAACTTTAATTACAATTTGTATATGTTTAAAAAATATTTTTGTATTACTTATTATGAGCATCAAATCCTTCTGTTAAAAATATACCAAATATATTTAAAATAGTGCGATTCCAGGCTTCAATATGTGCAGCGTATGCTGGATAGCCTGATAAGAAAGCCCAGCACTAGCTCTGCACTTTTTGACTGCTCCTGCACAGTGAAGGTCTGCAATGCATTGTATCTAGTAATAGAGTACAGTGGCGACTGGTGCTCAAAAATTTTTTTTTTGGGGGGGGGGGGGGGCGCAAACAAACTGAAAAATTCTGGAAAAAAAAACATTAATTGCAGCCACGCTGTGCCCATTAAACACAGCCACTGTGCCCATCAAAGGCAGCCACTGTGCCATCAACTGCAGCCACTGTGCCATCAAGCGCAGCCACTGTGCCCCTCAAACGCAGCCACTGTACACATCAAAGGCAGCCACTGTGCCATCAACTGCAGCCACTGTGCCCATCAAACACAGCCACTGTGCCCATCAAAGGCAGCCACTGTGCCCATCAAAGGCAGCCACTGTGCCATCAACCGCAGCCACTGTGCCCATCAAACCCAGCCACTGTGCCCATCAAAGGCAGCCACTGTGCCATCAAACGCAGCCACTGTGCCAATCAAAGGCAGCCACTGTGCCATCAACTGCAGTCACTGTGCCATCAAATGCAGCTACTGTGCCCATCAAACGCAGCCACTGTGCCCATCAAAAGGAAGCCACTGTGCCCATCAAAGGCAGCCACTGTGCCATCAACTGCAGCCACTGTGCCATCAAACGCAGCCACTGTTCCCATCAAACGCAGCCACTGTGCCATCAAATGCTGTCACTGTGCCCATCAAAGGCAGCCACTGTGCCATCAACTGCAGCCACTGTGCCCATCAAAGGCAGCCACTGTGCCCATCAAAGGCAGCCACTGTGCCATCAACCGCAGCCACTGTGCCCATCAAACCCAGCCACTGTGCCCATCAAAGGCAGCCACTGTGCCATCAAACGCAGCCACTGTGCCAATCAAAGGCAGCCACTGTGCCATCAACTGCAGTCACTGTGCCATCAAATGCAGCTACTGTGCCCATCAAACGCAGCCACTGTGCCCATCAAAAGGAAGCCACTGTGCCCATCAAAGGCAGCCACTGTGCCATCAACTGCAGCCACTGTGCCATCAAACGCAGCCACTGTGCCCATCAAACGCAGCCACTGTGCCATCAAATGCTGTCACTGTGCCCATCAAAGGCAGCCACTGTGCCATCAACTGCAGCCACTGTGCCCATCAAAGGCAGCCACTGTGCCCATCAAAGGCAGCCACTGTGCCATCAACTGCAGCCACTGTGCCATCAAATGCAGCCACTGTGCCCATCAAACGCAGCCACTGTGCCCATCAAAGGCAGCCACTGTGCCCATCAAAGGCAGCCACTGTGCCATCAACTGCAGCCACTGTGCCATCAAACGCAGCCACTGTGCCAATCAAACGCAGCCACTGTGCCATCAAATGCAGCCACTGTGCCCATCAAATGCCGCCACTGTGCCCATCAAATGCTGCCAGTGTGCCCATCAAAAGCTGCCAGTGTGACCCCCCCGGCCGCTCGCTGTAGGCCCGGTACTTACCCTGTCTCTGTAGGCCGTGGGTGACGGCGACGAGCGGGGTCCTTCATGCGTCTCCTTCTGTCCTCATCTCTCGTCCTCTCCTCCTGATAGGCATCCAATAGTGGCACCTGTCTTTTCAGCCAATCAGGTGATGGGTAACAGACCCGAGCACCTGATTGGTGGAGAGGTGGTTCAGTGTTAGGAGAGCGAATATTCATTCGCTTTCCTAACACACCTGGGTGAACTGCGAGCACCACGCATGGCGCTTGCAGTTCACCTGTTTTGAAGCCTATTAGAGCCTATTGAAAATTTTGAAAAAAAAAACACAATATTTATTACTTTTTGCTATAATAAATATCCCATATTTTTTTTAAAAACAATTTTTTTCCTCAGTTTAGACCGATATGTATTCTTCTACATATTTTTGATTAAAAAAAAATCCCAATAAGCGTATATTGATTGGTTTGTGCAAAAGTTATAGCGTCTACAAAATAGGGGATGGATTTGTCATTGTTATTATTAATTTTTTTTTATTTTACTACTAACGACAGCGATCTGTGATTTTTACCATGACTATGACATTGCGGTGGACAGATCGGACACTTTTGACACTATTTTGGGACCATTGACATTTATAAAGCGACCAGTGCTATAAAAATGCACTGATTACTGTATAAATGTGACTGGCAGGGAAGGGGTTAACACTATGGGGCGCTGAAGGTGTTAAATGTGTGTCCTGGGGAGTGATTCTAACTGTGGGGGGGGAGGGGACTGATGAGGGGAGGAGACCGATCGGTGTTCCTCTGTACAAGGAACATAGATCAGTTCTTCTCTCTCCTGACAGGACGTGGCTCTGTGTGTTTACACACACAGAGCCACGTCCCTGCTCTGTGATGAGCAATCGCGGGTGCCTGGCACACATCACGGCCGCCGGGCACGCGCATCAGGTCCCCAGTGATGCAGCGAGCGCTCTCTACACAATGCCGGGTAGCCGAGGACGTCACATGACGCCCGCCCGGAGGGACTAAGAGTTCTTGTTGCCGTCATTTTACTATACGGTGGTAGGGAACTGGTTAAACACTGCCTACTCTATCCAAAACTAAAAAAGTTTGGCTTTACAGACACTTTAAAGTGCTCCCCCAACACATTTTTTAAATTT
Source organism: Aquarana catesbeiana (assembly GCF_042186555.1). NCBI lineage: Eukaryota > Metazoa > Chordata > Amphibia > Anura > Ranidae > Aquarana > Aquarana catesbeiana. The sequence continues at coordinate 40,604,429 of NC_133333.1, forward strand.
ACCACCACTATCAATAAACCTTCTCTTGGAAACACATCAAGATTAGGATGGTCACTTGCCTCATTTATTGAATATTTATCACCCCAGGCTAAAAAAACCTGCCATTTTAATTTTTTATATCGCTGATGGCCGTCTACTTTTTCCACTTTCTGTGGGCTGACCTACCAATGATGTTCATAGCAGATCTCGTACATTATCAGTGCATCTGTGTGGAAAAAACTGGCTGAACTTCTTCCCAAGATCTGGGAGGAATCCTTCCATTTAGCTACGAGAGAGCCCTGGAAGGTACTGGTTACTTAGCCTTCCCAGGAGGCAGCTGGCTACATCACCAGCCCCTGAAGATATGTAGAGGGGGCATAATTAGATTTTTTTTTGTAGGGGGGGGGGGGCATAAGTCCTTCTGACAAATTTGGAAACAGAGTTATGAATCAATGTATATAGCTATATTAGCTGTACCGATGTGTGTCTCAGCACGTTTATTCCATTGGATAGGGATGGAGGGAGCAGGTAGGAGATACTTGCAGCACTTTCATATCAATGAGCAAACAACACATTCAGGGAGGGTTTTCCAACCCATCTCTCCCCAAGATCAGTCACCTAGTAGTTGTCTGTGGGCACCCAATCATTTCATTACCAGTCGTTTTACCTCTGTGGCCAGCTTTACACCGAATGTTTCAAATTTTTCAACGTAAGCAGTGCAAAGTAATTATAGAACTCGTGTAAAATTTTCATTTGGAACTTTAACTTCCGATTCACTTCCTTAAATTGCCTTGTATTAATATTCAAGCACAAAGAAAGGAATATAGTTCCAAGTTTAGATTAGTTTAAACAGTTTACCGAGGGTGGGTCTTCCATTGCTTTGGAAAGTCAAGTTTTACAATGTGACATTTTATTTGCAATGGTCCTGAAATAACTAATTAAATACAAAGCTTCATGTCCACCTAAGGTGTGGCCTCGCAAGTCCACACTGGTTGTGTTTATCTTGTTTTTTTTCCATTAGCATTGATGTTTACATTGGCCTTGGACCTTCAATTCGGTTGCCAGTTACGTGAGCAATATCCTTCCAAGGAGAGAATATAGTCAACCATAAACAGCCTTTGGTGTGTCACACACATAGGTTGTACTTGATGGACTTGTGTCTTTTTTCGACCTCACCTACTATGTAACTATGTAACTATGTAACTATGTAACTGTGTGGTCTACACCCAATCGCTATCAAATTGTGAGGAGCAACTTGTGACGTGACAAAGTTTAAAGCATCCCATGAGTGTTTGGACGCCTACCTTGGCAACCTAGAAAAACTGTTTGTTAGATGGGAATTTAGGGCTTGTTTTGTATGGGATACACTCCGGATGCCTTCTGCACAAGATGACCTGTCTGTACTGGCAACCACACCAAGCCAGAATAACCTTTGTTTACTGGATATCTTTTAGGCCTCTTTCACACGAGGGATCTGTATGTCCGTTTTTCATCCTTCCATTTTCGGATGAAAAACGGACATACATGTATCCCTATGGAGCGTCGGATGTCAGCGGTGACATGTCCGCTGACATCCGACCCGCTCCGATCCGAAAAGTGTAACGGAGGAAAAAACCTACTTTTCCATCCGTTTTCGGATCGGATCGGGTGACGACGGACACTACAGTCCATCATCATCCGATCCCCTATAGGAGAGAGCGGCGATCTGACAGGTCCGTAGCTGCACAGTGTGCAGCGATGGACCTGTCATCTTTCTTCTCCCGATCCTCGCTGAGCAAGCGGGTGTTCACGGGGCGGATCATCACTGATCCGGCCCGTGTGAGAGAGCCCTTAGGATGCAAACAAATCAATCAAAAGAGGAAAACTAACCAGTTAAAGGTGTGGACACATTATGTATACATCCATTAACAGTGTATTTAATCTGATCTTCCTGCTCTTCAGGTCATTTGCATAGCACAGCTGTACTATGCTGGCATTTATGCTTCAAGCATAATTCCAGCCAACACTTTTTTCTTTGACAAAGTAGCGAATGATTAGAACCATTGTCAGTTTTTTATTTAATCATATATAATCTTACACATCAGCATTTACCAATTGGACATACACTCACTGGCCACTTTCTTAGGTACACCTTGCAAGGTTGGACCCCCTTTTGCCAGAACTGCCTTCATTCTTCATGGCATAGATTCAACAAGGTGTTGGAAACGTTCCTCAGAGATTTTCGTCCATATTTATATGATAGCATCGCACAGTTGCTGCAGATTTGTCGGCTGCACATCCATGATGCGAATCTCCTGTTCCACCACATTCCAAAGGTGCTCTATTGGATTGAGATCTGGTGACTGTGGAGGCCATTGGAGTACAGAGAGCTCATTGTCATGTTCAAGAAACCAGTGGAGAGATGGTTTGATCTTTGTGACATGGTGCATTATCCTGCTGGATAATTGAATCACATCTGATCGTGCACTGTTATTTTGGTGTTCTCTCATACAGATTTGTATACATTCCAATCTATTATTCGGTCTTTAGTGACCATGTTTTTTTAAAATTATGTGTTTTGTATAATAAATATATTTTTTGCAACATTTCAAGTACATTCCCTTACCTCTTTTTGTTGTTTAGATATTAATGCCTTTAAAGTCCACTTAGGGGTACCCATTCTTTTGTTCTAATTACTGGATGTGGCATTATATCTAAGTGAGCACTTTGCCGACCTCCCTTTTTTTTCTATGCTGCTGGAAGGAGCCATCAGAAGATGGGGACACTGTAGTCATAAAGGGATGGACATGGTCACCAACAATACTCAGGTAGGCTGTGGCTTTTAAACGATGCTCAATTGGTACTAAGGGGCCCAAAGTGTGCCAAGAAAAAATCCCCCACACCATTACACCACCACCACCAGCCTGAACCATTGATACAAGGCAGGATGGATCCATACTTTCATGTTGTTTACGTCAAATTCAGACCCTACTGTCTGAATGTCGCAGCCGAAATCAAGACTCTTCAAACCAGGCAATGTTTTTCTAATCATCTATTGTCCAATTTTGCTAAGCCTGTGTGAATTGTAGCCTTGGTTTCCTGTTCTTAGCTGATAGAAGTGGCACCCGGTGTGGTCATCTGCTACTCTAGCCCATCTGCTTCAAGGTTTGATGTGTTGTGCGTTCAGAGATGGTATTCTTAATACCTTGGTTGTAACGAGTGGTTATTTGAGTTACTGTTGCCTTTCTATCCTCTGGAAAGAGCCTGCCCATTCTCCTCTGACATCAACAAGGCATTTCCTCCACACAACTGCCGCTGTTGGATATTTTCTCTTTTTTGGACCATTCTCTGTTAATCCCGAGAGATGGTTGTGTGTGAAAATCCCAGTAGATCAGCAGTTTCTGAAATACTCAGACCAGCCTGTCTGGCACCAACAACCATGCCGCATTCAAAGTCACTTAAATCCCCTTTCTTTCCCATTCTGATGTTCGGTTTGAACTAGCAAGTCATCTTCACCACATCTAGGTGCCTAAATGCATTGAGTTGCTGCCATGTGATTGGCTGATTAGCAATTTGTGTTACCAAGCAATTGAACAGGTGTACCTAATAAAGTGGCCGGAGAGTGTATATTGTTCACACATCTGTATTGTTGTTAATGTGGATGTATGATTATATACAGTATCTCACAAAAGTAAGTACACCCCTCACATTTTTGTAAATATTTTATTATATCTTTTCATGTGACAACACTGAAGAAATGACACTTTGCTACAATGTAAAGTAGTGAGTGTACAGCTTGTATAACAGTGTAAATTTGCTGTCCCCTCAAAATAACTCAACACACAGCCATTAATGTCTAAACCGCTGGCAACAAAAGTGAGTACACCCCTAAGTGAAAATGTCCAAATTGGGCCCAAAGTGTCAATATTTTGTGTGGCCACCATTATTTTCCAGCACTGCCTTAACCCTCTTGGGCATGGAGTTCACCAGAGCTTCACAAGTTGCCACTGGAATCCTCTTCCACTTCTCCATGACCACATCCCGGAGCTGGTGGATGTTAGAAACCTTGCTTTCCTCCACCCTCCGTTTGAGGATGCCCCACAGATGCTCAATATGGTTTAGATCTGGAGACATGCTTGGCCAATCCATCACCTTTACCCTCAGCTTCTTTAGCAAGGCAGTGGTCGTCTTGGAGGTGTGTTTGGGGTCGTTATCATGTTGGAATACTGCCCTGCGGCCCAGTCTCTGAAGGGATCATGCTCTACTTCAGTATGTCACAGTACATGTTGGCATTCATGGTTCCCTCAATGAACTGTAACTCCCCAGTGGCGGCAGCACTCATGCAGCCCCAGACCATGACACTTCCACCACCATGCTTGACTGTAGGCAAGACACACTTGTCTTTGTGCTCCTCACCTTGTTGCCGCCACACACGCTTGACATCATCTGAACCAAATAAGTTTATCCTGGTCCCATCAGACCACAGGATATGGTTCCAGTAATCCATGTCCTTAGTCTGCTTGTCTTCAGCAAACTGTTTGCGGGCTTTCTTGTGCCTCATCTTTAGAAGAGGCTTCCTTCTGGGATAACAGCCATGCAGACCAATTTCATACAGTGTGCGGCATATGGTCTGAGCACTGACAGGCTGACCCTCAACCTCTGCAGCAATGCTGGCAGCACTTATACGTCTATTTCCAAAAGACAACCTCTGGATATGACGCTGAGCATGTGCACTCAACTTCTTTGGTCGATCATGGGGAGGCCTGTTCTGAGTGGAACCTGTCCTGTTAAACCGCTGTATGGTCTTGGCCACTGTGCTGCAGCTCAGTTTCAGGGTCTTGGCAATCTTCTTATAGCCTAGGCCATCTTTATGTATAACAACAATTCTTTTTTTCAGATCCTCAGAGAGTTCTTTGCCATGAGGTGCCATGTTGAACTTCTAGTGACCAGTATGTGAGAGTGAGAGCGATAACACCAAATTTATCACACCTGCTCCCCATTCACACTTGAGACCTTGTGACACTAACGAGTCACATGACACCGGGGAGGCAAAATTGCTAATTGGGCCCAATTTGGCCATTTTCACTTAGGGGTGTACTCACTTTTGTTGCCAGCGGTTTAGACATTAATGGCTGTGTGTTGAGTTATTTTGCAGGGACAACAAATATACACTGTTATACAAGCTGTACACTCACTACTTTACATTGTAGCAAAGTGTAATTTCTTCAGTGTTGTCACATGAAAAGATATAATAAAATATTTACAAAAATGTGAGGGGTGTACACACTTTTGTGAGATACTGTATGATTACATCTGTCGAATATTTTATGTGGTGGATATGCACTATTTAACCTTACATTTCTACTGGAGTTTAATAAATATATTGTTTTATTTAAATTGTGTTATTGTGAGTATGGTGCCTTGAAAGTCCCATTTTTTCTAGAGTTGACCCTTCAAAGACTTTTCTACTACTGTGGCGCCATACTCTATTCCCTGAGATGTGGTAATCTTGTTCACATTCTTGAACTTCTATTTTTAATCTTTTATGTAGCTTATGTTACAGTTATCTGGCATTAAAATAGCATTCCAATTGACAATTTTTTCACTGTGCAATGATGTTGTTTAGTTTCTAGAAAATAGCCTACATTTTTTTATTTCTTCTGATTGATGTGGATGTCACTACGGGTATTTTGCACCATAATGCCCGTACACACGGTCGGATTTTCCGACGGAAAATGTGTGATAGGACCTTGTTGTCGGAAATTCCGACCGTGTGTAGGCTCCATCACACATTTTTCATCGGATTTTCCGACACACAAAGTTTGAGAGCAGGCTATAAAATTTTCCGACAACAAAATCCGTTGTCGGAAATTCCGATCGTGTGTACACAAATCCGACGCACAAAGTGCCACGCATGCTCAGAATAAATAAAGAGATGAAAGCTATTGGCTACTGCCCCGTTTATAGTCCCGACCTACATGTTTTACGTCACAGCGTTCAGAATGATCGGATTTTCCGACAACTTTGTGTGACCGTGTGTATGCAAGACAAGTTTGAGCCAACATCCGTCGGAAAAAATCCTAGGATTTTGTTGTCGGAATGTGCGAACAAAGTCCGACCGTGTGTACGGGGCATAAGAATGCAAACACAACGTAACAATTTATTATATATGTATTTTACAGTAAAGGAAGAAATTCCTAGATAGGCTGCAATAAAAAAAAAAAATCCCGTGCATTGATCCTGAGCCATAAACACCAATTAGCTCCCACATGAATAGGTTGCATGTAGTTTATGTAAACCTAAGATAAGAGATCCCCCATTTCTCAGCAAAATATTTAAATAATTAGATCTCAATACTTTTTTTTTTTTTTTTATTAGAGATAAGCAAAATTGAATTTTTTTTTTCTGAAATTTGAGTGAAAATTATGGGGTGTCTGCAAAATTTTTGGCAAAAGGCTTTGGAGTTAACAGGACACAAGATGAAAGGAAGGTGTTTTTCCTTTTTTTTTTTTTTTTTTTTAAGATATTTCTTATGAGTTTTTTGAGGTGTGCACTGGGATTTAATCACTTGCTTACTGGGCACTTTGACCCCCTTCCTACCCAGGCCAATTTTCAGATTTCATCCTTGTCACACTTTGAATGACAGTTGCGCAGTCATGCAACACTGTACCCAAACTGAATTTTTATCATTTTTAGAGACAGATAGACCTTTCTTTTGGTGGTATTTAATCACCGCTGTGTTTTCTTAAAATTTATGTTAAACAAATGAAAAAAAAAAAACAACGATTTTGAAAGAAACCGTTTTTATTAGTTTCTGTTATAAAATTTTCTAAATAAGTAATTTTTCTCCTTTTATTATTATACAGGATTTATATAGAGCCAACAGTTTACGCAGCGCTTTACAATATAAAAAGGAGGCAATACAGTTACAATACAATAAAATACAAGAGGATTAAGAGGGCCCTGCACACCCTACAATCTAATAGGGTGGGGCAGGTGGTAAAAAAGGTTGTAACTGTGGGGAATGAGCTGATGGAAGTGGTAGAAGATTAATGATGTGCGCAGATGAGGCTGCACTGATGGGCACTGATAGGCTGCACTGATGGGCACTTATGCGGCACTGGTGGGCACTCATGAGGCGGCACTGATAGGCAACACTGATGGGCACTAATAGGCATCACTGATGGGCACTGACAGGCAGCACTGATGAGCACTGATTGGCAACACCGAAAGGCACTGATTGGCAGAACTGATGGGCACTGATTGGTAGCACTGGTGGGCACTCATGAGGCAGCACTGATAGGCATCACTGATGGGCACTGACAGGCAGCACTGATGAGAACTGATTGACAACACTGAAAGGCACTGATTGGCAGCACTGATGGGCACTGATTGGCAGCACTGGTGGGCACTGTTGGGACTGCTCTGATCATCAGGACACTTATGATCAGAGCCCTGATTGTCAGTGTATATGTCCCCTGTGTGGATTTGCTGTTTATTGTGCTCTCAGTGTGAGGAGAGGAATCCTGATACCCAGCAAATCCTGTTTACACTGTCATCGGCTGTGATTGGACACAGCTGGTCACATGGTAAAGAACTGCTGTGATTGGCAGAAGGAAAGAGGTACAGAGAGGTGGGGTTTTAGGAGGTGGAGTCAGTACAGCAATCATAGGCTTTAGGCAGCAAGGTACCATGGGATATATAGTCTTTAGAAATGAAAAGCAAACAGCAGAGAAAAAGCTGCAAAGCATTCAGGGAATCCAGAAAGTTGTGGGAAGAGATGGCCAGCAGACAGGCAGCACTCAACACAAAAAGAGATTTTTCAAGTAAGCTTACTGGATTGTCAAATATAACATTTTTCTTGTATTGTTATTAAAATGCTGATGCTCTAAAATGAAAATGTATGCTGTAATGATAGACCTCCTAAGGTTGGTTAAATGGTCCAAATCCATTGTGCAGGGGAAGGGTCTGAATAAGGAAGGGCAAAGGTTGGTATTTGTTTAAGGTAAGGTCTGTTCAGTAGTCAGCAGCATTGATGGGTCCAAAATTTTGATAGACAAGCTTATCGATCAGGGGCAACACTCACACAGCATGCCCAGAAAGTCCCAATGATAAAGGAAATGACATCTAATAAGCTTGACTGTAAAATACCATGTAGCCTGTACTAATCTTGCTTCATACATATATACATCAACATATAGAGGTTGATTTGGGTGATTTTTTTTTTTGGCCTGTAGTTCTACAAAGATGATTGACCTCAAATAGTGTTATTTTTCTGAAACAATAGTTGATGTTTGGAACCGACCCCCAGCAGAGGTAATAGGGTTGATTTACTAAAGGCAAATAGGCTGATCACTTTACAAGGGAATTTTGCCTTAGCTTCGTCAAGTGTGTGAACCTTTACTGACTTCCATCATCCAATCATGGGCAAGTATGTGCATGAACAGTATCTCACAAAAGTGAGTACACACCCATTATCTTTTCATGTGACAACACTGAAGAAATTACACTTTGTAAATGTTTTTGTAACCTTGGCCAGATCTGTGCCTTGCCACAATTCTGTCTCTGAGCTCTTCAGACACTTCCTTTGACCTCATGATTCTCATTTGCTCTGACATGCACTGTGAGCTGTAAGGTCTTATATAGACAGGTGTGTGGCTTTGCTAATTGAGTCCAATCAGTATAATCAAACACAGCTGGACTCAAATGAAGGTGTAGAACCATCTCAAGGATGATCAGAAGAAATGGACAGCACCTGAGTTAAATATATGAGTGTCACAGCAAAGGGTCTGAATACTTAGGACCATGTGATATTTCAGTTTTTCTTTTTTAATAAATCTGCAAAAATGTCAACAATTCTGTGTTTTTCTGTCAATATGGGGTGCTGTGTGTACATTAATGAGGAAAAAAATGAACTTAAATGGCTGTAATATAACAAAGAGCGAAAAATTTAAGGGGGTCTGAATACTTTCCGTCCCCACTGTATATATATATACACAGTGCCTTGAAAAAGTATTCATACCCCTTGAAATTTTCCACATTTTGTCATTTTACAACCAAAAACGTAAATGTATTTTATTGGGATTTTATCCGATAGACCAACACTAAGTGGTACATCACTGTGAAGTGAAAGGAAAATGATAAATGGTTTTCAACTTGTTTTACAAATAGATATGTGAAAAGTGTGGCGTGCATTTGTATAGCGCCTCCCTGAGTCAATACTTTGTAGGACCTCCTTTCTCTGCAATTACAGCTGCAAGTATTTTTGGGGATGTCTCTACCAGCTTTGCACATCTAAAGAATGACATTTTTGTCCATTCTTCTTTGCAAAATAGCTCAAGCTCTGTCAGATTGGATGGAGAGCGTCTGTAAACAGCAATTTTTAAGTCTTGCCACAGATTCTCAATTTAGGTCTGGACTTTGATTGGGCCATTCTAACACATGAATATGCTTTGATCGAAACCATTCCATTGTACCGTGTTTCCCCGAAAATAAGCTCGGGTCTTATATTCATTTTGGCAACAAAAGACACAGTAGGGCTTATTTTCAGGGTAGGTCTTACCATGTAATGTGATGTCTTCTCTCCCCCTCTCTCTCCTTGCCTGACAGAAATCCCCAGTGTGAACTGAGTTAAAATTCTTGTAAAATCCTATAATCCACTCTATTACAGTAGTATTTAATGTACAATGTGTGTGCTTCTGTAATATAATTGTGCCAAATACCTTCGTTATAGCGCCGCACTGCATTTCTGTGACCCGCCGGAGCTCTCTTCCCCCCAATTATATAACAGAAACACACACATTGTACATTATATACTACTGTGATAGAGCGGATTATCTGATTTTACAAGCATTTTAAACTAGGTCTTATTTTCGGGGTAGGGCTTATATTGCAGCCCTCCTGGAAAATAACGCTAGGTCTTATTTTTGGGGTAGGTCTTATTTTCCAGGAAACACGGTAGCTCTGGCTGTATGTTTAGGGTCGTTGTCCTGCTGGAAGGTGAACCTCCGCCCCAGTCTCAAGTCTTTTGCAGACTCTAACAGATTTTCTTCTAATATTGCCCTGTATTTGGCTCCATCCATCTTCCCATTAACTCTGACCAGTCTCCCTGTCCCTGCTGAAGAAAAGCATCCCCGCAATATGATGCTGCCACCACCATGTTTCACAGTGGGGATGGAGTGTTCAGGGTGATGTGCAGTGTTAGTTTTCCGCCACACATAGCCTTTTGCTTTTAGGCCAAAAAAGTTCAATTATGGTCTCATCTGATCTCACTTTTTGTTGGTGGGCAACAAAACAGTTTGACTGTTGCCAGTAGTGAGGGTGAACATTTCTTAAAAAGCCAATATAATAAAAAAAGAAAATACATGGATAAACGAATGAAATCACACTGCAAGTTGGGGAATCGAATTATCAACAATTTATTCATCTCTACAATAGGTTTACTTAAAAGGAAAAAACAGTGTTCAACTCGGCACGCCCCAGGGGCTGAATCACAGGGCGAAGATTGAGATGACGGGCCTCTGTACAAAGTTTTGTGGCTTTTAGTTGCTCTTTTGTTTAATTCCTCATTTGCCCGGTGTACATGCTGAGAAAGCTCATACCTTTGGCCTGCTTTGCGTTTTTTGTTAACCTTATCAGACGTTCAATTTAGCACTTAATAACAATAACATTAACGTGTTTGCTTAAATACACGTAGCAAGGTGTGTAAACCACAATTATTAACCTTTGTATCGTTCCAAGCTATCTGTAGAAGAAGAAAATGTCAAGAAACCACACATAAATAAACACGTTGCAATGTGTTTGCTTAATTCATTTATTGTTCTATGTATTTTCAAATCCTAGAGCACTGGCGATAATTTATCAAAAGAGTAGAGGCTGTTCACTTAGGAAATAAGTTCAAGTAAAAAATAGTAAAAAAATAGTAAAAAAAAAAGTGTGTTCACTTTAAAGACCCAATCATGTGCGTGAGACACATAGATTGGGTAGTCAAGTCGATTTTTTGCTAACACATGATTGGTGGATTGTGGTGAACACAGTTTTACCTTGTTTACGAAGATCAGTGAAGATTTGCTTTACTAAGACCCCTTTCACATGGGGCGACCTCCGCAAGCTAAGTTGGGAACCTGTCTGCTCATCTCCGCTGAGCAGGCGGATGGCTTGTCCGTGTTCGCTATGCTTATGCAGAGCACACAGACACAGCCCACTGTCCTCTACTGGTGGTCAGATGTAAACGGAGCGCCTGACCGTTTATACCAGATGGATGTTGGCTGGTGTCAATGGACAGCTGACGGTTAACACTCGCGGTTCTATAGAGGAAACTGGAGGGTCTGATTGGGTCTGCCTAAAAAAAACTGATGGACGGTTGTGATCGGTTCCCCTGTGTGAAAGGGCCATAAGTGAACAGTCTGTCTTCATTTGGTATTTCAACCCAATGAGCAACAGATTTGTTAATCACATCCCCTTGATGAACTTCCCAATAAACGGATTGCGTGACATGGGTGTAGCACCATGATGTTTAGGCAGGGTTGCTAGTAAATTTACCTACCAGGTATAGTTGCCTTGGCCAATTGATAGGAGATTAATTGATTCCACCCTAATTCTGGAATTGCTGCACTTCTCTCTTCTGTCACTAGATGGCCAGGTATCTGGTGGCATTAGATAAGACAAGGGAATTGCAAGGACAGATTAGTAATAGATGGGGTATCTTAGCCAATGGGCAGGGATCTTCTTGGGTCCCTTGGCCTGCTGGGAGAGCCTATTTATTTGGGTGAGGTCAGATGATCGGGGTTCTGTGCCACCTGGACGGCTGTCTGGGTGGACGTGTGTTGTGCTGCCTTGGGCTGCTAGGCCAGAGCCTGAGGCCTATCCTGGGGACATCTGGCTGCTAGGCTGTCTGAGGGCCTATCCAAGAGAGAAGTGTAGGGTTGGGAGTGAGGCTTGCAGTTCAACCAGAAGTGACGGTTCTGCCGGCCAGCCTGTCATGGTCGGAGGTAGAGGGGAAGCTGTCGCCATTAAGGGACCAACCACCTTATTAGCAGGGACCACAGTAAGTAGCTGAAGCAAGTACCAGAGCAGTATTCTCATCAACTGGGGACGGTGAAGAATTGGGAAACTTCAGCAGGTGTCAAGCCAGGGTCCCAGCCAGCGCAAGTGACGCTTGCAGAACAGCCTTGTGTGCCAAGCCAGGGACAGAGCAGGCCAGTGGGGTGACGCTTGAGGAGTATCCTGAATGCCAAGCTAGAGACCCAGCAGGGGGTGGTGCTTGAGGAAGACACTCAGTGAGAAGATTGGAAGAGCTCAGGAGATCCAGAGGCAGTGGATCAGCAAGTCTAGTGAGAGAGACTGGGAGCTCAGTTGAGTGAAGATCTACAAGAGGAGATTGTAGAGCAAGTGAAAGAGTTCATTGTAAACTTTGTTAGGAACTATTCAAGATTGTTGCCATAGGAGACAGCGTGTCTACACATGAAGATATGGTGTCCGGCTGGGTGCCTTTCCCTGCATGGCTGTCTACCTATAGAAGTCTTGGAGTCTGCCAATTAATATTGCAACTACTAAATGATGTCCTGGCCCCAACCCTCTCTCCCACAGTTCTGTTTAAGAGACAATAAATCTCTTTGCATTCAAGAAGTGTCTGGAGCCCATGAATCTACCTTGCATTACACCCACCATGCCTCGTTACCCCCTCTACACAGAAGGATCTCAGCTATCCTAACTCTGGAGGTTCTCATTAGACCAAAGGGGACCCGGGACTTGGCTACATGGGTTTCAATGAACACATCAGCCTTTTACTTAACCAAGGGAACATTAATGGTTCCAATTAACAACTGAAAAAGAAACATACTAAAAAAAAAAAAAACAACTGTTGGTTATGAGAATAGGGGCTTTGGTGTCCACTAGCCCAAATAGTTTTACCAAAATTCACCATCACACCACATCATCTTTAGGATAGCTCCAGAATTTACTATTTCTTGCCTGCCAAGGGGCTGAGCTCAACAGGGAGAACCCTTACCCTACCACCAGATGGGGCTTCCACTTTTTAACTATCTCACCTTTTCAGAGACCCCAAAAGACCCACTAACCTGCCAAGCTTCCGTGACAATCACATGTACATCCAAATCTGTGCACAAACATTAAACCAGGGAGGACGGATGGGACAACCTTTTTCCCTTGTTGACATTTTAGAAAAAACACGCTGCAGCCTCTGCAAAGTCTACTCCTGCAGCTCCTTCCTACCACCTGACCCTCAAACTTTATTCAGGTGATATGGCTTACCAGTAATTAAACGCTTTCTTGTGGACAATTTCTCACCCCAATCATGTAACCCCTCTACTAATTTCCTCTGGATCTGTTTTTAGGTCAACGGATGACTATTCAATAACTAAGTTCATGAAGCAAGTGCCTACTGCTTATAGCAGGATCTATCAGTTGTGGAGAGACAACTATGGAAGGGTAGTTATGGATAATCTAATATTTATAAATAATGTAATGGTGTTCAGCCATAAGATAACTTTCATTCTTGATTCTGCATTTCCGTGAGCGGCTGTGACAAACAGTATTGTCTTACTCAGCCACTTCAGAAGATTTACCCCCCTTCCTGACCAGGCTATTTTTTAGCGGTACGGCACTGTGTTACTTTGACTGACAATTGCACAGTCGTGCGACACAGTCTGTACCCATATAAAATGTATGTCCTTTTTTTTTACCACAAATAGAGCTTTCTTTTGGTGGTATTTGATCACCTCTGCATTTTTTTTTTTTTTTTCACTTTAAACAAAAAAGAGCGACAATTTTGAAAAAAAAATATATTTTTTACTTCTGCTATAAAACATATTCAATAAAAAAATGTAAAAAAAATCGAATTTCTTCATCAATTTATGCCAATTTGTATTCTGCTATAAATTTTTGGTAAAAAAAATCCCAATAAGCGTATATTGATAGGTTTGCACAAAAGTTATATCGTCTACAAACTATGGGACATATTTATGGAATTTTTTTTTTTCCTACTAGGAATGGCAGCGATCAGGGCTGCGATATTGCGACAGACAAATTGGACACCGACACTTTTGACACTTTAATGGGGACCAGTGACACTAATACAGTAATCAGTGCTAAGAATATGCACTGTCACTGTACTAATGACACTGGCTGGGAAGAGGATAACATCAGGGGTGATCAAAGGTTTTACTGTGTGCCTAGCTAGTGTTTTACTAAGTGCAGTGTTTACAAAGGCATATCGCCATTCTGCCTGTGTACAGAACGATCAGAGGGTGCCGGCAGACATCGGATTGAGTCAGAATCACAGTGGGAGCAAGCCACCGGCGACGCACACTCATGCCCGATACGCGGAAGTGCAGGATCGCGTATATATATATATATATATATATATATATGTGTATATATATATATATATATATATATATATATGTGTATATATATATATATATATATATATATATATATGTATATATATATATATATATGTATATATATATATATATATATATATGATCCTGCGCAGCACGGTCGCCCTGTAGAAGTGAGATTGCTATAGGGCAGTTGGCAACTGGTTTTAAGAAAAAAAATTTGAGTACGTAAGATGATATAATCATTGACTATCCATCTTTTGTGGTGACAATATCACACATCGAAGAGCACTCCAATCAGTTGTGGCTGGTGCTTACTGTTTTTTGGGGGGCGGCACAAACTAACATCAACACCCCCCCTTCCCCACCCAGAGACAGACAGCGGCGGCCACACATCAACCACCCCGCACGCGCGCGTTGGAGACGGGCGGAGGGCACCCGAGAGGAATACTGGCTGCCTTACCTTATGGAGGCAGGGAGAAGGAAGAGTCGGGGCCACTCCGGTGAGCACACAGGAAGACATTCTTCTCCGGGCCAAGACAGAAACAGGAAGTGTGTCCTGAGACATGATTGGCCAGGGAGTCCTAAGACTCCCTGGCAGTGTGAATTTTGCATAAGGTAAGGTGCAGCGCAAGAACAGGTAAATCAAAAATGCAATGATAAATATTAAAAGAGCAATCACAAAAAAGTCCAACAAAAGAAGGGAAAAGGACTAAAAGTCCCAGCAAGCACTAAGAGGATTCCATGTGACAATCGCACAATTCAAGGAAGATAATGGTGACAGACCCTCCACCTTCAGAGCAATCGCTTCGCTCACCTTAAGGACTGGACCACTGAATTAACAGATGGTCAAATAGGCAGGTCCCTTCACAGGGTAAATGACCCAGGCAAAGACAGGAACTCCAGTAGATTCCCCGGAATACAGTGGAACCTTGGTTTACGAGTAACGCAGTTAACGAGCGTTTTGAAAGAGGAGCAACTTTTTTATAAAATCCTGACTCGGTTTGTGAGTGTTGTCAGGCAGGATTCAAGCCAATGGGGTGTGCAGTACCGCATTTGGCCAGGATTGCGGGGACACTTGGAACGGTTCGGAGCTGTTCAGAAATACTCCGAAACACTTGGAAATACTCAGTTCCCGAGTGTTTCCGAGCCTTTCCGAGGGTTTCCGAGTTCAGCCGAGCTGTCCCTGAGTATTTCCATGGCTCTCCGGCGCCCCCCCACCTCTGGCCACATGCGGTATTGCATGCAATAGAAGTCAATGCAGAAGGAATTATCTTCGTTTCCATTGACTTCTATGGGGAAACTTGCTTTGATATGCGAGTGCTTTGGATTACAAGAATTCTCCTGGAACGGATTATGCTCGTAATCTAAGATTCCACTGTATACAAAAGGTGAAGCAAAAACAACTCTAAGTGCTCACTGTGGATCAGTTACAAAGAAGCTTTATTTTAAAAATGGTTACTCACAAACGGCTGTTAAAAAACGGCATTTCCATCACAGATGGCTGAGTGGTGTGTAAGATGCAGGTCGGCAGCAGGGGACATCAGCGTGTAGCTCCTCCCCTGTATGCGTTACGTTCATAGAACTTCGTCGGGGGGGCGGTGCCTAGCGAACGTCTCCCGTCCTCCTTAAAACCTAATCCATCATCATAGAAACCATGATGTGAGCGGGGGGGAGGGCGCGGCTAAGCCTCCCCCCTCACAAATCCCATCAATCAGCGTTCCTGCTGAAGGGGACAGAGAAAAGGATATCACATGACCAAACCACTTCCAGGTAAGGAAGTGAACACTAGGTCAGCACAATGACCCATAGTGGACTCGCATAGCTCTCAACTATCCCTGATTTTGAGGGGACTGTCCCTGATTTGGAGCAATGTCCCTCTGTCCCTCTTTGCCCCTCATTTGTCCCTCATTTTGGTCTGATTTATATAGTTATATATAAAATGCACTTTTTATCTTTCAAAAAGAGTTTCCCAGTGCTAAACCTTTCATCCAAATTCTAAATTGCTGCATTTTTAAATTTTTGAAAGCCAATATAAAGGAATAGTGGTGGTAAAAAAAATGCCCTTGTGGATTTAATTCAACTTTTGCTTGGTTAATTCTCCTTTAAGGGGGTGTGGCAGGGGGGCGTGTCTTATGACTACATACGTTTGCCAGTAGGTGTCCCTCATTCCCATCTCAAAATGTTGGGAGGTATGGACTCGCTGAACTTAACCCAGTGTTAATTTTAGTATATGTCCTGCCGAAGCGAGGACAACCCAGTGTTAATTTTGGCAGCAAATTTTGATTTCATTTTAGTCTTAGGACTAAAATGGCATTTTAGTTTTAGTCCCATTTTAGTCTTCTACAAGTGTTTTAGTTTTAGTCGTATTTAGTCGACTAAATCTTCAGTACATTTTAGTCGACTAAAATCTCCAGTACATTTTAGTTGACTAAAATAATTTTAGTCAACTAAAATCGAATGGGATTAGTTACCTTGTAATGCATTATTTAAGCATTTCTCTACAATTTCCAAACTCCTTATATACTCCTGGAGTGAAAAATTGAATAGGTTATTTTTTTATGGTATTAAGGTTTGAACATGACACAGATTTAGTCGATATATAAGGTCTTTAGGGTAAGCCAAGTTTCGTTACAAGAATATTTTTTTTTTAACAGAAGTGTAAAGTGAAAATTAAAAAAAATTTAACCACTTCCCTACCCGCCTATAGTCAAATGACATCCACAGATAGGATCTCCCATCCTGGGTGGACGTCATATGACGGCCTCGGGTTCCCGGCCGCCTCAGGGGGCCCGCCGCGTTGCTCGGGACCCGGTGCGTGTGCCCGGCGGCCGCGATGTCCGCCGGGCACCCGCGATTGCCCGTTAACCGGGCCGGCTCGTGGATCTCTGTGTGTAAACACAGAGATCCACGTCCTGTCAGCTCAGAGGAGAGTGATCTGTGTTCCCAGAACAGCGGAACACTGATCGGTCTCCTCCCCTTGTGCGTCCCCTCCCCCTACAGTTAGAAGCATTCCCTAGGAAACACATTTAACCCCTCCCCGCCCCCTAGTGGTTAACCTCTTCACTGCCTGTCACATTTACACAGTAATCAATGCAATTTTATAGCATTGATCGCTGTATAAATGTGAATGGCCCCAAAAATGTGTCAAAAGTGTCCGATGTGTCCGCCATAATGTCGCAGTCATGAAAAAAAATCGCTGATCGTTGCTATTACTAGTAAAATAAATAAATATATATTTTTAAAAAATACCATAAATCTATCCCGTATTTTATAGACGCTATAACTTTTGCGCAAACCAATCAATATACGCTTATTGCGATTTTTTTTACCAAAAATATGTAGAAGAATACGTATCGGCCGAAACTGAGGAAAAATTTTTTTTTTTTTTTTAAATTGGGATATTTATTATAGCAAAAAGTAAAAAATATTGTGTTTTTTTCAAAATTGTCGCTCTTCTTTTGTTTATAGCGCAAAAAATAAAAACCGCAGAGGTGATCAAATACCACCAAAAGAAAGCTCTATTTGTGGGAGAAAAAAAGACGTCAACTTTGTTTGGGTACAACGTCGCACGACCGCGCAATTGTCGTTTAAAGTGCGACAGCGCTGAAAACTAAAAATTGGTCTGGGAAGGAAGGGGGTGAAAATGCCCGGTATTGAACCGGTTAAATAAATAAAAACTCTTTGTATGATGATTCCACTATGCAGTGCACATTTACATGAACTTGTCTGCTTTAAGAAAATATATAATTTGGGGGGGGGGGGGGGTGTTTATGCCATCTTCAAGCTTAAATAGATTTTTTAAGCATGGGTGCAAAAACATCTCTGGCAGCAGAAGGGTTAATTTAATTTTAAGGTTTAATTTGTTGACAAGGAGCAGGTCTCCTTCAGGGGGCCTCGCTATATCAGTATGAAGTGTGAGGGTGTGGCAGCGTGTGAGAGGGTTAACTACACAGCCAAGTCCCCGCCATTCTAATAGAACATCCCCCTTCAGGCTGAAGATAACAGACACTGATAGTCTAACCTTCCACAGACAGACTCCTATCTACAAATGCCGGGCTCCATCCAGCATTTTCGTCATAGTTTTCATCAGACAACGAAAATGTGGTGTACTTATTGTTTTATTTTCGTCACTGTAAAAATGCTGCTGACGGAAATTATGCCGAAAACGTTTTCGTTGACAAAATTAATGCTGCTCCCTGGCCAGTAGGGGCTTCCTGATTGGCTGGGAAGAGAATGAGGAAGACAATAGCGAATATTCACTACTGTCACACCACAAGTGGGCGTGCACGGGGCGCAGAGCTCTGCGCCCTGAGCCCACCCTATAAGAGCCTCTGGCTCTAATCATGTGCTTCAAAAAAAAAAAACCCCATTGGAATCCATCCGTTCGGCATCCCGCATGTAGATTAGGGGGCAAGACGAATGGATGGGGGGTGGCGCCCCTGCGCCCCTTATGGAGCGGCCGCCACTGACTCCAATCCATTTCTTATCAGATGCCTCGTGCAAATACTGACCACAGACTATTAGATTTGAACCTTTCTTCAATAGAGAAAATGTCATCTGCACTGAGAACTTATAAACCAGGATACTCCGTCCTTATAATGATTTAATAAAGTACAAAGCAGATAAGCAGTTCATATTCCTCCATAAAGAAATGCAATGTTTGAAGCCATTAGCAGACTCAAGCATTGAGTACAAACAGTGAATACAATAATCACTTTTTAAATAGTCACAGCTATCACTAAACCACTTCAGCCCTGGAAGCATTTGCCCCCTTCCTGACCCGAGCACATTTTGCGATTTGGCACTGCGTCGCTTTAACTGACAATTGCGCGGTTGTGCGGCGTTGTAGACAAACAAAATTGACGTCCTCTTATTCCCACAAATAGAGCTTTCTTTTGGTGGTATTTGATCGCCTCTGCGGTTTTAATTTTTTGCGCTATAAACAAAAAAAGAGCAACAATTTTGTAAAAAAAGCAATATTTTTTACTTTTTGCTATAATAAATATTCCCCAAAAATATATAAAAAAAAACTATTTTTGTCCTCAGTTTAGGCCGATATGTATTCTTCTACATATTTTTGGTAAAAAAAAAAAAAAATCGCAATAAGCGTATATTGATTGGTTTGCACAAAATTGGCATTTTTATTATTAATATTTTTTTTTTTTTTAGTAGTAATGGCGGCAATCTGCAATTTTTTTCGTGACTGCGACATTATGTCGGACACTTTTGACACTATTTTGGGACCATTTTTATTTATACAGCGATCAGTGCTATAAAAATGCATTGATTACTGTGTAAATGACACTGGCAGGGAAGGGGTTAACCACTAGGGGGCGATGAAGTGGTTAAGTGTGTCCTAGGGAGTGATTCTAACTGTGGGGGGATGGGCTTCAAGTCACATGACAGCGATCACTGCTCCCGATGACAGAGTGCAGTGATCTCTGTTCTGTCACTAGGCAGAACGGGGAAATGCTTTGTTTACAAAGGCATCTCTCCGTTCTACCTCTCCGTGACACGATCGCGGGCACCCGGCGGACATCGAGTCCGCTTCTTAAAGGGGACCTGTACGCCCTTTTGCCCACCCGTGCCATTCTGCTGACGTATATCGTCATGCAGCGGTCGGGAAACGGTTAGAAAAAAAAACATATTTGTAACATCCGATCAGGAAAGTCTTTAACTGATTCACGCCGACCGTATGCAAATTTGCATTCATGGCCTGAAGGGGTTGTACCGGGGTGATGTCTGCAGCTACAGGCATCACCCCGGTACTGTTTTTTAGAGCCAGCGGTTGGCTTTTTAGTGATAACAACCGATGCGGCTAAAAGCCGCTCGGCTGCTATCCTAAAGGAGCGGGAGGG
Organism: Aquarana catesbeiana; assembly: GCF_042186555.1. Taxonomy (NCBI): domain Eukaryota; kingdom Metazoa; phylum Chordata; class Amphibia; order Anura; family Ranidae; genus Aquarana; species Aquarana catesbeiana. The sequence continues at coordinate 40,624,611 of NC_133333.1, forward strand.
GACACCCTCCCCCCCTGCCACCTTCCGCCACTCTTTCCGGGCCTCCTGTCCCACCAGACCCGATCCACCAGCTGGCATGTCCGCCGTCTAGGCTGAGACCCGAACACAGACGGATTCAGCTTTGATCGGGTCTCCGATGTAAAAGCAACGTCACTTCCGGTTTACTTGGCTGCCAATGGCGCCGATTTAAAAAAAAAAAATGACAGTATTCAGAATCGACAATTTTGGCGATCTGAATACTTTGAAGTGCAAAGGAGGGATTTAGGGTCTTTTAGACCCCCGATCCCTCCATAAAGAGTACCTGTCACCACCTATTACTGTCACAAGGGATGTTTACATCCCTTGTGACAGCAATGAAAGTGATCAGAATTTTTTTTTTCTAAAGGGACAATGTAAAAAAATAAAATAAATAAGAAAAAAAAAAAGAAGTGTTCAAAGCACCCCGTCCCCACGTGCTCGCGCAGCAAAGAAAACGCATACGTAAGTTGCACCCACAAATGTAAACGGTGTTAAAATCACACATGTGAGGTATCGCCGCAATCGTCAGAGTGAGAGCAATAATTCTAGTACAAGACCTCCTCTGTAACTCTAAACTGGTAACCGCTAATTTTTTTTAAAGCGTGGCCTATGGAGATTTTTAGGCACCATAGTTTGACGCCATTCCACGAGTGTGCGCAATTTCGAGGCATGACATGTTAGGTATCTATTTACTCGGCGTAACATCATCTTTCACATTATACAAAAAAACTGGGCTAACTTCAGTGTTTCCTTTTTTTTTCTTACTTTAAAAAAAAAATGCCCAAAACATTGCGTTTGAAAGACCGCTGCGCAAATACCGTGTGACATAAAATATTGCAACGATCGCCATTTTATTCTATAAAGCCTCCCTTTCAATATATTTCATGCTGTGCGAGCGTCTTTAGGAAATGATTGCCTGAAATTCATTTCCTGAAGACGCGCGCGCACAGCGTGAAATATATTGAAAGGGAGGCTCGATACACACATACGAGTCCTCCGTACCTGGAGCAGCTGGAACGCTTGCCGAGACGCCAATCGAAGTACCCACAGAATACAGGTACCGCTCGGTCTCTGCTTCTCCTCCTCAGCTGCAGCTCTGTCTGGTTGTCATCCTGTACTTGCACACGTGTTTTGGAAGTTTTCGTTTTTAAATGAATAAAGATGTTTTTACACTATGCAAGATTTTGTGGCTTTCATGGGGAGCCATCCTTTGCAGATTTGATACATGCATGTGATGCACCGAGGTTCAGATAGAGAAGTCTTTTACCACACATTCCTGCTGACTGGAGATTGGAATCTTTCTGCCAGGATATAAGGAAAGTTACCTTTGATGATTTATCATTTTTCCATGCCTGAGGGTCACTCTGTGGCCACTAATGTCTGGTGAGTGCTTAGATATATCACTTCGGGTGAAGCACGAATAAGAAAATATATGCACTTTAACATGTGGTGATTGGATTATTAAGAAGATTGTGTGTGATTTGCACATTCATATTAATTTGGAGGACACTCGATTGTTTGCACATATTCACATATGGTTGACAAAAGAAAATGATTGTTTATGAACTTGAGCACTTTAACATGAGCTATTATTGACAGGTTCATTGTTATTTTTTATTGCACTTTGATGCGCCCTATACTGTTTGTACAACATGTCAGAAATAGACTTAGGCATGAAAGGAATATAGGAGGACCTAAAAAACCATAAAACTGAGTGGATCTGAAGAAGAAGTATATACATGTTAGTGTAAACTCTGGCCATTCTCTTTCAAAATACACGTAGCGTAATGTTTAAATGGCCTTCTCATGGTGGACTTGTTGGACTTGATGGGGAACTTGCATATGACATCCCGGCCAATCAAATACAAATAATGCAAAGTGCTGGAGTTAACTTAATTATAGTCAGTAACAGCTTCTCACGCTGGATGTCAAGGCAGACCGATGGGGAACTGCAACACCATGCAGAGGCAGTGTTGGCTCCATCTACTGTACCTACTGTATGTTGGTACATGCACTAGTCAAAGCAACAGTGTGAGAATACAAGCTTCACCCTCCTTGTCCTAAGATTATTTTCACAATGAGCCGCCCGGCCATTAGCACTAAAGTGTTGCTCATTTTTGCGGAGCTTTAGTGCTGTTTTAGCTGTGCTTTTGCAACTCTTTTTTGGCCGATAGCGGGGTGCTTTTTAACCCAAAATAGGGTAAAAAGTCCAGTTTCGCTGTGCTTCTATTGCGCTTTGGATGTGCTGCCCATTCATTGCATAGGGCAGGGCGTTTTGGGAGCGCTAAATACAGCGCACCCAACCCGCCCCAAAAATGCTGCTCACAGGACTTTTCGTAACATCCCGCAAGCGCACCACCGGTTTTCAGTTTCAGGTTCTTTGCAGAGGCTATTTCTAGCGCTAAAGCGCCTGAAAACCACCTCAGTGTGAAAGGGGTCTAACTGCTGATCTGATGGGGAACTGAATGCTATTAATTTAGCCAATAATGCAGTATGTGCAACAAGCAATGGCTCCATCCACTCAACATCAATATTGGCGCAATCGCCAAGTCACTTTGGAAAGAATATGGGCAGCACAGTGGCAAAGTGGTTAGCGCTTCCACCTTTGCATGTTCTCCCTGTGTTTGTATCAGTTTCATCCAGGTGTATCTATGTATCTGGTGCGCAGTCATATTGCAGCATGAAGGGGCCATCCCCAAACTGTTCCCACAAATTTGGAAGCAAAAAATTGTCTTGGTATGCTGATGCCTTAAGAGTTTCCTTCACTGGAACTAAGGGACCAAGCACAACTCCTGAAAAGCAACCCCACACCAAAATTCCCCTCTCCACCAAATGATTTGGACCAGTGCACAAAGCAAGGTCCATAAAGACATGGATGAGCGAGTTTGGGGTGGAGGAACTTGACTGGGCAGTAACCCAACATCTTTGGGATGAATTAGAGCGCAGACTGTGAGCCAGGCCTGGAAGAATGGTCAAACATTCCCATAGACACACTCCTATACCTTGTGGACAGCCTTCCCAGTAGAGTTGAAGCTGTTATAGCTGCAAAGGGTGGGCCAACTCAATACTGAACCCTACAGACTAAGACAGGGATACCATTAAAATTCATGTGCGTGTAAAGGTGATATTTTTGGTATCATAGTGTATGTGAGGTACCTTAGCTTGTGAGTTCCTTGAGGGCACTGAATGATGTACAAGTACAATATATGCAATGTGCTTTGTACATTGTTGGGGTCATATAAAAACCTTTAATGAATGGTTTCACAATATGATAAAAATATTGACAATAATCATGTATTATCCCAGCATGCCTTAAAGTACCGATTATAATGCCACGCACATTTTCTTATTAATGTATCCAATGAAAGTAATGTAAACCAAATATTTTTATTGAGGAAGGGAGGAAAAGATAAGGAGAAACCAGGACCACCTCTAAGCCAACCAGATTGGATGTTACTCCTACATAAACCACCCATTATTGTTATCTAATGCCCCGTACACACAGTCGGACATTGATCGGACATTCCGACAACAAAATTCTAGGATTTTTTCCGACAGATGTTGGCTCAAACTTGTCTTGCATACACACGGTCACACAAAGTTGTCGGAAAATCCGATCAAATCTGAACACGGTGACGCAAAACACGTACGTCGGGACTATAAACGGGGCAGTAGCCAATAGCTTTCATCTCTTTATTTATTCTGAGCATGCGTGGCACTTTGTGTGTCGGATTTGTGTACACACGATAGGAAATTCTGACAACGGATTTTGTTGTCGGAAAATTTTATAGCCTGCTCTCAAACTTTGTGTGTCGGAAAATCCAATGGAAAATGTGTGATGGAGCCTACACTCGGTCGGAATTTCCAACAACAAGGTCCTATCACACATTTTCCGTTGGAAAATCCGACCGTGTGTACGGGGCATAAGAGTATGTAAACCAAACACTTCATATTCCTGATATGTGTCTGCTGTACCATGTACTTGTATGAGAAAGTCTCCTGTTCTCTTTGTATTGCTTCCTTTGTGTGAAATCCCTGGTGGCCCTGCCAGTCCTTCTGCGTTCCTATGTAAAACTGACTACACTAAGCAGGAGAACACACCGTGGTCAGTTCTCTAGCTGTGCTGGAATTCAGCCTGCTCTCCTCCAACGATCAGACTTGTCCTGACACACAAACCCTTTGCACAGCCTTTCACTGGGAAGATCAGTGTGCTGCTGTTTCTCCTCCCCCAGCTTTCATGCAGCTGAGAACAGAGGGAATGTGATCACTTTTAAAAAGGGAAAAAAAGGTATTTATAATATTTTTTATATCTATACAAAAATGTTTTGCCTTTCATTTCTATTTTAAATTGAATCTGTTGTTTTACAAGGTGATCTTTTCAATCACTTTAAACACTTGAGCTCCGGAAGATTGACCCCTCTTCATGACCAGGCCATTTTTTGCTATACAGCACTGCCTTATTTAAAGCGGAGTTCCACCCAAAAGTGGACCTTTCTCAATAAGGCCTCCTCCCCGGCTTCTGTTTGTGAAACTGAGCTTTTGGGGAGTAGGGGGGAAGCAGGTACCTGATTTTGACAGGTACCTGCTCCCACTTCTGTTCCGGTCGCCTAAGGCGATCGGGAGCCAAAGTTCTCCTTTCCCCCTCCCTCCCGAAGTCTTCTGGGACACATGACAGGTTCTAGAAAACTTCGGGACCAGTCACAGAGCATATGCGCAGTGGGCACCCGGCTGTGGAGCCGCAAGCTGCCACAGCCTGATGGCCATAGTAGAGATGCCGGCACCGCCGAGGGAGGACACGGAGAGAACAGGCGAGTGCACCGCTGGATTGTGGGACAGGTGAGTGGCTGTTTATTAAAAGTCAGCAGCTACAGTTTTTGTAGCTGCTGACTTTTAATAAACAAAAATATGAACGGAACTCCGCTTTAACTAAATTGCGTGGTCATGCAACGCTGTACATAAATTAAAGTTATGCCATTTCTTTCACACACATAGAGCTTTCTTTTGGTGGTATTTGATCATCTGTCATTTTTTGCACTATAAGCAAAAAAAACAACACAATTTTGCAAAAAAAAAAATAATAATAATAATATTTTTTAATTTCTGCTATAAAACATATCCAATAAAAATTTTTAAATAATTTAATTTCTTGAGCGGAATGGGGAGAGAAGCAGAGACCTGTAGAGATATATTGCAATTTTCCCTTGTACTAGTGGATTGCGATGATGATGTGTTAAACCGTATATGCCAATAATTGGTGTGGAACCTGATTTGTTGGATTGTATGTTTACTGTTACTTCAATAAAATCTTTCTGATAAAAAAAAAAAAATAATAATAATTTCTTCATAAATTTATGTTGATATGTATTCTGCTACAAATTTTTGGTTACAAAAATTCCCAATAAGCGTATATTGATTGGTTTGCGCAAAAGTTAAAAAAAGTCTAAATACTGGGGTATATATACCGGAATTTGTATTTTTTTTTTATACTAGTACTAATGAAAACGGCTGGGAAGGGGTTAAACATCTAGGGCGAACAAAGGGTTAAATGTGTGCCTAACCAGAGTTTATGTGTACACAGTGTGGTGTTTTTACTAAGGGATGTGCTGGATTTTATTCCCTGCTGTGCAGGGAAACAGAATCCACCACATCCCTGCTGACAGGATAGACCTCTGCATTGTTTACATATGCAGAGCTCCATCCTGTGTCTCTCCTCGCCAATCAGCAGGTCCCAACGGACAACCAATGATTGGCTTTTGCTGTGAATAATCACAGCAGAAGCGGCGTGTCTAGAGTTGCCACCTGTCCAGGATTCAGTTGGACAGACCGGGTTTTGAATTATGTGTCCGGGTTTCAGTCTGCCCTAAACTCGGACATATCATTCAGACCAGGCTGTGGCTCCCCAAGTAACTGAGATAGCCACACACAAATCTGTTGCCGTCCAGGAGCTGCGGGCGGCTGTCGGGTGGCAGGTTTGTCATCACTGGGAGGCTGGGCGTTGATGTCAGCAAGAGCATTTTGGGCGCACTCACCCACCTCACGCTATGCGTGCCGCATTATTACTTTCCTTGGGGAACCCAAAGGTGTCCCAGGTCTTTTATAATCCTATAACGTATACTACACAAACAAAAGTTTGCCCTGCGCCGCTAAAGTGTTCGGGTTTGGCTTGAAGAAAAGGTGGCAACCCTAGGCGTGTCCCATATGTGGAAGTGCAGAATCCCGTATATTATACATATATGTGGTTCTGCACAGAATGGCTGCCCTGTAGCAGTAAATCTGGGAACTGGTTAAAAGGAATCCATACCATTAAAAAAGCAGATTCCGGGAACACCAAGGAAAACTAAGAAAATAAACGTAACAAAAACAATATCAAAAAATCATAGCAAAGGTGTCAGACCATTTAGACCATGCCGTGCCAAGATCTCAAATTTCTATTTCTATGTTGCTTCTTTCTTGCACAAAATGAAAAGCTACAACCTGGTTAATACATCATGTGGTAGACTTGTGGGAGGAAATCCTATCTCTAATCCTCCGAGTCATTTCTATAGCATATAATTAACCCCAGGTTCACTTCAAACAACATACTACATATTTGGAGTGCAGGTATCAAGACCGTTAATTATACACAATGACCCCTTATGGGGGTGGTTTCTCCTTCGTTGCATTGGGCACATAATCATTTGATTACCCAGGCTGTGGTTTTCAGGTTTTGGATCATGTTTCCCATTTGAGACATAATGGAGATCTTGAGAAATTCTTGTTAAAGAAAGAAGCCATGTAGATAAAGAAATTGGAGACCTTGGCACCGAATGTTCTCAATAGGGAATATGATCTGTCACCTTTGTAATTATTAAGTGATACTGTTTTTATTTATTTTTTCATTTTTCTCTGGTGTTCTCATTTTTTTTTTAACCATCATACATTAAAAAATAGCAGGTAGGTGGACATAGATTTCTGGGGGGCTGTTTAGAAATTGCACTTTACTACTTGTGCGCATGCATTAGATAGCTCAGATCACAGGCAAAAGGCACAAAGTCAATCAGAATGGCTCTGTGCCTTGTGATCGCTGGGATGGCCAATTACAGCAATCGCAAATATAAACACTGCCAGTGTTTACATTCAAGGGCCCTCCCCTTTCTCTTACAAGGGGGGGATGGAGGAGTTATCGAATGAAATATTATTCATTAACAGCAGATCATAGGCAGCAGCAAATTCAAGGTGGGAGGTTTTAATTAATTGCGGAAACCGTGGGAAATTTTTTTAACGCTTTCATCCTCCCTGCCTCCAATACATCTCATCTCACCTCACCTTCTTCGCAAAGTAGCTGAAGCTCTGTCAGATTGGATGGAGAGCATCTGTAAACAGCAATTTTCAAGTCTTGCCACAGATTCTCAATTGGATTTAGGTCTGGACTTTGACTGGGCCATTCTAACACATGAATATGCCTTGATCTAAACCATTCCATTGTAGTTGTGGCTGTATGTTTAGGGTTGCTGTTCTTCTGGAAGGTGAGCCTCTGCCCCAGTCTCAAGTCTTTTGCAGACTCTCACAGGTTTTCTTTTAAGATTGGCTTCATCCATCTTCCCATCAACTCTGACCAGCTTCCCTGTCCCTGCGGAAGAAAAGCATCCCCACAACATGATGCTGCCACCACCGTGTTTCACAGTGGGGATGGTGTGTTTAGGGTGATGTGCAGTGTTAGTTTTCTGCCCCGCATACATTTTGGTCTCATCTGACCAGAGCACTTTCTTCCATGTGTTTGCTGTGTCCCCCATATGGCTTCTCGCAAACTGCAAACGGGACTTCTTATGTCCTTCTTTCAACAATGGCTTTCTTCTTGCCACTCTTCCATTAAGGCCTGATTTGTGGAGTGCACGACTAATAGTTGTCCTGTGGACAGATTCTCCCACCTGAGCTGTGGATCTCTGCATCTCCTCCAGAGTTACCATGAGCCTCTTGGCTGCTTTTCTTATGAATGCTCTCCTTGCCCGGCCTGTCAGTTTAGGTGGATGGCCATGCAGTGCCGTCAGGAGGGGGGGTTGAGGGGGGCTGGAGCCCTGAGTGGGTCCCCAAAAAGCCCCGGGTCTCAGGCATGCACAGTTCTGTTATTATCCCTGACCGTCGCCGCCGAGCGGGGACCAATCTGACCCGGAGCGCGCCTGAGTGACATAGCAGGTCTCGCCTTCTGGAGCCTGCAGCGCCTATGATGGAAGCCCCACTGGTCCAATGATCGCGGGATGTGTGACGTCCATCATAGGCGCTGCAGACTTCAGAAGACAGGAATTACAATGCGTCCGCTGCGTCACTGTGAGGAAAACCCCACTTGGCGCTCGGGCGGGCGGCTCTCCTCTCTTGTCCTGTCATGGCTCTGGCTCTGGCTGCCTGAAGTGCCTGCTGTCTACTCTACTGTGATGGGTGCTCCTCACACTATGGCTGAGATGCAGGAGGAGGTCACGTCACCTGAAGTCTGGTCAGGTAGGTCAGTGCGTGTCAGTGTATGTCAGGTAGGTCAGTATGTGTCAGGCAGGTCAGTGTATATCAGGTAGGTCAGTGTATGTCAGGTAGGTCAGTGTGTGTCATGTAGGTCAGTGTATGTCAGGTAGGTCAGTGTGTGTCAGGTAGGTCAGTGTGTGTCAGGTAGGTCAGTGCGTGTCATGTAGGTCAGTGTATGTCAGGTAGGTCAGTGTGTGTCAGGTAGGTCAGTGTGTGTCAGGTAGGTCAGTGTGGGTCTGTGTCTGTCAGGTAGGTCAGTAGTGTATATCAAGTAGGTTGGTGTGTGTCAGGTAGGTCAGTGTATGTCAGGTAGGTCAGTGTGTGTCTGGTAGGTCAGTGTGGGTCAGTGTGTGTCAGGTAGGTCAGTGTATGTCAGGTAGGTCGGTGTGTCAGGTAGGTCAGTGTGTGTCAGGTAGGTCAATGTGGGTCAGTGTGTGTCAGGTAGGTCAGTGTATGTCAGGTAGGTCGGTGTGTGTCAGGTAGGTCAGTGTGGGTCAGTGTATGTCAGGTAGGTCAGTGTGTGTCAGGTAGGTCGGTGTGTGTCAGTGTGGGTCAGTGTATGTCAGGTAGGTCAGTGTATGTCAGGTAGGTCAGTGTGTGTCAGGTAGGTCAGTGTATGTCAGGTAGGTCAGTGTGTGTCAGGTAGGTCGGTGTGTGTCAGGCAGGTCAGTGTATGTCAGGTAGGTCAGTGTGTGTCAGGTAGGTCAGTGTGGATCAGTGTGTGTCAGGTAGGTCAGTGTATGTCAGGTAGGTCAGTGTGTGTCAGGTAGGTCGGTGTGGATCAGTGTGTGTCAGGTAGGTCAGTGTATGTCAGGTAGGTCAGTGTGTGTCAGGTAGGTCGGTGTGTGTCAGGTAGGTCAGTGTATGTCAGGTAGGTCAGTGTGTGTCAGGTAGGTCAGTGTGGATCAGTGTGTGCCAGGTAGGTCAGTGTATGTCAGGTAGGTCAGTGTGTGTCAGGTAGGTCAGTGTATGTCAGGTAGGTCAGTGTGTGTCATGTAGGTCAGTGTATGTCAGGTAGGTCAGTGTGTGTCAGGTAGGTCAGTGTGTGTCAGGTAGGTCAGTGTGGGTCTGTGTCTGTCAGGTAGGTCAGTAGTGTATATCAAGTAGGTTGGTGTGTGTCAGGTAGGTCAGTGTACGTCAGGTAGGTCAGTGTGTGTCTGGTAGGTCAGTGTGGGTCAGTGTGTGTCAGGTAGGTCAGTGTATGTCAGGTAGGTCGGTGTGTGTCAGGTAGGTCAGTGTGTGTCAGGTAGGTCAATGTGGGTCAGTGTGTGTCAGGTAGGTCAGTGTATGTCAGGTAGGTCGGTGTGTGTCAGGTAGGTCAGTGTGGGTCAGTGTATGTCAGGTAGGTCAGTGTGTGTCAGGTAGGTCAGTGTGTGTCAGGTAGGTCAGTGTGGGTCTGTGTCTGTCAGGTAGGTCAGTAGTGTATATCAAGTAGGTTGGTGTGTGTCAGGTAGGTCAGTGTACGTCAGGTAGGTCAGTGTGTGTCTGGTAGGTCAGTGTGGGTCAGTGTGTGTCAGGTAGGTCAGTGTATGTCAGGTAGGTCGGTGTGTGTCAGGTAGGTCAGTGTGTGTCAGGTAGGTCAATGTGGGTCAGTGTGTGTCAGGTAGGTCAGTGTATGTCAGGTAGGTCGGTGTGTGTCAGGTAGGTCAGTGTGGGTCAGTGTATGTCAGGTAGGTCAGTGTGTGTCAGGTAGGTCGGTGTGTGTCAGTGTGGGTCAGTGTATGTCAGGTAGGTCAGTGTATGTCAGGTAGGTCAGTGTGTGTCAGGTAGGTCAGTGTATGTCAGGTAGGTCAGTGTGTGTCAGGTAGGTCGGTGTGTGTCAGGCAGGTCAGTGTATGTCAGGTAGGTCAGTGTGTGTCAGGTAGGTCAGTGTGGATCAGTGTGTGTCAGGTAGGTCAGTGTATGTCAGGTAGGTCAGTGTGTGTCAGGTAGGTCGGTGTGGATCAGTGTGTGTCAGGTAGGTCAGTGTATGTCAGGTAGGTCAGTGTGTGTCAGGTAGGTCGGTGTGTGTCAGGTAGGTCAGTGTATGTCAGGTAGGTCAGTGTGGATCAGTGTGTGCCAGGTAGGTCAGTGTATGTCAGGTAGGTCAGTGTGTGTCAGGTAGGTCAGTGTATGTCAGTGTGGATCAGTGTGTGTCAGGTATGTCAGTGTATGTCAGGTAGGTCAGTGTATGTCAAGTAGGTCAGTGTGAGTCAGTGTGTGTCAGGTAGGTGAGAGTAATGGTCAGTGTATGTAGCTATGCGCCACATTGCTACTCTTTTTCAGGCCACCAAAAGTGTCCAGGGTCATTTAAAATCATATAGCATATACCCCCCCCCGAAAAAAAAAATGGCGCCACTAAAGTGTTCGGGTTTGGCTTGATGAAAAGGTGGCAACCCTAACTGCAGCCTAGACAGTGTCTGTTTTTGTGGAAAATGTATTTGTCATGACAGAGAAAATTGAGTACTGTCCGTGATACTTTTTTTATTTGCACTAACATACAATTTTTCAGGACAAGCTTTCGGGGTATGTCCTCTTCTTCAAGGTCCAAGCAGTACTGATTCACAAATTTTTAAGCAGAATGTTAAAGAAGAAGAAAAAAAAAAAAGAGAGAAAACCAAACACATACAAATCAATGGTAATAAAGATAGCAGCAGAGTTAGTGAGATAAGACAGAGGGAGAGCTAGGGGGGATGCAGGGGGAGATACTAGTCACAGAGGGGGTCGTAAAACTTTAGCATAATGTGTAAGGAAACCAATATCTAAATTCAGGCCATTATTCTTCGTGTCAAAAAGAAGTATCATTCTTAGTTCAAACGTTTTCCTTTCCTGGATAGTTCTGAAATTCCCTTTAAGAACTAAAACATTGAGGTCTTCTATGGTGTGGTCCGATTGTGAGAAGTGATGTCCCACAGGTGTGCAGAAACTGTCTTCTTTATGTTCCTTGATGGTATCTGTGCAAATTCATCCTCACTTGTAACTTCTGTCCTGTTTCACCAACATAAGATCCTTTGCTGCACCTTTTGCATTGGATGAGGTACACCACATTACTGGAGGTACAGCTGTAAGATCCCATGATATTGAAGGTCCCATTTGTGTGTGTAACACTTTTGGATAGATTTATCTGGTTACATAATTTTCTCTGTCACAATTGCACTAATACGGCTACAATCAAATCAAGTATCTTTGTCATGAAAAATTCAGTGTAAGGACTGGTAAGCTGCAATGCATTACATTTTTGTTCTTGGGATTCAATACTTTATCTTACAAAGTAGGTAGGCAAAACAATTGTAAATGTTTCAAAAGGGTATTTAGTTTTCTGGGCAGAACTGCTCTACAGGCATTTATCTCTACATAAGCTGTACAAAGTTTGAAGTTTCTGTTCTCCATGTTAAACCATCAATGAAACTTACCTTATAACAGAGGAGGGTTAACAATAGCGCAAATAGTCTTTATCGAGTATATAAGAATTATCAAAACTTAATGGGAAACTTGCGCCCATTCTGTATTTGTTTTACAAGGTATTCTTTTGTTTGTGTTACCCTGAATGGGAGTCTCTACTAAAAGTCAAGTCAGAGGATTTAATCCTGATACCGAGACTGTTTGTAAGGTTGTGGGCAAGGCAAGATGTAGAACCGGTATTTGCAGTTCTGAGAATGCAGTGGATTAATCTTCCATGAATGGGTGATGAGTTGTATTGTCAGTGAATAGATCACAGATTAATCCTCAACAGTTTTCTCCTGTGGGATTCAGGATGGAGACAGAAGGCAATCCTTGTGCCCCAGACAAGGCCCCCCTAACCTGTCTTTACACAGCCTTGGGAGGCAATGCTGATCTTGCATGGACCACCGATGGTGTGTAAGTACTAAACAAACAGATGGTACTGGTTAAAAACGCAGCTCTAATAATATTAACCATATGATGTCTCTCACTGTTCCACCAAACACCATAAGCAATCTAATAAAGGCCTACACCAGGGTTGCCAACCTCCCATAGCATTTTTTACTGAGAAAACATGGAAAATTTACTGGTGGAGCACATTTTTTACTGGCAGCCTGAGAAATTACAGAACTCCTATTGAAAACTAGGCTTGTGCAATTCGTTTCGTAACGAATCAAAATTTGGCCGAATTTTGCATCTTTCGGACATTCGGATGCATCCGAATGTCTGAATAAAAAAAATAACGAATTTCAACTAATACGAAAGAAATTATAGCGGATATAACGAATTAATTCGATGTAATTCGTTAAAGATCTAATGAAACAAAAGGTCAACTCAAAGTAAATCTTACAGTCCAATCAGCTGATTAATTTTGTGCTGGAGGTTGGATTACTGGCAAAGTGCATTCCTGATAACTGAGTGAAAAGGATGTTGTATTGTATTTGAGCAGAGGAGAAGAGATATTGTCATTGTGTGTGTTAAAAGATTCAATAAACAAACGACTTTCCAAACTACGAATCATTATCACGAATATATATATATGTACATAAAAATCGAATTTCAACGAATACGAATGAAATTATAGCGCATATAACGAATTAATTTGACATGATTCGAGATTCAGTATAACGAATATCGACACTCTACAGAAATAACAAATTATCCGAAAAGGTATTAACGTAACATAACGAATCTAACAGAACGAAATGATGTATTTTACGAATGACAACGAGCTGAAACTAAACAAAATTTTTCATTGTGCACAAGTCTATTGAAAACTAACACAGTGAATATTTAAACAGTATAAACATGATATGGAAACACTGACAATACCTATAACAAAGTAATTTGCTTGATTTACACTTAAAAAGTCAACACAGCATGAAATTATCAGCCCCTGATATTTACTGCCAGTTGTAAAAGAAATCACTGATTTTTACAAACGGTCATTAAATTTACTGGTGGTTGGCAACCCTGGCCTACACATCCTATGGACTTAGGGTGTGTGGTGCAGGACTTTATGTGGTGGACTGTGTGCGCAGTGAATAAGTAGCCCACTACTACTATGTAAGCACCTCTATAGACTGGATCCAACCATTTTATGCTGCTCTGACTTAATGACATCAGTGTAGCATAACATGCAAGGAACAGTTACATGACCGCTCCGCTCACCCTGTCCAAGGGAAGAGAGACTAGACATTTTGAATGAAAATGGTGGCGCGGTGCACCTTTTCATTAGAGGAGAAATATTGTTTCATTTTTTTTCAGTGTTCTGTTCCCTATGGGACAAAGTCCATGTAGAACTGTGTTCCATGTTGCTAGCCTTTTGTCCCTTTGCATTCCTTTTGCTGTTGCTCATGTCAGGAAAGTACTCTGAGTTGAGAGAAGTGGCCATTATGAAACAGCTGAATCCTTCCTAGCTAGGATGTCCAATGTCAAAAAGGAGGAGGGGTGCCCAGGAGACCTCGTAACTAGGTTTAGGATGCCTTTAGCAACATGGGAGAAGTACTAGATGTACTTGGTCCCATGGGGACAGAACAGTGAGAAAAAAACTGAATGATAGTTTTTCTTCAAAATAAACTTGTGTTTGCACATACAACACAAAGCAACAGGTTCAATTTAATAGCCCCTTCCGAGCAATACTTACTGCTCCATTCAGCTGTGGGGAGTGCCGAAAAAAACACAGTACTTCTAAATAAGAAGGAGCATGTCTATCTCATGACTATCTCTCCTACCTCTCAAGTGACAGTTTAGGTGCTTGGTGATTGGCCTCATGTTGTCTCATGCTATATATGCTCTGATTTGAGATTTGAAGATCACTTTTCTTGTAACTAGCAGTTCAATGGAACAGCAGGAGAAGGAAGTACTGTAAATGCTGCTAGGGAGGGTGGGTTTTTAAGAGAACCTGTTGCTTTGTGCTGTATGGGTAAAACAAATGTTAATTTCAAAGTCCATTCCAGTTCCCAATTACAGCTACTGGGGAAGATTACTGAACATGAAGAAGGGAAAAAATCCCAGAACCCCAAGTTGCATGATATAGCAGGCATCTCCATATATCTTGGTTGAGAGTCCATCCCCGCTTTCTCCTCCTAAGCTTAATTATTGGCTTGTGAAGCCACCTGCCCACCACTGTGATGGACCTGGAGGAGACCAAGGGAGGCGTAGAAGGTTGAGACAGCTCCTCAACTTGGTTAATATTTGCATATCAGTGCACCCTGGGGCACTGCCCTCTCTAAGAACAGAAAAATGGAAGTTGACATACCGGTAACTGGTATGGGGTGCAACTAGCGGTTCAGGTATATTTCCCACTTCAGGTTTATAGAGAAGGAAACCAAGTGGATGGGAAGTATGGTCACCAACTCCATCTAGAGAATTACCCCTCATACTTCCTGGGCTTCACTATTGGCCGAGCAATGTAATGGGAAACCTTAGTGACCAATGGTGAGGTGCTGGAGGCAGGAGGGGGTTCCTACAAGCATTGACTTCCTAGCAGAATGCTGCTTTAACATCTCTGCCATAGTGATTTGACAATTCACATCTTCAGCCATTTAACTCAAACCTCACACAATTAACACCTGCTCCAGACTCAGTATATGCATTAAAGCGTAGCTCTACCCCAAAATTCAAATATAACAGCAAATTAAATGCCATTTGGTTAGGGTTTACAGCTACTTTAAATATGAAAACTTTGCGTGTAATTAAGGAATTGAAGACATCAACCATAAGGATAATAATTTCCACTCTTTATGTTCCACATTGTTCATCAAACATGTCACGTTCAATGGGTTCAATGTTTAAACCACACATTTAAAATCAATAGTTTATTGGTAGTTTCATATTAAAAATTATTGTGTTGTGTCTATTTTTAATCATCAATATGCTTCTGAGATAAGGAGATCAAATTTTAGTGACAAAGTCATGGTCACAGTAGGGGTTCCATCAGCATTCAGGATCTCTGCAGGGTCTATGATCTCCATGTCCATGGCAGTGTTAATATTGCATATCAATTTATTTGCCATAACCCATTGTTCACCTCCTATGGTAGCTTATATACACATTTTTACACAGCCCTAACTGACTAAAACATGTCAGGATGAAAATGTAACAAAGCTTCATTGGCTCTAGCCCTATAGTATTTTTCCTCTACCTGGCCTAACCAGGTAGCCAGTTCAATTTGGCATAATTATTTCATCTTTGACATGTGTGGATAAAGTTGCCTAGCCACCATTTGCAAACGCAACACAAAAGGAGAAAGTGGGGGGATGTGAAATTAACACCTTTATCTTTTGGAGCAAAAAATTCATAGATTTTGGTAAATGTTATTTTATTGGGTTCTTTGCAAATTAAAATGCCCCATAACCATTTTTTAAATCATTTTTACCTATTTGTGTACCCAAGCACTGGGCTAAAGCAGTATGGGTGGTAGAGACACTGTCTTACTTCTGCTTCCCGTTCTACATACATGCTGAAGCCAGGCTGCAGTATTCTCCCCTGGCTGGCAGGGGCAGAGCCAAAGGCAAGCGGATCCATAGCTCTTTATGCAGAGTACTGAGAACTTTGGGAGGTGTAGTTTAAAACAACCACAGTGTAAGGGCATTGCCGACTTTATGAACTACTAAATCTCTCTATGCTTTGGGGCATGGGAGGGACCAGGGGGAGACAAAACTTTTTTTTTAGTTAGCGACTTACATATGCATTCTGTGCACAAGCACAGAGAGACGGGGTGCTTTATTTTTTTTGATCACATATTCCTAATACGAGGAATGTAAACATTCATTGTAATATAAATATGAGATGACAGGTCCTCTTTATGGAGAGATCTGAGGTCAATAAGACTTCCGCCCTAGACTGGAAGTGATGTCATGATGTCGCTCCATAGAGACCATAGAGGCGTTTAGAGATGATCTGGTCTCTGGTAGTCTCTATTGCCAGCCGCGTGACCCGCTGGATCGTTTCTTGGGCATGCCAGTAAAAAGGGTAAGCCTGAGAAATACCAGTGGGATTGGGGACAACCCTTCCTGCTGCTTGTGAAAGAGATCCAGCGGCTAATTTTCTGCTCAGACCGCTTTTATAAGAAAGCCAAAAACCACTTGCAAGCTGCACCGTTTATATTTACGTATTGCGGTTGGCAAAATAGAATCGCCCGGGAAAAGCCACTGTCTTGGTGCCACAGGAGCTCTAAGGGACACAACCACGAATCCTCAGAGGGACTGTTTCCTTAAGGTCCAGAGTGGTCCACCATTAGGAGCTCGAGTATCCAGCAGCTCAGCCCACATCACAGTTCTGCACACTGTCACCGGGAGACCGGAGTGTGCCCAGGCTCACCGCTACAGACCACTGGACATTATCTACAAGCAAGCTAAGAGGGGCCCCCTGCACTGCAAGAGACTGCTGCCTGATCCTAGGAGTTGGTGAGCGGGCCACGTTCCTCCCTGTCCTTTCCCACAGAACAGGAAATTCAGCATTAAGCATCAAAAATCCCAATAACTTAATTTGGAATCTATGTTGCAAGTATCACCTTACATCCTCCCCCAAAGACACTGAGAACTGATTATTCACTGCATGCAGTTTCTCAAGGTGCACCAAGGTTCTTCAAAGACACCAATGATAGCCGGCAGATAGCTTGTCAGTTCTAGCTGGGACAGGGGCTTTTGGAGAGGACTGGGAGCAAGCCTCTTAACCACTGACTATGGGCCCTGGCATGTAAGGGAACACTACTCTTTGGAAGGTGTATGCCTGGGTGATCCGTGGAGACATAGCTCATATTAGAGACTGTCCCTTCTGTTATCCCTCTTTCTACACACTATTAGTCACTTTAATCTACTTTTTCATCACCGTTATTTGGTTGGTGTTTTCTTCCAATCACTCTAGGCCTAGCATAGCTACCATCAGTGTACGTGAGTAGTATAGCTTTACCTGTTTGTAATTCTAACTCTTTCTCTGCTCCCAGTTGCATTGCTGGTGGTATTCTTTTTTTTTTACTGGTTTGGAGACATCATTTTGACAGTATCTCTGATCCTGTCAGTTATTAAATTAAATCAATTAACTGTTAATATTGTGTTATCTCTTGTGCTATCCTTTTCATTCACTGACTTGGTGTTTGTTCCTGATAGAATATTGTTGCTGGGTGTCAGGCACCAGTTCTGCTGGCTTATGGTATTTTCTGCACATATATCTATAGACTTTCATCCCCAGGTTAGTCAGAGAGGTTCAGATCCTTAGAAAGGTCAAGGCAAGAACAAGAGGACCCATCCTTTGCAACGTCTTCAGTGGGGGTAGTGCTACATGTGTCTTTATTTTACAAATAAACATATCAAAGTAAATTGTGTAAAAAGTGCCGGTTCACACTAAAGCGACTTGGGATCCGACTTGTCAGACCTCAAGTTGCCCCAAGTCGCTGGACATAAGAAATTCCATTGAAGTGAATGAGAGCCGTCTTAATGTACACTACTTAAGTTTCTCCGACTTCAGAAAAGGTTCCTGTACTACTTCAAGGTGACTTCTAGGCAACATGTACCCATAGATTTCAATGGAAGTTGCCTCCAAGTTGGATCTCCATCTATATTAAAGCGGAAAAAAGAAAAAATCATTTACACAGGTACTTCCCATGATTACCCAGGCAACCCCCTCCCTCCCACAGAGCTGATTATTCTGTGATTGGCCACAGCCAAAGTCACCTGTCCTGGAGGCAACTTTAAGTGGCATTGTAAGTTGCGCAAAGTCGCACTGAACTCACGCTGAAGTCTCCTCCAAATCGCCTTGCAAAGTCGCGCTGTAAGTCGGGTTGCCCCGTGTGAACCGACCCTAAGGATAGAACATGAGATCTTCTTTTACAGACATAAAGTAGACCTAATCCTAATGTTTCTCCCCCCTTCTTTTTTCAGCTAATCCTAATGTTACTGCAAGTCCAATGCCACTGCAACTTTTCAAATCTGTGGCCTTCAATAAAATAATACCGGGTGATCCTGCCATGAAGGTCCTTGTTCAGTCTCTTTCTGTTGCAGGGTTGCAACTCTCCCAGTTGTGGTCCACCATGGTCCACCATTGTCACTATGAAGAAGTCAGTCCAGAGCAAAGATGTGCAGCTGAAATGAGTGTTCTATCCCACATATGTAAAAAGAAAACGCCAAGGAAAATTCCCAGGAAAATTCCAAGCTCTACTTACCGACCAGGCTGCTACCAACCAAACTGACCTGTCTAACAGTATGCGATAAAAACAGGGGTACAGTCTGCACACACATATTTGCAAATACATGCATAAGCTATAGGCCCCACCAAGGCACCCTGTTACCTGTAGTCCAGTGGTGGTGCGTCCATTAAGGGCTCAGGGGCGCCGCACCCTCTCTCCAGCCACTCCTTCTGTGTAGTATAGATAGATTCATGCATTGCATGAATCTATCCATGGGCGCTGTAGCCACCCCCTATTCAGCCTGTAATAGGCTTCAAAAAAAGGGCAGCCGACCCAGGTGTGTTAGCAAAGCAAATTAATATTTGGTTTGCTAACACAGAATCGCCTCTCAGCCAATCAGGAGGCGTGGATGTAACACCTGACTGGCTGAAGACAGAGGCGATCCCATTGGCCGCCTAGCAGAACAGGAAGAAGATGCGCACGCAGGACACAAGAGCCATCGCCGGGCTACCCATCCCACAGCTCGCCACCTGACCCGATGCCTGACCCGCCACCATGATGGGGTAAGTACCGGGCAGACAAGTAGGTGCAGGAGGTTTCAGTGGCTGCATATTATTGGCACAGAGGCTGCAATTGATGGGGCACAGTTGGCTGCATTTGCTGGGCACAGTGGCTGCATATTATGGTTACAGATGCTGCAATGGATGGGGCACAGAGGCTGCATATGATGGGCACAGAGGCTGCCTATTATGGGCACAGTTGGCTGCATATGATGGGCACAGTCAGCTGTATATGATGGGCACAGTTGGCTGCATATTATGGGCACAGTTGGCTGTATATTATGGGCACAGTGGCTGCATATGATGGGCATAGTCGGCTGCAATTGCTGGGCACAGAGGCTGCATATGATGGGCACAGTGGCTGCATATGATGGGCAGAGTGGCTGCATTTGCTGGGCACAGTTGGTTGCATATGATGGCATAGTGGCTGCATATGATGGGCAGAGTGGCTGCAATTGATGGCACAGTAGCTGCAATTGATGTTTTTGTTTCCGTATTTTTCAGAATTTTTCAGTTCGTTTGCACGCCCCCAAAAAATTTTGAGCACCAGCTGCCACTGCTGTTGTCCCTACCTCTAACTTTTAAGAGGCTCCACAGTGGAAGCACATGCATTTTAATGGATAGATAGACTGAGCTGCACCATGGTGGCCAAGACCATACAGCGGTTTAACAGGACAGGTTCCACTCAGAACAGGCCTTGCCATGGTTGAGTGCACGTGCTCAGAGTCATATCCAGGGATTGTCTTTGGGAAATATACATATAAGTGCTGCCAGCATTGCTGCAGAGGTTGAAGGGGTGGGGGGTCAGCCTGTCAGTGCTCAGACCATAAGCCGCACACTGCATCAAATTGGCCTGCATGGCTGTTGTCCCAGAAGGAAGCCTCTTCTAAAGATGTTGCATAAGAAAGCCCACAAACAGTTTGCTAAAGACAAGCAGACTAAGGACATGGATAACTGGAACCATGTCCTGTGGTCTGATAAGACCAAGATAAACTTATTTGGTTCAGATTGTGTCAAGCCTGTGTGGCGGCAACCAGGTGAGGAGTACAAAGACAAGTGTGTCTTGCCTACAGTCAAGCATGGTGGTGGGAATGTCATGGTCTGGGGCTGAATGAGTGCTGCCGGCACTGGGGAACTACAGTTCATTGAGAGAACCATGAATGCCAACATGTACTGTGACATACTGAAGCAGAGCATGATCCCCTCCCTTCGAAGACTGGTGCCACAGGGCAATATTCAAACATGATAACAACCCCAAATACACCTCCAAGATGACAACTGCCTTGCTAAAGAAGCTGAGAGTACAGGTGATGGACTGGCCAAGCATGTCTCCAGACCTAAACCCTATTGGGCATCTGTGGGGCATCCTCAAATGGAAGGTGGAGGAGCGCAAGGTCTCTAACATCCACCAGCTCCGTGATGTCGTCATGGAGGAGTGGAAGAGGACTCCAGTGGCAACCTATGAAGCTCTGGTGAAAAATATTGACACTTTGGGCCCAATTTGCACATTTTCACTTAGGGGTGTACTCACTTTTGTTGCCAGCGGTTTAGACATTAATGGCTGTGTGTTGAGTTATTTTGAGGGGACAGCAAACTTACACTGTTATACAAGTTATTATAGGTTGGACT
The DNA here is from genome assembly GCF_042186555.1 of Aquarana catesbeiana. Lineage (NCBI taxonomy): Eukaryota > Metazoa > Chordata > Amphibia > Anura > Ranidae > Aquarana > Aquarana catesbeiana. The sequence goes on from NC_133333.1 coordinate 40,645,356, forward strand.
TGATGGACTTGTTTCTTTTTTCAACCTCACCTACTATGTAACTGTATGTAACAAGCTGTACACTCACTACTTTAAGTGTCATTTCTTCAGTATTGTTACATGAAAAGATATAAAAAAATATTTACAAAAATGTGAGGGGTGTACTCTTGTGAGATACTGTAGTTTTACGATTTACATTTAAATCAAGAGGGGGTTTAAAGGCTATATTGTTTTTCTTTATATTATGTATATAGGGTTGGTAGGTAGTTTATACCACAAGTGTTGGCATATTTCTGATAAACATAACGCCACGCTGATGCATTTTCAGACCACAATGGAAGACTGTTCTAAAGGAAATGAGAAATGATGTCTCTTGCAGCTTCCAGACTACTTTTTGTGGCCTTTGTGGTGGCTTTTTCGTCCAAATCAGTTACAAATACCAAGAAATGGTTGTTTGTGTGCAAGCAATGAACAGTTACATTCACATCTTCTCTTAAATCAGAGATGCAAGATGATAAAATACTGTAATTAAATACATGTTTAGCCATTTGAAGAATATGTAAACCCAGCATTTCATATTCCTGCAATGCGCCCGATAAGTATCCTGTTCTCATTGTATTGCTTCCTTTGTGTAAAATCCCTGGTGCCCCTGCCAGTTCCTCTGCTTTCCTATTAAAAACCAACCACACTAGGCACTGCTCATCACCAATGATCAAACTTGTGCTGACATCCTGCATAGCCATTCACTGGGAAGACCAACGTGCTGCTGTTTCCCCATCCGCACCACTCTATGCAGCTGAGAACAGATAGTATGTGATTACTTATAACAAAGGGAAGAAAAGGTATTCATTTATTTATTTTTTCGTTTTTGGTTATTTCCTTTTTTAGGCCTCTTTCACACGGATGATCCGTATGTCCGTTTTTCATCCATCCGTTTTCGGATGAAAAACGGACATACAGTCATCCCTATGGAGCGTCGGATGTCAGCGGTGACATGTCCGCTGACATCCGACCCCGCTCCGATCCGAAAAGTGTAACGGAGGAAAAACCTACTTTTCCCTCCGTTTTCGGATCGGATCGGATGACGACGGACACTACGGACCGTCATCATCTGATCCCCCCATAGGGGAGAGCGGCGCTCTGACAGGTCCGTCGCTGCACAGCGTGCAGCGATGCACCTGTCATCTTCCTGCTCAGCGGGGATCGGCGGAGTGATCCCCGCTGAGCCAGCGTGTGTTCACGGGGCGGATCATGACTGATCTGCCCCGTGTGAAAGAGGCCTTACTCTACATCTAACTATGGTTTTCAGTATTTAACTTTGTAATGTATATTTGCAATTTTGTCTTACATTTCCTATGGCAATGCATGATAATACCCATAAATGTGTCACAAAATATACTTAATGTACCTATGGGGCTCTATTGTACATGTAAGGCCTGTTCTTTCTTTTTCTCCTTTTTTTCTGTAACTTTTTATGATAAAAGCCTTAATAAAAATATATTAAAAAGGTATTTATAATGTTTTATATGTCTATACACATATGTTTTACCTTTCATTACTATTTTAACCCCTTCACGCTTACCATACGCAAATACAGTGCCTTGAAATGTAATCATACCTCTTGAAATTTTCCACATTTTATCATGTTATAACCAAAAACATAAATGTATTTTATTGGGATTTTATGTGATAGACCAACACAAAGTGGCACATAATTGTGAAGTGGAAGGAAAATGATAAATGGTTTTCAAGATTTTTTACAAATAAATATGTGAAAAGCGTGGCGTGCATTTGTATAGCGCCTCCCTGAGTCAATACTTTGTAGAACCTCCTTTCACTGCAATTACAGCTACAAGTCTTTTTTGGGATTTCTCTACCAGCTTTGCACATCAGAAAGTGACATTTTTGCCCATTCTTCTTTGCAAAATAGCTCAAGCTCTGTCAGATTGGATGGAGAGCGTCTGTGAACAGCAATTTTCAAGTCTTGCCACAGATTCTCAGTTGGATTTAGGTCTGGACTTTGACTGGGCCATTCTAATACATGAATATGCTTTGATCTAAACCAGGGATATGCAATTAGCGGACCTCCAGCTGTTGCAGAACTACAAGTCCCATGAGGCATAGCAAGACTCCGACAGCCACAAGCATGACACCCAGAGGCAGAGGCATGATGGGACTTGTAGTTTTGCAACAGCTGGAGGTCCGCTAATTGCACATCCCTGATCTAAACCATTCCATTGTAGCTCTGGCTGTATGTTTAGGGTCGTTTTCCTGCTGGAAGGTGAACCTCCGCCCCAGTCTCAAGTGTTTTGCAGACTCTAACAGGTTTTCCTCTAAGGTTGCCTTGTATTTTGCTCCATCCATTTCCCATCAACTCTGACCAGCTTCCCTGCCCCGGCTGAGGAACAGCATCCCCACAACCGCCACCATGTTTCACAGTGGGGATGGTGTGTTCAGGGTGATGTGTAGTGTTAGTTTTCCACCACACATAGCGTTTTGCTTTTAGGTCAAAAAGTTCCATTTTGGTCTCATCTGACCAGAGCACCTTCTTCCACATGTTTGCTGTGTCCCCCACATGGCTTCTCGCAAAATACAAACTGGACTTCTTATGGCTTTCTTTCAACAATGGCTTTCTTCTTGCCACTCTTCCATAAAGGCCAGATTTGTGGAGCACGACTAATAGTTGTCCTGTGGACAAATTCTCCCACCTAAGCTGTGGATCTCTGCAGCTCCTCCAGAGTTACCATGGGCCTCTTGGCTGCGTCTCTGATTAATGCTCTCCTTGCCCGGCCTGTCAGTTTAGGTGGACGGCCATGTCTTGGTATGTTTGCAGTTGTGCCATACTCTTTCCATTTTCAGGTGATGATGGATTGATCAGTGCTTTGTGAGATGTTCAATGCTTGGAATATTTTTTTTTTACAACCTAACCTTGCTTTAAACTTCTCCACAATTTTATCCCTGACCTGTCTGGTGTGTTCCTTGGCCTTCATGATGCTGTTTGTTCACTAAGGTTCTCTAACAAACCTCTGAGAGCTTAACCACTTTGCGCCCACGCTATAGCCGAAAGACGACTACAGCGCGGACGCCAATTGCCGGGAAGGCATCCCTGGACTGAAAGTTCCGTGCTGACCGTGTGCCTTGGACACAGCCAGTCACAGATCGCTGTAAACAGCCAATCACAGCGGCCGTTTACAGCGCTATCGCGGTGCCAATGAGAGATGATCTCATATGTAAACATATGAGATCTCTCATCGCCGGCTCTCCCTCCTCACACAGAGACAGCGTGTGAGGAGGGAGAGCTAACCGCTGCAGCGGTGAGTAAAAAAAAAAGCAAAAAAGTGACGTCAGTGCCATCTGTCCCCACTGTCATCTGTCCCCACTATCATCTGTCACTGCCATCTGTCCCTACTGTCATCTGTCCCCACTGTCATCTGTCCCCACTGTCATCTGTCACTGCCATCTGTCCCCACTGTCATCTGTCACTGCCATCTGTCCCCAGTGCCACGTATAAGTACCATCTGTCATCAGTGCCATCTGTCATCAGTGCCACGTATCAGTGCCATCTGTCATCAGTGCCATGTATCAGTGCCACCTGTCAGTGTCACATGCCATCTGTTATCAGTGTCAGGTATCATCAGTGCCAATATCAGTGCCATCTGTCATCAGTGTCACGTGTCCTCACTGCCACGTATTAGTGCCATCTGTCATCAGTGCCACGTGTCATCAGTGCCACGTATTAGTGCCATCTGTCATCAGTGCCATCTGTCATCAGTGCCACGTGCCATCTGTCAGTGCCATGTATTAGTGCCATCTGTCATCAGTGCCACGTATTAGTGCCACCTGTCATCAGTGCCACGTCAGTGTCACATGTCATTGTCCTGGTGCTCCAGGGCCTTCAAAAATGTAATAGTTAGTCAACAAGTTAGATGTGTAATTTATGCCCCTAGAACACCTGATGGTGCTCCCTGCATGTTGGGTCTCTGTATGTGGCCAGGCTGTGAAAAAGTCCCACACATGTGGTATCGTAATACTCAGGAGGAGTAGCAGAATGTATTTTGGGGTGTTATTTGTGGTATATACATGCCATGTGAGAGAAATAACATATTACAATGACAATTTTGTGTGTGGGAGGGGGATCTTCATTTTGCAAAGAATTGTGGGAAAAAATGACAAACATCAAAAACCTCACCATCCATCTTACTAAATACCTTGGAATGTCTACTTTCAAAAAAGGGGTCATTTAGGGGTATTTGTACTTTCCTGGCTTGTTCGGGTCGCAAGAAATGAAATAGGCCACCAGTACATCAGGTGTGATCAATTTTTTATGATTTGCACCACAGCTTGTAGACTCTCTAACTTTCACAAAGACCAAATAATATCCACTAATTTGGGTTATTTTTACCAAAGATATGTAGCAGTATACATTGTGGCCAAAATTTATGAAGAAAAATTAATAATTTGCAAAATTTTATCACAGAAACAAAGAAAAATGCATTTTTTTTCTTTCGGGTTTTTTCATTTATAGCGCAAAAAATGAAAAACCCAGAGGTGATCAAATACCACCAAAAGAAAGCTCTATTTGTATGAAAAAAAAGGACAAAAAATTCATTTGGGTACAGTATTACACGACTGAGTAATTGTCATTCAAAGTGTGAGAGCGCTGAAAGCTGAAAATTGGTCTGGGCAGGAGGGGGGTTTAAGTGCCCAGTAAGCAAGTGGTTAACAGAATGGCTGCATTTATATTGAGATTAAATTACACATAGGTGGACTCTATTTACTAATTAGGTGACTTCTGAAGGCAATTGGTTCCACTAGATTTTAGTTAGGGGTATCAGAGTAAAGGGGGCTGAATACAAATGTACGCCACACTTTTCACATATTTATTTGTAAACAATTTTGAAAACTATTTACCATTTTTCTTCCACTTCACAATTATGTGCCACTTTGTGTTGGTCTGGACCAGTGATGGAGAACCTTGGCACCCCAGATGTTTTGGAACTACATTTCCCATGATGCTCATGCACTCTGCAGCATAGTTGAGCATCATGGGAATTGTAGTTCCAAAACATCTGGGGTGCCAAGGTTCGCCAACACTGGTCTAGACAAACAAAGATTTGGGGGGCACACCCTAAAAGATGCATTAAAGATGGTGCAGCCATAAGACCATACAACAGAACAAAATATTATAGCGCACACATGCAAAGAAATGACATTTAACTCCTGCAAGGCTATTTAAAACACCTGAACATTTTCAAAAAATATGGGGATTTGGTCACACCATATGGCTATATGGTGCTTAAAGAGGAAGTAAACCCTGATGGGTTTTACTTCCTCTTTATTTCCCTGCAAAGGTAAAGCAAAGCGATGCATAGTAGCCCATTATGTGTCACTTACCTGAAACCCAAGCCTGAGATGTCACCGTTGTCCCCACTAGCAGGGATCATCCATCTTCGCCCCTCTTCCTTCCGGGGGCCAGGAACTCCGGCTCTGTGACTGGCCGGAGTCATGTGACGTCACTCCCTCACATGCGTGCGGGCGCCGCCAGTCACAGCATGACCCCTATTAGAAACTGCCTTTTATCCCAAGGACGTTCCCCCCCTCCCGCCGCCTTCCGTGGCTCACCCCAGCTCTCCCGTCCTAATGGGAGGCCCGAGTGACCAGCTGGCACATCTGCTGGCTGGTCAGAAACCCCAACAAAGCTGGAATCAGCTTCGATTGGGTCTTGGATCTAGTAACCTGGAAGCGATGTCATGACATCACTTCCGGTTTACTGAAGACTTAAAGAGGAGTTCCACCCAGGGGGGCCGTCAAAAAAAAAAAAAAATTAAAAGTCAGCAGCTACAAATACTGCTGACTTTTAATTGGGCACTCACCTGTCCCTGGGTCCAGCGATGCAGGGGATTGAAGCCCCGCTCGTCCCCCCCCTCCGCTCGTCGGCGCCGGCATTTCAACTGTGGGCGCCGGGCTGTGCGAGCGGCGCCGCGCGCCGTAATTGGCCGCTCAATCACCTGGGACCTGTAATGGGTCCCAGATGATTGACAGGAGGGAGGGAGCAGAGCCGAGCCCTTCCTGTGCCAGGGCGGGAAGTGATGTCACCAGCCCAGGCAAAGGAACAGGCAGACTACGAGGGACCACCTAGCAACAGGCATTTAGAGGTAAGTGAAAAAAAAAAATATCCAAATGTTTTTTTGTTTTTTTTTTTAGAATTTTTCCAGGTATTTTTGTTTTTTGGGTGGAACCCCACTTTAAAGATGCCAAATTTGAAAAAAATAACAGCATTCAAAACTGCCAAACTTGGCATTTTGAATGCTTTTAAATGCAAAGGAGGGATTTTGGGTCTTATAGACCCCCGATCCCTCCATAAAGAGTACCTGTCACTGCCTATTACTGCCATAATGGATTCCTTGTGACAGCAATAAAAATTATCAGAATTTTTTTTAAAGAGACTGTGTAAAAATAAAAAAAAAATAAGAAAAAAAATCAAAAATTTAAAGCGCCCCATCCCTCCGTGCTCACACGCAGAAGGGAACGCATACATAAGTTGAGCCCGCGAATGTAAACGGTGTTCAAATCACTCATGTGAGGTATCGCCCTGATCGTTAGAGCGAGAGCAATAATTCTAGCACAAGACCTCCTCCGTACCTCTAAACTGGTAACCTGTAGAAAGTTCTAAATCATCGCCCAATGGAGATTTTTAAGTACCGTCCTTTGTTGCCATTCCACAAGTGTGCGCAATTTCAAAGCATGACATGTTAGGTATCGATTTACTCGGCGTAACATCATCTTTCACATTATATAAAAAAAATTAGGCTAACTTTACTGTTTTTTTTTTTTTTTCATGAAAATGTATTTTTTTCCCAAAAAATTGCGTTTGAAAGACTGCTGCGCAAATACTGTGTGACATAAAATATTGTAATGATTGTCATTTTATTCTCTAGGGTCTCTGCTAAAAAAATATATAAAATGTTTCAAAGTAATTTTCTAGCAAAAAAATAGGGATTTTAACTTGTAAGCAACAAGTGTCAGAAAAAGGCTTAGGCATGAAGGGGTTAAACTGTATGGGTTGTTTTACAAGGTGAGGGTTTACATATTGCAAAATGGACCCCTGAGCTAACAGGAAGGTCACACAGGCATTCACCACCAATGGTGGTTAAGGTTAAAATCGTGGATGGAAAGCCGGGCACATCTTGCTACTGAGCAAAAGATGTGCCCGGCTTTCCATCCACGATTTTAACCTTAATCACCATTGGTGGTGAATGCCTGTGTGACCTTCCTGTTAGCTCAGGGGTCCATTTTGCAAGGTGAGTGGTTTGGCCAGCAAGTGGTGTGAGCACAGACTAAGGAGCACTTCAGTATTTGCATGAAGCACCCTTTACCACCGTTGATGTTTTCGGCTTTCTAATTACATCCATGTTTTTCCTCACATGATTTTATATGGACATTTGTCACTACAGTATTTGTAGTTGTTAGATTATCTTTTCAGTGCTGCACTGTATGTTAATGTTAAGCTTAAAAGGATTTATAGATTTGCCTTTAGTGTTCAGCAGCCTTTAGTTTTTCTAAGGTTTTTGCTCTGATTGTTTGCTTTTGAGGGTTTACATATACTGATTCTTAATAATGTTAGTATTTCAGTAGATAAATGGTAGACTGAATTTCCCACTAGGTTCCTTTATGACACTAAGATGCAAAAACTATAAAAAAAAAAAAAAAAAGGTGGAACCATTATGATATTACATAGTTACATAGTAGGTGAGGTTGAAAAAAGACAGTCATCAAGTCCCACCTATGTGTGTGATTATATGTCACTATTACATTGTATATCTCTATATGTCATTCAGGTGCTTATTCAATTGTTTTTTTTAAATTATCGATGCTCCCTGCTAAAACCACCGCCTGTGGAAGGGAATTCCACATCCTTGCCGCTCTTACAGTAAAGAACCCTCTATGTAGTTTAAGATTAAACCTCTTTTCTTCTAATTTTAATGAATGGCCGCGTGTCTTATTAAATTCCCTTACGTGGAAAACTTTTATCCCTATTGTGGGGTCACCAGTACGGTATTTGTATATTGAAATCATATCCCCTCTCAAGCGTCTCTTCTCCAGAGAGAATAAGTTCAGTGCTCGCAACCTTTCCTCATACCTAATGTCCTCCAGACCCTTTATTAGTTTTGCTGCCCTTCTCTGGACTCTCTCCAGTTCCAGCACATCTTTCCTGAGGACTGGTGCCCAGAACTGGACAGCATACTCTAGGTGCGCCCGGACCAGAGTCTTGTAGAGCGGGAGAATTATTGTTTTTATCTCTGGAGTTAATGCCCTTTTTAACTACTTCCCACCTGGCCAATGTACATAAATGGCCAGGTGGGCGCTCTCTCCTTCTGAGTGGACGTTCAGGAATGTCCCTCAGAAGGAGCGGGATCGCGCGCGCGTGCCCGCGCAGCGGCGCGATCCCGATGCGCTCGTGTCCCCCGGACACGGCGCATCTCCGATCGGCAGGAGGGCTCTGTGATTGGCCCTCCTGATCACATGACGGCTGTGTCCAATGACAGCCGTCATGTGATGTAAACACAGCCGGTTGCTAGGCAATCAGCTCTCCTCTCCTCACACGGAAGTTGTTGGTGAGGAGGGGAGAGGGGATCGCTGCAGCCGGCTGGTGATCTGTGTGTATGAGCTGTTTTTTACAGCTTTTTACTCACTGATCACCAACCTAGTGTCAACGCACATGTCCCCATACAATGTAAAACACACACATGTCCCCACATAATGTAAAACACACATGTCCCAAAACACATGTCCCCAAAACACATATCCCCAAAACACATGTCCTCAAATAAATAATAAAAAAAGCTGTCCTCCACATATGTCCCACTAAAATCACATGTCCCAATGATTATCTGCACACATATGTCCGTGATCACCTGCGCACATCTGCACATGATCATTTGCGTACATATGTCCATGATCACACGAACCAATTATTATACACTTAACGGGATTTTTTTTATCAAAAACATGTAGCAGAATACATTTTGGTTTAAATTTATGACAAAATTCGATTTTATTGGATTTTTCTTTTAAAACAGAAAGAAGAAAATATTGTTTTTTTTTCAAATTTCCGCTCTTTTTCGCTTATATCGCAAAAAAAATGAAGTCGTGAATAAATACCACCAAAAGAAAGCTCTATTTGTGCTAACAAAATGATAAAAATTTCATTTGGGTACAGCGTAGCATGACTGAGTAATTGTCATTAAAAGTGCGAGAGCGCTGAAAGCTGAAAATTGGTCTGGGAAGGAAGGGGGCAAAAGTGCCCAGTATTGAGGTGGTTAATGCATGCCAATATTCTGTTTGCTGTGCTTACAGCAGCTTGTCATTGCATGCCATTGCTGAGCCTATCATATACTAGGACCCCCAGGTCCTTTTCCATCCTAGATTCCCCCAGAGAATCTCCCCCTAGTGAGTAGACTGCATTCATATTTTGGCCACCCAAATGCATTATTTTACATTTTTCTGCATTAAACCTCATTTGCTATGTAGTTGCCCACCCCATTAATTTGTTCAGATCTTCTTGCAAGGTTTCCACATCCTGCGGAGAAGTTATTGCCCTGCTTAGCTTAGTATTGTCTGCAAATACAGAGATTGAGCTGTTTATACCATCCTCCAGGTCGTTTATGAATAAATTAAACAGGATTGGTCCCAGCACAGAACCCAGGGGGGACCCCACTTTCCACCCCTGACCATTCCGAGTACTCCCCATTTATCACCACCCTCTGAACTCACCCCTGTAGCCAGTTTTCAATCCATGTACTCACCCTATATTCCATGCCAACGAGCGTTATTTTGTACAGTAAACGTTTATGGGGAACTGTATCAAATGCTTTTGCAAAATCCAGATACACCAAGTCTACGGGCCTTCATTTATCTAGATGACAGCTTACCTCCTCATAGAAGGTTAATATATTGGTTTGGCAAGAACGATTCTTCATGAATCTATGCTGATTACTGCTAATGATACAGTTGTCATTGCTAAAATCTTGTATATCCACTTGCTGTCCGCGCTATAGCAGAAAGACGGCTACAGTGAGGACTTCATTTGCCGGGAGGGCGTCCCTGGACCCGTTCCCTCGGGTGCAAGCCATCTAGTCCAGATGACTTATTAATGTTAAGTTTTTCAAGTCTAATTCTAATTCTGTCCTCTGTTAGCCATGAGGGTGCTTCTTGTGATGTGTCATGAGGATTAACATTTCAGTTTTGGTTACTGAAACCCCCCTCGTGAAGACTGAGGAGGAGAATAAATTCAATACTTTCGCCATCTCTCCAGCCTTAGTAACCAGATTCCCTTCATCATTTCCTATGGGTCCAATATGATCTGACCTCCCTTTCTTACTATTTATGTACTTAAAGAATTTCTTGGGATTTTTCTTACTCTCCTCTGCAATGTGCCTTTCATGTTCTATCTTAGCAGCCCTGATTGCACCCTTACATTTCTTGTTGCATTCTTTGTAAAGTTTGAATGCTGATGATGATTCCTCAATGATTTTTTGAATGCCTTTTCCTTTGATTTTATATGCATTTTTACGTTGGAGTTAAGCCACCCAGGACTTTTATTAGCTCTTTTAAATGTATTTCCCATTGGGATGCACTGGCTAAAGCCCTTATTTAATATGCTCTTAAAGCGAACCCATTTCTCCTCCGTGTTCTTTATTTCTAAGATTTTATCGAAGTTTGTATCTTCTAGCAAGGCTCGTAGTTTAGGGAAGTTGGCTCTTTTGAAATTCAGTGTCTTTGTGTTCCCCTTATGTTCCCTGTTATTGAATTATTATATTAAATATTTAAAAAAAAAACACGGCACACACCAAAATGTGCTTTAGCAAAAAAACTAAATAAGGTTCCTCCATCCCTGTTATGCATACAAAAATACAGAATTTTGCCTGACACAGCGTGACACAGCCAGAAAAATCAAAATAGAAATTTATTGCATGTAGTACCAGTAAGGTCATCTTAAATAAGGTTCCAATTTGCCAAAAAAAAATATTGGCCTAACTATACATGTACAATCCATAATAATATACAACATTCATACAACATCCATAATAAATGTAACATACCATCTTGAGTGAACTGATGCATTTCGTGAGTATGTTCTCACTTCTTCAAGGGTTGATGCATATACACAAGTCTAAAGGTAAAATAATTGAAAAATGTATAACATGGATAATAGGAAGTATGTTACACGTATACACATGTGGGCATCAAATTTGGGGGTCCATATTAAGAAAATGCAGGATATCGTACGCCCAACCCAACAGCAGCCGCCAGGGAGGTCTGACCCGGGAGCTGTGGGCTGAGATCAAGAGGGAACCAGCAGTGCAAGCAGGACAGGGTGTATTGTAGGCGTCAGGGCAATCCTTCAAAGCCTCCATGGTGGTGACTAGAGAGAAAAGTGTGTGTGTGTATAATAGTTGTGTACAAAATAAAAAGTAGCAAACATAGCCTGATACAAACAAAAATTGTCACAATTGCGAGTGAAGAAACATGACCGACATGACTATGATACAAAAATAGTAGTATATAAAAGGTCCATGTGGAAACTTGTGTAATAAAATAAAGCTTAGTAAATGTGTACCAATGTGCATGATATATCAAGTGTGCAGGGTCAAAACATCTATGTATGGAACAAAAGGTAGTACCTTCCAAGGTCAAACATTGGTGCTAACAAACAGTGATGGCATAGGATGTTAAACTACTAAGGAGACAGTGCACGGATATTTTTTAATGTGTTTTAGCAAACTAAAGGTTGTCCAGCTAAAGCAGATCTTCTTTTTATTTTTTTCAGCGCTGACCATAGGCATGCACAGCCTATTGCATTAGGGTGTGCACCCCAAAGCTCAAACACACATGCATGTGTGTATATATATATATATATATATATATATATATATAGTCAGGGGTTCACTCCAAGTGTAGCGATTTAAGGACATCACCACTCGCTTTTATCCGTTTCAGGGCTGGTTTTGCCCACTTTTATTTTAAAAAAAGTTCAAAACAAACACAGAAGATTCCTTCGCAGTGGTATTCAGTATTTCAGTCCTATTACCAAAGTAAATGATTTTCAGCCCTCCTGTCTTGTAAACGCAGCTCTCCAGCTCAGGCCTTACACTTTAGGGCCTTGGTTTGTCTCCCACAGACCAGACGCTCAGCACCTCGGTGTGTACAGCAAGTGGCCTCGTGCTACACTGGCTCCCACCTTTCTCTCCTAGGTGAAGCCCTACAGACTCCCATGCCCAGACCTCCTGTCTGCAGGGTGGAGTCGTCTCCAACTGGGAGCCTAGAGCCTTGGTCTGGTGATTGCTTAAAGCCCAAAACACAGTCTATCTATCTATCTATCTATCTATCTATCTATCTATCTATCTATCTATCTATCTATCTATCTATCTATCTATCTATCTATCTATCTATCTATCTATCTATATACTGTATTTATTGGCGTATAACATGCACTTTTGCACCATGAAAATCGGGTGCAAATATCGTGTGCGTCTTATACGCCGATACTTCAAATTTAGCTGCCTCGGAGGGGACAGGGAGGAGGGTGGGACGAGCGCCATCAGATTACATACAGTGAGAATCTCCTGTTTACTTGGTGGCCTCTGTAATAGGAAGTCCTGTCTCCTGGGCCGCCATTGGACTACTGTTCTGTCTAGGCGAGGCTGATGCATTGATGGCAATGGTGAGGCTGCTGCATTGATGGCAATGACGTGGCGGCTGCATTGATGGCAAAGGGGAGGCTGCTGCATTGATGGTAGTGGTGAGGCTGCATTGATATGGACTGATGAGGCTGCATTGATGGCACTTGTAAGGCCGCAGATGGGCATTGATCAGGCTGCATTGATGGCAATGGTGAGGCTGCAGATGGACACTGACCCTTATTTTTTTTTTTTTCCTGAAACTTCCCTCTTAAAATGAATGTGCATGTTATACGCCTGTGCGTGTTATACACCGATAAATACGGTATATATATATATATATATATATATATATATATATATATATATATATATATATATGTATGCCCGCCCAAGCATATGACTTTCTTTACTTCGCTGCTATGGGCTCTAGCCCCAGATCTTTTGTAGACCTAGCAACGCCCCTGGTCACAGGACCTTTGAATTTCTACATATTGAGTCTTTTACAGGTAAATAGCCTTCCCGCCGACCGTACGCAGATATGCGTATTCGGCTTTCAGGGGGTTATACCGGGATGATGCCCGCAGCTGCAGGCATCATCCCGGTACCGTTGTTTAGAGCCGGCGATTGGCTATCCGTGTATAACAACCGATGCGGCTAAAAGCCGCTCGGCTGTTATACCGGAGCAGCGGGAGGGGACGTCCCCCCCTCCCGCCGCCTCCCGCCTCTCTTACCGGGCCTCCCGGACGATCCGAAGGCTCGGTGACCAATCCGATGCCTCCGGCAGCTGGGGGCGGGCTGGAACGAAGCTGTGGGCGGCTTCGTTCCAGCCTTCAAATTGTAAACGCGAAAGCGACATCATGACGTCACTTCCCGTTTACTCGGCTGCCAATGGTGCCGGTTTTTAAAAAGTACACAGCATTCAGAATCGCCGTTTTCGGCGATCTGAATGGTTTGAAGTTTAAAGGAGGGATGGGGGGTCTTTTAGACCCCCGATCTCTCCATAAATAGTACCTGTCACCACCTATTACATGATGTTTACATTCCTTGTGACAGCAATAAAAGTCATCAAAACATTTTTTTTTTTTTAAACACAATTTATGAATTTAAAAATAAATAAAATAAATAAGAAAAAAAAATTTTTAAAGCGCCCCCGCCCCCGCGCAGCAAAGAAAACGCATACGGAAGTCGCGCACGCATATGTAAACGGTGTTCAAATCACACATGTGAGGTATCGCCGCGATCGTCAGAGTGAGAGCAATAATTCTAGCACTAGACCTCCTCTGTAACTCTAACCTGGTAACCGTAAAAAAAATTTAAAGCGTCGCATATGGAAATTCTTAGGTACCGTAGTTTGTCGCCATTCCACGAGTGTGTGCAATTATAAAGCGTGACATGTTTGGTATCTATTTACTCGGTGTAACATCATCTTTCACATTATACAAAAAAATTGGGGTAACTTTACTGTTTGGATTTTTTAAAATTTATGAAATTGTCCCTTTTCCAAAAATTTGCGTTTAAAACACAGCTGCACAAATACCGTGTGATATAAAATATTGCAACGATGTCCATTTTATTCTCTAGATTCTCTGCTAAAAAAATATACATAATGTTTGGGGGTTCTAAGTAATTTTCTAGCAAAAAATACGGATTTTAACTTGTAAACGCCAAATTTAAAAAATAGGCTTAGTCATGAAAGGGTTAATTGGACATTGCAGTCGGTTGCAACCAGAAGCATCATTTGAATAACCATGTTTTGCAGGTTTTGTATATTGCTTAAGATTTTTGTGTTCAGCTCTCTTATGTACTATTTGAAGTGAGGTCCACTTCGGACTTAGTAAATGGGGCTTAGCTAGCAACTAGCTTATGATTTATTGAACTCTGTTAGGCTTTTTATAAAGTGGGTCAAAAAAAATAAAGGACAATATGCAGAATGTAGATTTCACCCATATACATGTGAAATATCATTGCATTAGCTTCATACACCGGTGCTTTGTTTAAAGCAGGACTGGTTCACCGGCTGATTGTGCTTACCTTTCCTTTACTCTCATCTGTTCCCGTACCCTGCAAGGCCCCCCTTGTGACAACATTGGGTGTCTGAGCTGTGCTTGCAGCCAATGGACAAGCACCAGTGGTGTCATGTGGGGGGAGGGGAGGAAGTTATGAATTCCTCTATACCCAGAAGAACCAAGCATTTATATTAGCTCTTAGTGGCTGAATGGATCAGTTGGTGGCGCAATAGTAAGTATATGCTGCTACAAAGCCCTACCTTTACCTAAAACAAAAAAAGAAATAAAAAGATAGCATAAGGGACATTACTTACCTTCAGGGTGATGGCCCCTTATGCTGCTGTGTCCTCCTTTTACCAAAATCTTCCTCCTTGGATGACCCCATCACTGTAATCTTACCGGTGTGGCAGGGGTTGTTAGAACTGAGAGGCTTCACAGGCCCTTATCAAGATTGCCCGACTGTGCCCACCTTTTCTGCCCAGTTGCTTCATTTATGGAAGTGATTACTGCAGTTTCCATGAACTACAGCAGGGTTCCCTTTCTAAACAAAGGGCCGGTTTACTGTCCTTCAGACTTTAGGAGGGCCAGAGTAGGGCCAGAGGGAGTAGAAAATGTCCTGATGTCTAGCTGGAGTAAACAATGCCCTATATATATATGGTATCAGTGGGAGGACTAGTGCCTCATCATTGGCGTCAATAAAAGGAATTGTGCCCCATCGTTGGCGTCGGTGGGCGGACTAGTGCCCCATCGTTGGTGCCAATGAAAGGAATTGTTCCACATCATTTTTGTCTGTGGGAGGAATTTTGCCCTTTCGTTTGTGTCAGTGTGTATCAGTGGAAGGAATTGTGTCCCATCGTTGGTGTCAGTGGAAGGAATTGAGCCCTCTCTTTGGCGTCAGTGTAAGGAATTATGCTCTATGCCCTATTGTTGGTGTCAGTGGATAGGATAGTGCCCCAAGGTCCGGATAAAGGCTAGCAAAGGGCCACATCCGGCCCTAGGGCCACAGTTTGGAGACCCCCGAACTACAGTAATGACTGAAGGAGGGGTGGATGATATAGAATTTTATAGCAGAAAGTCAAAAATTTTGTTTTTTTTTCAACGTTTTCAGTCTTTTTTCATTTGTATATTATAAAACAAAACCCAAAGGGGATCAAATACCACAAAAAGAAAGCTCTATTTATGTGAAAAAAATAATACTAATTTTATTTGGGTGCAGTGCTGCATGACAATTACTAGTTAAAATAGCGCAGTGCTAAATAGCAAAAAATGGCCTGGTCATGAAGGGGGTAAAACCTTCCTGAGCTCAAGTGGTTATAGAGAATCCGTGTTGTGTGTTCTTGGATAAGCAAAGCACAGTTTCGCTTTAGAAGCACTAAAATAAAAATGTTATTTGACAATTGGGCTGGAGTCCTGGCCTGTGTACTTTATATCAACTTGGCAGTCATACTCCTCTTAGATGTTTTTCCTTATTGCACACTGTCCTTCCTCCCTGACTCAATACATTTACAAGGTTTTCACACACCTTTATGATACTGTCAAATCATAACATCTGTTGGATTACAGCAAAACTCATGGAACTTTATAAATTAAAACCCAGTCAATATACCATTGTACAGGGCTTGTTTAAAGCTTAAAGCTCTGGGATAACCAAACATGGTCTACTCCAGTGATCTCCAAACTGCGACCCTTTGCTTGCCTTTATCCAGCCCTTGGCACACTATTCCTTCCACTGACATGAACGATGGGACACTATTGCTCTCACTGACAGGAATGATGGGGCACTATTCCTCCCGCTGACACCGATGGGACACTATTCCTCCCACTGACAGAAATGATGGGACACTATTCCTTCCACTGACAGGAATGAGGGGACACTATTCCTTCCACTGACAGGAACGATGCAACACTTTTCCTTCCACTAACAGGAATGATGGGACACTATTCTTCCCACTGACAGGAATGATGGGACACTATTCCTTCCACTGACAAACGATGAGACACTATTCCTCCCACTGACATGAAAGATGGGACACTATTCCTTCTACTGACATGAACGACGGGACACTATTCCTTCCACTGACATGAAGGATGGGACACTATTCCTCCCACTAACAGGAATGATGGGACACTATTCCTCCCACTAACAGGAATGATGGGACACTATTCCTCCCACTAACAGGAATGATGGGACACTATTCCTCCCACTAACAGGAATGATGGTACACTATTCCCCCCACTGACATGAACGATGGGACACTATTCCTCCCGCTGACAGGAATGATGGGACACTATTCCCCCCACTGACATGAATGATGGGACACTATTCCTTCCACTGACATGAACGATGGGACACTATTCCCCCCACTGACATGAACGATGGGACACTATTCCCCTCACTGACATGAACGATGGGACACTATTCCTTCCACTGACATGAACGATGGGACACTATTCCTCCCACTGACAAGAATGATGGGACACTATTCCTCCCACTGACAAGAATGATGGGACACTATTCCTTCCACTGACATGAATGATGGGACACTATTCCTTCCACTGACAGGAATGATGGGACACTATTTCTTCCACTGACAGGAATGATGGGACATTATTCCTTCCACTGACAGGAATGATGGGACACTATTCCCCCTACCGACATGAACGATGGGACACTATTCCTTCCACTGACATGAACGATGGGACACTATTCCTTCCACTGACATGAACGATGGGACACTATTCCTTCCACTGACATGAACGATGGGACACTATTCCTTCCACTGACATGAACGATGGGACACTATTCCTCCCACTGACAAGAATGATGGGAGACTATTCCTTCCACTCACAGGAATGATGGGACACTATTCCTTCCACTGACATGAACGATGGGACACTATTCCTTCCACATGAACGATGCAACACTATTCCTTCCACTGACATGAACAATGGGACACTATTCCTCCCACTGACAGGAATGATGGGACACTATTCCTTCCACTGACATGAATGATGGGACACTATTACTCCCACTGACATGAATGATGGGACACTATTACTCCCACTGACAGGAATGATGGGACACTATTCCTCCCACTGACATGAACGATGGGACACTATTCCTCCCACTGACAGGAATAATGGGACACTATTCCTCCGCTGACACTTATGGGACACTATTTCTCCCATTGATAGAAATGATGAGGCACCATTCCTCCCACTGACACCAATGATGGGGTGCTATTCCTCCCACTGACACCAATGATGGGGCACCATTCCTCCCGCTGATACCAGTGATGAAGCACTATTCCTCCTGCTGACACCAACGACGAGGTGCTCTTTTTCCCACTGACACCAACAATGCCACTATTCTTCCCACTGACACCAACTATGGGACACTATTTTTCTATTACCAAAAATAGAGCATTATTCACTCCCACTAAAACCAGGAATTTTTCTAGTCCCACCTAACTAACTAATAATAACTATTAAATTATAGGTATTTGAATTTCCTTTCAAATTTGGCTGTTAGTGAAAGTAACGAATACGAATTTATTCAAAGTTACGAATTATCCGAAATAACGAATGCCGCATCTAAACTAATGGAATGGAACAAAATAATAATGTTTCATAAAAATAATAATAAAAATTTTTCATTGTTATTATTATTATTAATTTGTTATGTTCCATTTGTTTAGATATGGCATTCGTTATTTCGGATAATTTGTAATTTCAGATAAATTTGTATTTGTTACATTCACTAACTGCCAAATTTGAAAGGAAATTCCAATACCTGTAATTTAATAGTTAGTAATAGTTGTTATTATTAGTTAGTTTATTATTTCCGATTTTTCAGGTTTTCAAATTTTTCTAATTTACGAATTTTTGAATATTCGAAATCTATGAATATTCTGAAAAATTAATTAAATGGGTTTTCGTTAATTCGGATATTTCCGAATAAACTAATTTGTCGAAATTCATTAAAAAACTAATTAGGAACGAAACAAATTGCACATGTCTAATACTGGCCCTTTGTTTAGAAAGCTTGAAGACCCCTGGTCTAAATACAAGAGTCATATGTATTCTTCATTGAATCTTGGTGTGCTTTGTATATTTTTTCCAGATCTGTGCAGCAATCCAGTGTGAAAAAAATGGTCAGTGCTGCTCTCTTTCCTTGTGCAGCATTACTGGTCTTGTCTCCGCCCCCTCCTGTAGCTTTCTGCATTCAGACAGTAGTAGGTGGAGCCTGCCGGTTCCCTCCCACAGCTCTGCTCTATTCACAGGCTATGTATAGCACAGTCATGATGTCACTGCTACTTTTACAAGATAATATCTGGTTTTCAAAAGGCCTACAGTGGGTTTATATTCTTTGTGGCTACTGAGGAATATGTTTAAAGGAAATAATTTGCGCCAGGAGTTCAACTTTAAAAATAGGCAACCAGTGAATTTAGGGAGAAGCTGTAATTCTTTGAATCTGACTGTATTTCCAAAATGCAGAAAATAAAAATGGCTTTATTATCTAAAAAAAAAACTACCTAGTTTATTACAGAGTGGCCATTCCTCTAATGGCTTCAAAGGCATTATAAACCTTTCTACCAGCACCTTGTGTTTTTCACGTGCATTGATCATGTAGTTTCCTGGTGTCATTTGTTGCTCTGTACACACAGCCTATAGTACAGCAGAGTAAATCTTCACGTTCCTTTATCAGAAGTTTCTGTTTATTTGAAACACATCATGGCACTGCACAGGTTAATGCCTGACCTCTGTCTGTAATCTGAGAACTCATACTTCCTGTGAAGAAACTGCATATCCCACAATCCCTGGGTCTCTCAGTGTCGGTTCACACTAAAATGCGGTGCAGGAAAAGCCCAATCCGTGTACTTTTTCCCACACTTTTTCGAGAGCGCGTGGGTGCCAGTGAATTGTTAATGGCACCCCAAATTAATCTATCTCGGAAATGCAGAGAGTTTGTGAGTAGCTTGAGGTAGAGCTGTGCTAGGCTTTGTATATTGTTAGTGTAGCACCCTCTAGTGTGCTAGAATAGGAATCATTAGGTTTTTGTTTGTGTAGGGGAAATGTTTTGGCTTGGCTGGCAGCCAAGCTTGTGTTTAATTTGGGTCGAGTGAGTGATCTAGGGATGGCTTTTATGACTCAGAAGGCAGCACCTCTGGTACCTCCCCCTACTTCTGGAACTTACTGGAAGCTTCCAGAAGAATGGGAGGGAGGTTAGGAGGAGATGCCTGGAGTATTCATGAGGGCCCTGACCAATCCCCAACAGATGAGTTGGCAGGGGGCAGGCCCACTCAAATACTTAGGGTCAGCCCAGCTGGGGCAGTAGAGTTTGGGTGGAAGTTGAAGATGGCAACGCCTATGAAGAAGGAATGGCTATCGATTGCAAATTTGTTTTGGGAGCGGTGCAATTTCCCGAACTGCATTGGAGCGGTAGACAGAAAGCATATTCAAATCTTCCAACTGATTTCAAGTGGAAGCAAATACTTCAATTATAAAAAATATTTTTCTTTTGTCCTACTGGCGATTGTAGATACCAACTACTGCTTCCGATAAGTTGACATTGGCTTCTATGGGAGTATTTTGGACTCCAGCATCTTTACCCATTCCACCTTCAGCCGTATGCTGCGTTCCATTGATTTGGACCTGCCTGCAAGGTCTCCACTACCGGGAACTTATCATCCGCCTGCACCCTACGTTTTCGTTGGGAATGAAGCATTTGCATTAAGAGAGCACCTTCTAAGGCCCTACTCCAGTATAAACCTAAACATTTAGAAGGGGGTGTTCAGTTACAGGCTGACCAGAGCAAGAAGAGTGGTGGAATGTGCCTTTGACATGCTTTCCAACAAATGGCATTTTTTGCACAGCGCCATCTATCTTAATATGCAGAACACCATATGTGCAGTGAAGGCAGCGTGCATCTTGCACAATTTTGTTGACCAATCTCCAACAGATGGGTTGGCAGGGGGCAGGCCCCCTCAAATACTCAGGGTCATCCCAGCTGGGGCAGGAGAGTTTGGGTGGGAGTTGGAGATGGAGTGAAAGGAGGCTGTCGGTGGGCCCTTGAGGGTAATCCCCTAGTCTGGGGGGGTGACCTTGGGCCTGGGAGCTCAGGTGCAGGAGGGATACTCTGATATCCCAAGGAGGAATCCTGTTCACTGGCATCCTGAGAGAACTGGGCGAGAGCAGTCTGAGATGGATGCAGAGTCAGTCTGGGAGGACTATGGACGCTTAATCAGGAGGGCTAGAGAAAGGGACAACTGCAGCCAGGTAGGCTGGCAGTAACTGAAGAGGTGTTGCTGGGATCAGTAGCCACAGTTGGGCACTAGGACTTTGCTACACAACCAAGGGGCCAGCGGTCCCTGCCTGTAAAGGGCATTTACTAAAATCTGACTGAGCCCTATTGTCAGATCACCTAACAGTGTGCCAGTTAGTCCTGGGCATGTTGTGCTTCAAGCAAGTGTTGTGCTGGAGGAGCTAAGAAGTGTAAATAGACTGTACAGAAGAAGTTGTCACTAAAAAGTTCTGCTAAAGTCAAGTGGGCATCCCATAATACCCTTAAATATATCCAAGTTCAATACCCCCTAATAAAAACACAAAAACAAACTTGCAAGGACTGTTTCTTGACTCAAGAGTGCTGTGGAAAATTCTGTATGCCTGGCCATGCAGGGTGGGGGATCCCTTATTCACCATTGGTTCCTGTGGGGGTACATTAGTATTTAGAATTGTATTTATTGGGCAATTAGAAGCCACAGGATGGGTTGACAGAGAGAAGATTCAGACACTGAGCAGTTGGTGAGGTGGATGAGTCTGGCAGCACTTTTGATAGACTAAAGGGGGAAAGCCTGTGTAGAGGTAAGTCAATAAAGAGACAGTTGCAATAATAGTAAAGAAAAATAGCATGTGCCCTAATATGATGAACATGTGGCCACGTTCTTGCTCATATGTGATAATAGCCTCAGGATTTGGAAGTGTAGGATAGTATAGACACAGGGAAAATGATAGCTGGGGATCACAGTTATTATTATTAATGGCATCCTAGAGGTGTAGAGCTCAGCTGATTGTTTTAAGAACCTGTACACAGTAGATAATGGGGCCAAACTGTACAAGCCGGTGCATGACACCTCTGCTTACCAGATAATAGACTTTGAGATGGCCCCAATGGACATGTGTCTCCTAGAGTCATGCCCTCATCTGTACTTCTAGAATGATATGCTGAATTAACTCCAGTTTGTGATTGTGTTTGCAGTTGTCCGAGTGATGTGCTTCATGATAATTCTGTCCCTTCATTAACCAGTAAATGATTCATAGAAAACCAAACAGCATTACTGTGTATAAACGCATCTGCTGTTAAGAGAACAAACAGACTGTGAATTCCATCCACCGGACCCCTCCATGCCTCATGGGCGCATTATCCATCAGATCTGTGGAGTTAAAGTAAGTAAATCAGTGAGATGCGTAGGCTGCCATTTAGGGTTGCCACCTTTTCTTCAAGTCAAACCCGAACACTTTAGCAGCACGTAGCAATTTTTTTTATAGTACAAACTATATATACACTTTGTGATTAAATAACAATTCTAATCATATGAAGTTAATCACAAGAGTCACCCTTTACATCAGAGTCCACAGAGTCCCCCTTTACATCTGAATCCATGTACCTTTGTGTCAGGGCTGGGTTCAGCCCTTCCTTCTCTGAGCTGGCCCGCTCAGCTGTCGGCTAATTGCCAGCTCCCATCTCTCTCCACAGTTACCCAGCTGTTGATGATCCTGCTCGTCAGTCTCGCCTACTTAAGCCGTCCAGTCCAGAGGAGCTCTGCCTTCGCCTTGGTCACATCACAAGAAACTATCTCCTGCGTTCCTATTTAAAGACTGGCTTTGCTGACATCACTTCAGGCTACAGATCCTGCTTGCTGTTCCACTACTTTGATTCCTGACTCCTGGCTTGGCTGACCATCTGTTCCGGTTACTGAACTTTGGCTATGTTTTGACTACGTTTGTTCTTTTAACTTTTATTATTAAACAAGTGTGATTTAACTGTACTTCTATATCGGTCTGTTTTCATGGTTTCCGACACTGTGGCTGCTGGGCTTCAAATTTCCGGTCCCCCACTTTCCTTTTCTGAGGCACAGCACCAGGGATTGGAGTTTGGACAGACACAGGTGGGTAGGGGCAGGAGGAAGAGGTGCAGATCGATCCCCCTTTCCTCTCTCATCTCCCATCGAGGGGGCGGGGGGGTGTTAGTGCTGGGCAGTGTGAGAGAGAGTGTAAGAGACGCTTCCGGATAGTGTAACAGACAACTGCAGCCGGAAACCCTGCTGGAAAGTCATAGTCCAGTGTGAATAATGTGTCCGGATTTCAGACAGTTTGAAACCCGGACGCAAGATTCCAAACCCGAACTGTCCAGGTGAATCCCGGACAGGTGGCAACCCTACTGCCATTGCTGGTCGGGTCCTGAAAATACTAATGGCTTGGCATGCAGTTGCAGCTCAGTACCACGATGTGGTGCCAGTCTGCAATAAAAAAAAAAAAACTGGTGTCAGGAGGCAGTAACACCTCTTGAACGCTTGTCAGTGACTGCTATACTGCCTTCTGAAAAGCGATTCATGGTGAATAGCTTTTCAGAAGGAGGCAAGCTTTCCATCTATTTGAAATAATTCTTACATGTTGGCGACCTTAAATATTTAATCAAGAGGGTCAGAATTACAACAAGGCAACTAGCATATCGAGAAGGATAGGTCAACAGTGATGGTCTTCATGTTTCTGTCATGACAGGTGTTCTTAACCACTTCAGCCCCAGAAGGATTTGCCCCTTTAATGATCAGGCCATTTTTGCGATACGGCACTGCGCCGCTTTAACTGACAATTGCGTGGTCATGCGACATTATACCCAAACAAAATTTACGTCCTTTTTTCCCCACAAATAGAGCTTTCTTTTGGTGGTATTTGAGCACCTCTGCAGTTTTTAATTTTTGCGCTATTAACAAACAAAGCGACAATTTTGAAAAAAATGTTTTAAAAAATGTACTTTTTGCTATAAAACATATATCGAAAAAATATATATAAAAAACAAATTTATTCATCAGTTTAGGCTGATATATATTCTTCTACTTATTTTTGGTAAAACACAGATCGGACACTTTTGACACTTTTTTGGGACCATTAATATTTATACAGTGATCAGTGCTATAAATAGCCACTGATTAATGTGTAAATGTCACTGACGGGGACATGAAAGACATCACTGTTCCCGATCACTGGGAACAGTAGATCCCTGTCATGTCACCTGTCAGAACGGGGAATCACCTTGTTTACTTGTGTTCGACTCGGCCTGTTCGCCGAATAGCGAAAAATTTGGGGTGTTTGTGGCAAATTCGAAAGTCGCGGAACACCTTTTAAAAGTCTATGGGAGAAATCAAAAGTGCTCATTTTAAAGGCTTATATGCAAGTTATTGTCATAAAAAGTGTTTGGGGACCTGGGTCCTGGCCCAGGGGACATGGATCAATGCAAAAAAAAGTTTTAAAAACAGCTGTTTTTTCGTGAGCAGTGATTTTAATAATGCTTAAAGTGAAACAATATAAGGTAAATATTCCTTTAAATTTCGTACCTGGAGGGTGTCTATAGTATGCCTGTAAAGTGGCACATTTTTCCCTTGTTTAGAAAAGTCCCTGCACAAAATGACATTTCTAATGGAAAAAAAGTCATTTAAAAGTACTCGCTTCTGTAATGAATTGTCGGTCCCGGCAATACAGATAAAAAGTCATTGAAAAAAATGGCATGGGTTCCCCCAGTCCATTACTAGGCCCTTTGTGTCTAGTATGAATATTAAGGGGAACCCCGAACCAAAATAAAAAAAAAATTGCGTGGGGGTCCCCCCAAATTCCATACCAGGCCCTTCAGCTCTGGTATGGATATTAACCACTTGACGATCGCCGCATGACGATATACGTCCACAGAGCGGCACGGGCAGTCCGATCGGACCCCCCCCCGGTGCCAGCGGCGGTCGCCTTTGGTCTGGCAGCGATCAGAGATGAGGGGGAGGCCATCCGATCGTGGCCCCCCCCTCGCGATCGCTCCCAGCCAAATGAGATTCTTCCCCTGCCTCTGTGTAGTACACAGAGGCAGAGGAAATGATGTCATCTCTCCTCGGCTCGGCAGTTTCCGTTCCGGCACCGAGGAGAGAAGACTGAAATGTGAGCGCACCAAACACACACACACACAGTAGAACATGCCAGGCACACATTACACCCCCCTTTACCCCCCGATCACAGCCCCCCCCCCCCCCCGTCACACTGACACCAAGCAGTTTTTTTTTTTTTTTTGATTACTGCATGGTGTCAGTTTGTGACAGTTAGTGTGGTAGGGCAGTTAGTATTAGCCCCCTTTAGGTCTAGGGTACCCCCCTAACCCCCCCTAATAAAGTTTTAACCCCTTGATCACCCCCTGTCGCCAGTGTCGCTAAGCGATCATTTTTCTGATCGCTGTATTAGTGTCGCTGGTGACGCTAGTTAGGGACGTAAATATTTAGGTTCGCCGTCAGCGTTTTATAGCGACAGGGACCCCCATATACTATCTAATAAAGGTTTTAACCCCTTGATTGCCCCCTAGTTAACCCTTTCACCACTGATCACCGTATAACCGTTACGGGTGACGCTGGTTAGTTCGTTTATTTTTTATAGTGTCAGGGCACCCGCTGTTTATTACCGAATAAAGGTTTAGCCCCCTGATCGCCCGGCGGTGATATGTGTCGCCCCAGGCAGCGTCAGATTAGCGCCAGTACCGCTAACACCCACGCACGCAGCATACGCCTCCCTTAGTGGTATAGTATCTGAACGGATCAATATCTGATCCGATCAGATCTATACTAGCGTCCCCAGCAGTTTAGGGTTCCCAAAAACGCAGTGTTAGCGGGATCAGCCCAGATACCTGCTAGCACCTGCGTTTTGCCCCTCCGCCCGGCCCAGCCCAGCCACCCAAGTGCAGTATCGATCGATCACTGTCACTTACAAAACACTAAACACATAACTGCAGCGTTCGCAGAGTCAGGCCTGATCCCTGCGATCGCTAACAGTTTTTTTGGTAGTGTTTTGGTGAACTGGTAAGCACCAGCCCCAAGCAGCGTCAGGTTAGCGCCAGTACCGCTAACACCCACGCACGCAGCGTACACCTCCCTTAGTGGTATAGTATCTGAACGGATCAATATCTGATCCGATCAGATCTATACTGGCGTCCCCAGCAGTTTAGGGTTCCCAAAAACACAGTGTTAGTGGGATCAGCCCAGATACCTGCTAGCACCTGCGTTTTGCCCCTCCGCCTGGCCCAGCCCAGCCCACCCAAGTGCAGTATCGATCGATCACTGTCACTTACAAAACACTAAACGCATAACTGCAGCGTTCGCAGAGTCAGGCCTGATCCCTGCGATCGCTAACATTTTTTTTTGGTAGCGTTTTGGTGAACTGGCAAGCACCAGCGGCCTAGTACACCCCGGTCGTAGTCAAACCAGCACTGCAGTAACACTTGGTGACGTGGCGAGTCCCATAAGTGCAGTTCAAGCCCAACAGACTCTTCACATACAACCGAAGTATCACCTTTAGGTGCTCTTCAGCTTAGAAAACCTGTAGGAAAAGCAATTCACACCTCTGTGCTTCAGACATGCCTTAAATTGGTTGTAAACCTCAGACATGGAATATGAACAAAGCATATCCCTCTATAGTGTGTACTTGTCTCCAACCCAAGCACTAAATGTCATTTCTGTCTGCTGCCTCCTTTCTCTGCTATCTGCATGAGTGACTCCTGTCAAGTTTTCCTGACAACAAGAGAAAAATCGTGACAGGGAGGAACCTCCAGCACACAGCCTGTGATTGCCCGCTTTAGCTCTGTTCTCAGGACTCTCCTCACTGAGGTCCGTAGATGTATCTTCAGCTCTCTGCCCTCTTTTTTCTGAACTCTCAGACAAGCTTTACATATTTAGAACTTTGAATGGATGTAGAGAAGAAAAGGCTGCAGATATATAGGTACATCTTATGTAGGAGTATTTGTTTCATCCCTGTGTATCACTTGAGGCCAGTCACTACACTAGGTATATGTATGGAAGGGTTTACAAACACTTTAACAGGCTTTTAGCTGTGCCCATTTCAAATGAAGCATTCTGCAGTAATTTAATTGCCATGGATTTAATCACCGCATTGTTTTTTTTTTTTTTACCAATTTTGCTTTCTACAAATTTTTGCATTTTCCAGCAAGTGTTTTTCAAGGGATAAATAAAGAATTTAAAAAGCACCATACAAGTTCTCCTTGTACCGCTCGCTGCAGAAAATTGTGTGCTAAACCTTGCGTGGTGGAACATTTCACAGGACACTGGAGGTACGGGACAATATGTCCTGCAGATAGTAGGATAGTGAGGTGGCAAGCACAAGTAGTGTCCCGCTGCCACCAAAAAGAAGACAAACACAGGCCCGTCGTGCCCATAGTGCCCTTCCTGCTGCATTCGCCAATCCTAATTGGGAACCCACCACTTCTGCAGCGCCCGTACTTCCCCCATTCACATCCCCAACCAAATGCAGTCGGCTGCATGAGAGGCATTTTTATGTCCTCCCGAGTACCCCTACCCAGCGAACCCCCCCAAAAAAGATGTCATGTCTGCAGCAAGTGCGGATATAGGCGTGACACCCGCTATTATTGTCCCTCCTGTCCTGACAATCCTGGTCTTTGCATTGGTGAATGTTTTGAACGCTACCATTCACTAGTTGAGTATTAGCGTAGGGTACAGCATTGCACAGACTAGGCACACTTTCACAGGGTCTCCCAAGATGCCATCGCATTTTGAGAGACCCGAACCTGGAACCGGTTACAGTTATAAAAGTTAGTTACAAAAAAAATGTAAAATAAAAAAAAAAAAATATATATAAAATAAAAAAAATAGTTGTCATTTTATTGTTCTCTCTCTCTATTCTCTCTCTATTGTTCTGCTCTTTTTTACTGTATTCTATTCTGCAATGTTTTATTGTTATTATGTTTTATCATGTTTGCTTTTCAGGTATGCAATTTTTTATACTTTACCGTTTACTGTGTTTTATTGTTAACCATTTTTTTGTCTTCAGGTACGCCATTCACGACTTTGAGTGGTAATACCAGAATGATGCCTGCAGGTTTAGGTATCATCTTGGTATCATTCTTTTCAGCCAGCGGTCGGCTTTCATGTAAAAGCAATCCTAGTGGCTAATTAGCCTCTAGACTGCTTTTACAAGCAGTGGGAGGGAATGCCCCCCCCCCCACCGTCTTCCATGTTTTTCTCTGGCTCTCCTGTCTCAACAGGGAACTTGAGAATGCAGGATTCAGCCAGCTGACCATAGAGCTAATCAGAGACCAGAGTGGCTCCAAACATCTCTATGGCCTAAGAAACCGGAAGCTATGAGCATTTCATGACTTAGATTTCGCCGGATGTAAACAGCGCCATTGGGAAATTGGGAAAGCATTTTATCACACCGATCTTGGTGTGGTCAGATGCTTTGAGGGCAGAGGAGAGATCTAGGGTCTAATAGACCCCAATTTTTTCAAAAAAGAGTACCTGTCACTACCTATTGCTATCATAGGGGATATTTACATTCCCTGAGATAACAATAAAAATGATTAAAAAAAAAAAAAAAATGAAAGGAACAGTTTAAAAATAAGATAAAAAAGCAAAAAAATAATAAAAAAAAAAAAAAAAAAGCACCCCTGTCCCCCCCTGCTCTCGCGCAAAGGCGAACGCAAGCGTCGGTCTGGCGTCAAATGTAAACAGCAATTACACCATGCATGTGAGGTATCACCGCGAACGTCAGCAGTAGACTTCCTCTGTAAATCTAAAGTGGTAACCTGTAAAGGCTTTTAAAGGCTTTTAAAAATGTATTTAGTTTGTCGCCACTGCACGTTTGTGCGCAATTTTAAAGCATGTCATGTTTGGTATCCATGTACTCGGCCTAAGATCATCTTTTTTATTTCATCAAACATTTGGGCAATATAGTGTGTTTTAGTGCATTAAAATAGTGTGTTTTTTCCCCAAAAAATGCGTTTGAAAAATCGCTGTGCAAATACTGTGTGAAAAAAAAAATGAAACACCCACCATTTTAATCTGTAGGGCATTTGCTTTAAAAAAATATATAATGTTTGGGGGTTCAAAGTAATTTTCTTGCAAAAAAAAAATAATTTTTTCATGTAAACAAAAAGTGTCAGAAAGGGCTTTGTCTTCAAGTGGGTAGAAGAGTGGGTGATGTGTGACATAAGCTTCTAAATGTTGTGCATAAAATGCCAGGACAGTTCAAAACCCCCCCAAATGACCCCATTTTGGAAAGTAGACACCCCAAGCTATTTGCTGAGAGTCATGTCGAGTCCATGGAATATTTTATATTGTGACACAAGTTGCGGGAAAGAGACAAATTTTTTTGTGCCAATAAGTTGTCACTAAATGATATATTGCTCAAACATTCCATGGGAATATGTGAAACACCCCAAAATACATTCTGTTGCTTCTCCTGAGTACGGGGATACCACATGTGTGAGACTTTTTGGGAGCCTAGCCGCGCACGGGACCCCGAAAACCAAGCACCGCCTTCAGGCTTTCTAAGGGCGTAAATTTTTGATTTCACTCTTCACTGCCTATCACAGTTTCGGAGGCCATGGAATGCCCAGGTGGCACAAAACCCCCCCAAATTACTCCATTTTGGAAAGTAGAAACAAGCTATTTGCTGAGCGGTATAGTGAGTATTTTGCAGGCCTCACTTTTTGTCACAAAGTTTTGAAAATTGAAAAAAAGAAAAAAAAAAAGTTTTTTCTTGTCTTTCTTCATTTTCAAAAACAAATGAGAGCCGCAAAATACTCACCATGCCTCTCAGAAAATAGCTTTGGCTGTCTACTTTCCAAAATGGGGTCATTTGGGGGGTTTTGTGCCACCTGGGCATTCCATGACCTCCGAAACTGTGATAGGCAGTGAAGAGTGAAATCAAAAATTTACACCCTTAGAAAGCCTGAAGGCGGTGATTGGTTTTCGGGGCCCCGTACGCAGCTAGGCTCCCAAAAAGTCCCACACATGTGGTATCCCCATACTCAGGAGAAGCAGCTAAATGTATTTTGGGGTGCAATTCCACATATGCCCATGGCCTGTGTGAGCAATATATCATTTAGTGACAACTTTGTGCAAAAAAAAAAAAAAAAAAATTTGTCACTTTCCCGCAACTTGTGTCAAAATATAAAATATTCCATGGACTCAACATGCCTCTCAGCAAATAGCTTGGGGTGTCTACTTTCCAAAATGGGGTCATTTGGGGGGGGGTTGTGCCATCTGGGCATTTTATGGCCTTCAAAACTGTGATAGGTAGTGAGGAGTGAAATCAAAAATTTACGCCCTTAGAAATCCTGAAGGCGGTGATTGGTTTTTGGGGCCCATTTAGTGACAACTTTTTGTAAATTTTTTTTTTTTGTCATTATTCAATCACTTGGGACAAAAAAAATAAATATTCAATGGGTTCAAAATGCCTCTCAGCAATTTCCTTGGGGTGTCTACTTTCCAAAATGGGGTCATTTGGGGGTTTTTTGTACTGCCCTGCCATTTTAGTATCTCAAGAAATGACATAGGCAGTCATAAACTAAAAGCTGTGTAAATTCCAGAAAATGTACAATAGTTTGTAGACGCTATAACTTTTTGCGCAAACCAATAAATATACGCTTATTGACATTTTTTTTACCAAAGACATGTGGCCGAATACATTTTGGCCTAAATGTATGACTAAAATTGAGTTTATTGGATTTTTTTTATAACAAACAGTAGAAAATATCATTTTTTTTCAAAATTTTCGGTCAGAGGTGATCAAATACCATCAAAAGAAAGCTCTATTTGTGGGAAGAAAAGGAGGCAAATTTTGTTTGGGTACAGCATTGCATGACCGCGCAATTAGCAGTTAAAGCGACGCAGTGCCAAATTGGAAAAAGTCCTCTGGTCCTTAAGCAGCATAATGGTTCGGTCCTTAAGTGGTTAAGGGGAACCCCATGCCAAAATTTAAAAATAAATGGCGTGGGGGTCCCCCTCAAAATCCATACCAGACCTGAAGGGCCTCTATATAGATCTTTAGTTATCACTAGAGGGATTACCAGCAGGAGGAAGGGGGTCCTGATTCCTCTATATAGATGTTTATATCACTAGAGAAGTCACCAGCAGGAGGAAGAAGGTCCTAAACCCTCTATATAGATCTTTATATCACTAGAGGGGTCACCAGCAGGAGGAAGGAGTTCCTGATTCCCCTATATGAGGACTACCGTGTTCGGTTCTGGAGAACTCACTTATAAAAAGATATTGATAAGATAGAACGAGTGCAGAGATGGGCAACAACAATGGTAAAAGATCTGGGGGATAAAACATGTCAGGAGAGACTTCAGAAACTTAATATGTACAGTCTGGAGGAAAGAAGGGAAAGGGGAGACATGACTGAAATCTTTAAATAAGTCAAGGGGGTGAATAAGGTTCAGGAGGGCAGGATTTTCAATATGAAACCAAAATCAAGAACACAGGGACATGACCTCAAACTAACTGAAGGAAATTTCAAAACTAATCTTAGAAAGTATTATTTTGCTGAATGAGGCAGCTTGGAATAGACTTCCAGCAGAGGTAGTGAGCCAGTCAACAGCAAGTGGGACAAACAGAGATCCATACTCTAAAAGTAAAAAAAAAATAAATTATATATATATATATATATATATATATATATATATATATATATATATATATAAATATTCATTTATTAAAAAGGCAGACTCAATGAATTACTTGATCTTTTGTTTGCTGTCACACATCTATGTTTCTACATATGAGATATGATTGATGTCTTTCCTGTTTACAGCTATCAGTGCATTTATAATGGTATGTGTCCCTCCCATTGTGAGCACAGTAAATATAATGCACCCTGCATAGTTTCATAGTTAGGCTGAGAAATGACACATGTGCATTAAATCCCAACAGAAAATAAAAATCTGTATCCACAGAGCCCTGCAGGCTCCATTCACATCTATGCAAGTGCAATGGAGCATGTATCGACTCTAGAGCAGCCCATTCATTTCCTTGTCAAAAGAAGTTTATTGAGTATACAATGTTATAAAGATACATAAAGTAAGTTTACAAGGATCTATAAAGTAAGCTCATTGTTTTACAGTAGGGTTTATATAGGTAAATATCATGAAATTTCAAATATTAAACATTGGGTTCACGTAAACCTAAATTAAAGATATATATCATTTCCTTAGTTACTTTTGTAGGTATTTAAATGATTTATACCTATTATACATATTGTTTACAAGTAGAGTGTATATAGGTCAAATAAATTCTGATAATGAGCTTTAATCGTAAGGTGGAGAAAGGTAGAGGTATGGTCCACAAGGTTGTCCCGCTCGTCAGTTTATTATTCTTTTTAGTTCTCTTTGAAGCCTTAGAATGGGTGTCTCTGTAAGTCATTTAATCTGTTACCATGGCAACAGGACAGAGTCATTGAGGTTTGACAGGAACTGTTGTTTTATCCAAGGATGCCAAAGTTTTTCAAATTTTGGAATTTGATTTTGATCGATGGCTACCATCTTAGCATGGGACATTGTATTATTCATTCTGTGAATTGTTTCTGCTAGTACCAATGTAGGAGATTTCCATGCCTTGGCCACTGTTTGTTTTGCAGCCATTATTAGTTGGATCATAAGTTTGAATTGAGAGAGTGTTAACCATTCCGGTTTTAGATTAAGTAAAGTTAAATATGGATCTGGTTGTATTATTTTTTTAAATATTTTAGATGCAATCACGAAGACTTCTTTCCAGAAGGTTTGGATTACTGGGCACGTCCACCATATGTGTAAATATGTGCCTATTTCTGGGCATCCTCGAAAACAAAGAGCTGAGGTATTAGGTGAATATTTTGCCACTCTAGCGGGTACAAGGTACCAGCGAGTTAGGACTTTATAATTTGTCTCCAGTGCTAAGATGTTGGGTGAAGATGACTTAGATGTGAGCCATATGTTAGACCAGTTCGTGTTTTCTAAAGTTCGTCCCAGGTCCTCCTCCCACCTCTGAATGTAAGAGGGTCTATTAAGATTTGCTACTCCATATAATTGATTATAAAGTGATGAAATTGTACCTTTAGCAAATGGTTCTTTTGTACAGATTGATTCAAAAATGGATAATTGGGATAATGGTGTATCCCCCTTTAGGAATGGTGTATAGAAATTTTTGATTTGGAGATATCTAAATACAGGGGGTCCCCTAGTTACAAACATCCGACTTACAAACGACTCCTACTTACAAACGGAGGGAGACAACAGGAAGTGAGAGGAAATCTACCCCTAGGAAGGGAAATTCATTCCTGTAAGAGCTATTATGGGGAAAAGGTACCTCCACTGATGCTTTACCACCAAGGCTTGTTTCCACAACAACCCAAAATTTTCAAAATCCAATTGTCATTGGGACAGAAAGTGAGGTGAAATCTTCTGAACAGAGGCACAGACAGCAAAACAAACATTACAGGGGTGTTAACCCTTCCCTATGTTATCCAAAAAGCTTAAAAATATTTTTTTTGGCTGGAGCTACACTTAAAAAATGTACATGTTCCGACTTACAAACAGATTCAACTTAAGAACAAACCTACAGTCCCTAACTTGTTTGTAACCCGGGGACCCCCTGTATCTCAGAGTTTGGTAGATCATATTTTTCTCTAAGCGATGGGAATGAAAGGAATGATTTAGATGCTATGAAGTCATTTAGTGTCTGAATGCCTGATGTTGTCCAAGCTTTAAAAGAGTTTGGGTAGATCCATGCCGGATAAAAGGCCGGATTTCTGATAAAAGAGAGGAGAGGATTGTGTGGAGATTGTAACTGATATTTGGTTTTTAGTTTATCCCAGAGAGATAAGAAGTGTTTAGTTATGGGATTATGAATTTTAAAGCGGTCTTTAGGATCAAGCCATAATAAATTTGATATTAATAGAGGGTCATTTTCTGAAGCCTCTATAAATACCCATAATGGGATTTCCTGTTTTGCATGGTATTTGGACAGACTGGCCAAATGTGCTGCTCTGTATTAGTTAGTAAAATTAGGGTATCCCAGGCCTCCTTTATTTTTGGGAAGATGTAGTGTGTGTATAGGTATACGTGGTTTAGAAGAGCCCCATATAAACGAAGTTGCTCTTTTTTGTACTATTCTCAAAAAATAGGAAGGAATTGGAATAGGGAGGACTCTGAATAGATAAAGCAATTTGGGGAGAATAGTCATTTTGATTGCATTAATCTTCCCTATCCAGGATAAAGGAAGTTGCGACCATTGTTTTATTAGATTTGTGATCTGTCTTAATACAGGAGGATAATTGGTTGAGAATAAGTCCGAATGAGATGCTGTTAAATGAATTCCAAGATATGGGATTGATTTTTCTGCCCATGTGAATGGGAGTGCAGCCCTAGCCGGGATCAATTCCATGTTTGCCCTATGTGCCAATAACACTGCCCTGCGTATATTATCGCCTGCCTGTCTATTTGGCATGAAGCCTACTTGATCTCTATGTATTAATTTTCCTATAATGCTATTGAACAGCCCATTCATTTCAACAGGCTGCCTTAAGTGTGAAAAACACCAAAGGAGCACCATTATATTCCAGCACTGCCTTAACCCTCTTGGGCATGGAGTTCACCAGAGCTTCACAGGTTGCCGCTGGAGTCCTCTTCCACGATGACATCACAGAGCTGGTGGATGTTAGAGACCTTGTGCTCCTCCACCTCCTGTTTGAGGATGCCCCACAAGGTTTAGATCTGGAGAAATGCTTGGCCAGTCACCTTATCCCTCAGCTTCTTTAGCAAGGCAGTGGTCATCTTGGAGGTGTGTTTGGGGTCGTTACCATGTTGGAATACTGCCCCCCAGACCATGACACTCAAACCATCATGCTTGTCTTTGTACAAGCACACTATGCTCTTCCTTGCCCACACCCCTTTCATCATTCCCTTATCTACATCCCCCCCCCCCCCATTCTCCCCAATCCTCTTCTCAGGCTTTCTACAAGCACTCTGCTCTTCCTTGCCCCCCCCACTTTCAGCATTCCCTACCCCCCCAACCTACTTGAACCCCTTCTCCCACCAATCCCCTTATCAGTCTTTCCACTCTGCTCTTCCTTGCTCCCCACTTTCTGCATTCTCTCCCTACTTGAACCCCAATCCCCTTCCCTGTCTTTCCACAAGCACTCTGCTCTTCCTTGCCCACTGCACCCCACTTTCAGCATTCCCTTATCTACCTGTGCTCTCTTCACCCCAATCTCCCACCCATTTTTAGCATCCCCCTATACTGCACCACTTTTTGGGGCTCTCCCACACCCACTGATGTACCTTGTCTCCCAAACCCCATTTCAGCATTTTTCAACCCATGCAACTTATGGCCCACTCCTCTGTTCAGGAGTTACCCAACCAGTTGTGAGACTTTGCTTACCAGTCACTTTCCCCTATCAGTTCCCATCTCCCCACCCTTTCTACCAGTCACTTCTTATCACCCCACCCCAAGTTGCAGGTCCCCTTATGGTGCCAACCAATGTCACCAGCCTCTATTCTTGGGCAGGTAGGTCATTTTCTTCACCCAATTACTGAATCAAATCAAGCCGGTACTGGGATTTGAACTCACAACCCCACGTTAACACAGCTTGTGCTTTACCCACTGCGCCACCTCTGTAGGTACTTACAATAGGGAAGAAAAAATGGGGCCTTGTTAGACATCCTAACTGTATACTCTCAAAAGGATTTTATTACACCCTAGATTGCTCCGTAAAGAGGACCTGTCATGGCCCATGCTTTCGCAAGAATTGTTGTTCATCCCTTATGATTGAAATTCAGTTGATCAAAAAAAAAAAAAACCTCCAAAGGAACAGTTTAAAAAAGAAATACATTTTAAAGTGCTCAAATGAGAACGCATACTTAAGTCAGGTACACGGATGTAAATGGTAATCACACCACACATAACAAAATCAGCAGACCGCAGGGATTCGAACTCACAACCACACGTTAATACGTCAGGTGTTTAACCTACTGTGCCACCTCTGTAGGTACTTACAATAGTTAAGAAATAACAGGTCCTTGTCAGACATCCTAACTCCATACTCTCAAAGGGATTTTATTACACCCTAAATCTCTCTATGAAGAGGACCTGTCATGGCCCATGCTTTTGCAAGAGTTGTTGTTCATCTCTTATGATAGAAATGCAGTTGATCAAAAAGAAAACCAAATTTAACACACCTGCTCCCCATTCACACATGAGACCTTGTAACACTAATGAGTCACATGACACAGGGGAGGGAAAATGGCTAATTGTGCTCAATTTGTACATTTTCACTTAGAGGTGTACTCACTTTTATTGCCAGCGGTTTAGACATTAATGGCTGTGTGTTGAGTTATTTTGAAGGGACAGCAAATGTACACTGTTATACAAGCTGTACACTCACTACTTTACATTGTAGCAAAGTGTCATTTCTTCAGTGTTGTCACATGAAAAGATAGAATAAAATATTTACAAAAATGTGAGGGGTGTACTCACTTTTGTGAGATACTGTATATATATATATATATATATATATATATATATAGCAGCTGGTAGGTCAGACTTTGAGGGGTACTAGTGTAGGCCTTGTAAATTATGTAGTATAAGAGCCTACCTAATCTGGGTGAATCAGAGGGTCCAGTGAGAGACTAGGAGCTCAAGGGGCTGAAGAACTACAAGGAGAAGTTGTAGTACAGCTGAAAGAACTGTTACTTTGACAGCAATCCTGCACGTGCAGAAGTGGCACCTTGCTGAGGCCTTTCCCTGTACAGCTGTCCTCCTGTTGAAGTCTCAGAGTCTGCCATTTGAAATTGCAATTACATAGGGGTGTCCTGGTCCTAACCCTCTTTCCTTTGCAAAATATAAAAAGGACTTTCAAAGAAATAAAACCTCTTTTGCATCCAAGAAGTGGATCCACTATGCCTCACAACCCACCACATATTGAAGGATATCAGCTATCTTTGGCCTTGAAGGTTCCCGTTAGAATTGAAGAGGTCAGAGACTCAGCTACATATTCAACTGTCTGCTGGACACCTGTTTAATGAATAATTAGACTGACCTGCAGTTGAATTCTTGTTAATTAGGATTTTGTTGTCTAAAATTTAGCTTTGCTTCTAAAGCTGGATACACACTATACAACTTTTGTTGTTTGATTTTCTTTAGATTTATCTTCAACTATGTAGTGCAAGGGCCTGCCTGATTACATACAAATTGAAAGTGTTTCGGTTTGACCTCAAATAATATGGTTTTAGTAAATCTAAAGGAAAAAATCTAAAGAAAATTGTGTAATGTGTATCCAGCTTAAAGCGAAGTTCCACTCGTTTCTCTGTAATTAAAAGTCAGCAGCTACAAAAAGTGTAGCTGCTGACTTTTAATAAACAGACAATCACCTGTCCCACCATCCAGAGATGTGGCCGCCCGAAGCCTCCGTTCTCTCCCTTGCCTCTCCCCGGCGTTACGGCTTTACAGCCGGTTGCGCACTGTGCATGCGCGAGTCGCGCTGCGTGTCCTGAATGGCCGAGCAATCTTCTGGGACCTGTGACGTGTCCCAGAAGATTGCAGTGGGCTGGGGTTAGTCACCAAGGCGGCGTGAGCGGAAGTGGGAGCTGGGTACCTGTCAAAACTGGGTACCCGTTCCCCCCCCCCCCAAAAAAAAAATTACATGTCAAACATGGCATGTCAGGGGGTTAGAAGTCCTTAACCCCTTGCTGACCAGCGCACGACAGTATACGTTGGCACAGCTGGGAAAATGGGGGTACAGGTACGTCCCCTTTAAGAAGCGGCATTGTGGGCGTGCGCGCCGCGTGCTACGTGTCCGTGCCCGCGAGTCCTGCGGACTCGATGTCCGCCGGGTGCCCGCGATCGTGTCACGGAGCGGAAGAACGGGGAGATGCCTATGTAAACAAGACATTTCCCCGTTCTGCCTAGTGACATACCAGAGATCACTGCTCTCTGTCATCGGGAGCAGTGATCGCTGTCATGTCAGTGGAAGCCCATCCCCCCACACTTAGAATCACTCCCTAGGACTCACTTAACCCCTTGATCGCCCCCTAGTGTTTAACTCCTTCCCTGCCAGTGTCATTTACACAGTAATCAGTGCATTTTTATAGCACTGATCACTGTATAAATGACAATGGTCGCAAAATAGTGTCAAAAGTGTCCGATGTGTCCGCCATAATGTCGCAGTCATGATAAAAATCGCAGATCGCCGCCATTACTAATAAAAAAAAAAAATAATATTAAAAATGTCATAAAACTATCCCCTATTTTGTAGATGTTATAACTTTTGCGCAAACCAATCAATATACGCTTATTGCGATTTTTTTTGCCTAAAAATAGAAGACTACATATCAGCCTAAACTGAGGAAAAACATTTTTTTTTATATATTTTTTGGTGATATTTATTATAGCAAAAAGTAAAAAGTATTGTTTTTTTTTTCAAAATTGTCGCTCTTTTTTTGTTTATAGCACAAAAAATAAAAACCGCAGAGGTGATCAAATACCACCAAAAGAAAGCTCTATATGTGGGGGGGGGGAAGGACGTCAGTTTTGTTTGGTTGCAACGTCGCACGACCGCGCAATTGTCAGTTAAAGCAAAGCAGTACCGAATCGCAAAAAGTGCTCTGGTCAGGAAGGGGGTAAATCCTTCCGGGGCTGAAGTGGTTAAAGCGGAAATTCAATTTTTAGCTGGAATTCCGCTTGAAGACTTTCATTGGGGTGTATTCTTTTTTGCGACATGGTCTTGAATGAATTTATTGGGAAAAATACTTTTTTTGTGTGTGTGCAAATTAACAAACCTTGGTTGCTTGGTTCCCGCATTTGTGGGAGTATTTTCTAGTATAGTGTCCATAGAAAATGTTGATGCTGAAAGGAAAGTAAAGGTAGTTTTCTGACAAATCTGTTGGGGTGTACTCATTTATGCCGCACGCTGTACATTGAACTTGATCTATGCAGATAAGCACGGCTCGATGGACATGGTGTGAACAAGCCCTTACAGAAGCTGAGCACAATCCCCAGCAAGGTAAATACGCTTGCAGCAAACACAGTATACATGACGCAACTCCATAATAAAGTGTCTTTTAATTCAGACATCTGTTTATTATTTGCGTTGCTTTGACTCTAATTATTCAGTGACTGAAAGGCATACAAAATGATTGGAAACAAACCAACAATATATCAAAGATGTAACATATGTACTGCATGTACACCAATAACCTACAAAACCTTGGGCTGTTTCTGTAAATAGAGACACTTGGAAGAGAGGCTTTTACCATTCTGAATATTACACCTCTATACATGTAAAGCTTATGTAATGAGACTCAAGGGATCCCTACTGCTTACAATGAGCTCACTAAGCCTTAGAAAGCTCCCTGTGGTTAATTTGACGCATCATTGTAAAATGGTATTATGTCGCCCTCTAGTGCATAGTTGGCATATTGAATGACTATCACTGATGCTAAATATAAACCCCATGTGAAGAGAAGTATGCAGCATTTAATTGCTACTTTATTATATAGTCCAAACAGTAAAAAAAAAAAAAAAAAAAAGGGCTTATTTATGCACATATTTACTACAAACACAAGTAACCCAAATTTAGTTTTAGGGTTTGCTTTTGCTGCAGTGAAATACACCTAGAACACAAATGCCTGATGTATAATGAGATCTGTCATTATATGTGGGGGCAGTAAGGTACTGAAATTCAGGAATTGTATTGTGAGGGCTTGTTTAGTATTACCTTCTATAAGACAGTTTTTTAATATATGGCATGTTTCCTGGTTTATCGAAGAACTAAAGGCAAAATTTATTTTCACTTTGGATAGAGTAAAGGAGGGTTATAAATATAACCCTCGTAAGTTTTATTGCCATCTGTATCCCATTGGGGAGATTTCCCTTCACTTCTTGTCCCATAGCCAAAAGAGGAAGTGAAAGTAAATCCCTCCAAAATAAGGGAAATCCCTGGTTGTCACCAGAACTAATGCCCCATTGGAAGATTTCCTCTCTATTCCTGTTCTGGCGACAACGCAAACATTTCAATTTCCCTTCACTTCTACTCTCAGTGAACAGGAAAAATAGAGAGGATGAACCTCCTCAATGGGGGCACAGACAACAATAAAAACCTGACAGGTGCTCTAATCCAGCAAACAACCAACCGCCACCCCCCTCCTCGCTGTCTGCCGGTCCACCGCCACTTACCCCATCTAAGCGGCGGGCACATCGGGCAGCGGTGGGGATCGGGTAGCAGCAGGCCCAACGCTCAGCAGCGGAGACCGGGGGAACCGTTGGGCACATCAGGCAGCGGCGGGGATCAGGGCATTGGCGGGCACATCGGGCATCAGCGGGGATTGAGGCATCAGCGGACATCAGGCTACGGCGGGCATCGGGCAGCGGCTCCTGTGTCTCCTCCCCTTCTCCTAGACGTCCAATAGGATCGCTTGTCAATTCAGCCAATCAGGTGACGGGTATCAGACCCGCTTCTCGATAGGCCAGGAGGAGGATCAGTGTTGCAACAGTTAATATTCATTCGCTGTTGTAACACCTGGGTGGACTCATGGCGCAATTCTCTGCACCACGAGTCCACCCTATTTTGAAGCCTATTAGAGCCTCTGGCTCCAATCAGGTGCTCCAAACCCTCTACCCCCACCACCGCTGTAAATGAATGTGTCTGCCTGGCGCCCCGAAAGGGGACGGATACATTAATAGGGGGTGGCGGCCACAGATAGAGGGGGCGGGGCCCTGACACCCCCAATGGATGGGTCGCCACTGGTCGCGTCACAACAGTATAAAAGTGAAGAGAGGCGCCTTTAAGTGTAGCAATATGGTTGCATTTAATGAAGGTACAACATATAGCAACTCACATGGTTGATGATTAAAAGAGGCACATCTAAGTATGCAGGCATCCGGGGTAAAGCTGTCTACATAGACTGTCCTCTGCACCGCCATCAACATCATCCCTTCCACGAGCTTTTTAAGCCTCGCTTTCAGATCAATCTACTGCAGGGTAGTCTTCCCGGTCACGACTGCAGACTGACAGCTGTGAGAGCCGACGGTGTGGAGGACGGTCTATGTGGACAGCTTTACCCCGGATACCTGCATACTTAGATGTGCCTCTTTTAATCATCAACCATGTGAGTTACTAAATGTTGGACCTTCATTAAATGTAACCATATTGCTACACTTAGAGGCGCCTCTCTTCTCTTTTATACTCTGGAGCTCCTGCTGGATTTTGCTTCTAATCCCCTTGTGGAGGCTTCCATTTGTGGATGGACATTTTATGGTTACACAACCTATCACATTGCTAAAAACAATTTATATGGACTATAAACTGAAGGACTTATGAATAAATGGTTGTGGAATGAACCATTTGAGTTTCCATTATTTCTTATGGGGAAATCTGCTTTGATTTACAAATGTTTTGGATTACAAGCACGTTCCCGGAACGAATTATGCTCGCAGTCCAAGGTTTTACTGTATTTCTTAATAACCATAAAGGATATACAGTGCCCTGAAAACGTATTCATGCCCCTTGAAATTTTACACATTTTTGTCATATTACAACCAAAAACGTAAATGTATTTTATTGGGATTTTATGGGATAGACCAACACAAAGTGGCACATAATTGTGAAGTGGAAGGAAAATGATAAATGATTTTCAATTTTGTTTAATGAATAAATATCTGAAAATTGTGGCGTGCTTTTGTATTCAGCCCCCTTTACTCTGATACCCCTAACTAAAATCCAGTGGAACCAATTGCCTTCAGAAGTCATCTAATTAATAAATAGAATCCACCTGTATGTAATTTAAACTCAGTATAAATAAAGCTATTCTGTGAAGCCCTCAGGGGTTTGTTAGAGAACCTTTTTTTTTCAATCAAAAAGGGTTTTATTGCTCATAAAAAACAAACAGTACATTTATACATCGACATTTTTTTCCCAAGTATTAAAATAGACATTAATCAAGTGTTATAGTTTACAGCTTAAAACTTTTCAACATTCGGACTATATGTCTGATTTAACCAGAAGTATGTTCTCCAGTTACTTCACACCTTCCTCCTCCATCCTTCATTACACATTTTCTACAACTACATGTTATATTTGTCATGTGGCCTAGCTCCCAACCATCTGGCATACACCTCATTCCGTCTTTGAATTTAAGCACTTTTTAACAGTCTCATCTGTACCAATTCCATAGGGTTTATTCCGGGCACATCTAACCACGGGTCCCATAGTCTATCAAATTTTCCAGGGCTCCCCCTCTGCTGATATATATATTTTTCCATTACAAGTGTTTTTCCCATGTTTTGTATCCATGTTGTGCACCTAGGTGGCGTAGCAGATTTCCATCCCATCAGTATTACCTTCCTGGCCTGAAACAGTGCTCGTGCAAAGGCGACCCTCGTCACCTCCTCCGCAATCACCCCCTCCAATACCCCCAGTAAGCAACACAACGGATCTAGGGGGACATTGGCCTGGAACACCTGATTTAGTGTAGCCAGGACTTCCGTCCAATACCTATGGAGTTTGGGGCAACGCCAAAGGAGGTGAATCAGGTCCCCAGCCGCTGCCCTGCATCTACCACATAGTGGGTCTGGTGCTCTGCCCATTCTGTATAACTTTACAGGGATATAATATACTCTCGAGCATACACACAAAAAAGAAAAAAACGACCTAAGACCTAACCAATTTGCTAAAGGTGAATATGAGTATCAAAGGGGCTTACCATTTACCCACTCAAATTAAGCACACCTGTATGTTTCATCAACCCCAATAATGAACGGTAAAGATATTACCAAACATGGGGTGATTGTCCTCTGAACTAATTAAACATTACACAAAAAAAGCAGCGAAGGATTCTGCAAAGCAGTTCTTCAACAAGGACCAACTACCATATTTAATAACAAATCTTTATTAGTTATCCAAAATAAAAAACAAAAAATAGAAAGAGGCAACTATGTTGCAGATAACTCTTCCACATCAAATTACTATTACTAACAACATGTGATTAAAATAAGACTAACGTCTTAAGGGACTTGGGTGGCCACTGAACCTGATACACACATCTCACACGAACATCAACCATACATATGCAGACAAGATCTTAGACCCGGGTCCGATGTATACTCAATAGTCCAGAAGGCTCCAATTTAAACGGACACAGTGAAAACATCAAATGGGCTAGTAATGTAAATGGTTATCT
This sequence comes from Aquarana catesbeiana, assembly GCF_042186555.1. Classification (NCBI taxonomy): domain Eukaryota; kingdom Metazoa; phylum Chordata; class Amphibia; order Anura; family Ranidae; genus Aquarana; species Aquarana catesbeiana. The sequence continues at coordinate 40,688,294 of NC_133333.1, forward strand.
GCATAAGTTGGGTATGAGATGGATAGAAAGTTCACACGCACATGTTTATTCCCGGTTAGATTTATGCATGATGCAATGCTGGTATTCACGGATAAGAAGCAAATTGTAATCTGGAAATTCAAGTATCCCCAGTGCAAGTTTAAAAGTCACTGACCATAGTACATGCGTTCCCCAGTAATGGGGTATATAGAAAGATCACCATTAGAAGGACCTATATTAGTTGATTCTCACTCACTCAGACTCCCGTCCATTCGCGGTCTCATCATTCGGAAGGAATACACGCTGACACACTGTGCTCTTGCGTCTGTGTTGATTGGCTGCAAACTCACAGCATACGGTGAGCGGCAAAGTTCATGTCTACAGACTGAGCAGTATTCAGGGGCTGTATGGAACGTAGAATGGAGAGCAGTGTCCAGGTCCAGTGAATGGTCAATGAATGCAGAGGACCACTTCCGTAGTGCTTCAAGCTGTGCAGCTGCTAGCAATAGCGCGGAATAGGGATATGTGGAGAGGGTTCAGGACATTGGTGGACATCCAGAGGTCCCTATCACCAATAACACGGTGAGATGATGCTTACGCGTTTCACCTGATCACAGGCTTCCTCAGAGCAATATATAGTTGGGAGACCTTTTGTGCCACGTTTAGTGAGCAGGTGTTAACCGCTTGCAAAGCTTCTTCCCACACCTCCCTGGAAATGGGGCCCACATCTGCCTCCCATTGAGCAGCCGCCCTTGTGGGATAACCTTCTAAGAATGACACTAATAGCATGTTATAGCATTGTGAGATTATGCCTTTAGTCTCTGACGCCTCCTGCATCATACGAAAAACCGGTGTAGGGGACTGAGACCAGTCTGTCGCATCCCCTTGTGCTTTAATTGCATGTTGTAATTGTAAATAATAAAATAACATACTGGTAGGCAGAGAATATTTAGCTTGTAAATCCTTAAAAGATAACAATGTTCCATTACTGAAAATCTGATTCAAATGAGTGATACCCCTGCAGCGCCACCTGGGCCCTTGTTGGATCTTGGCTATTTCTGCGTATGTTTTATTTTCCCAAAGCGGGCTATACTTGGTAAAGCCTGTCACATTTTGCAGTTGTTTAGCCTTGTTCCAAACCTTCTGGAGAAGTGTATATGTGGGCATTTGCTTGTTGGGCCTTTGGAAAAGATGGGCTTCCAATCCTTCGGGAACTGACTCCGCCTCTGTGCCCACCAGCATAAGCTTAGCTGATGAACCCATCGGCGAAGGAGCCATGGCACCTATCAGATGCTGCAATTGTGCTGCCAGGTAGTATATCCAGGGATTGGGGATGGCAAGGCCCCCCCCCCCCTCCTTTGAACACTGCAGCTGTTCTAATTTAATTCTGGGGGGTTTGGTGTGCCACAATAACAGCCGGAATAAGGAGTTAACCACTCTGAATATCTTCAGTGTAATAACCACCGGCGTGTTATGTAGCATGTATAAAAATTGTGGCATCAGAATCATCTTTATGAGGTTAACTTTCCCTCCCAGGGACATTTTAAGTTTATTCCATACATTTATTTTATCTCAAAATCGCGATAGCAAAGGGTAGATATTCAGACTACAGAATTCAGTAAGTTTGGGTGAAATGTTTATACCTAGGTATTTAAAGGTAGATACTATGGGTATCTGGCTCGGGGGTCTCTCATTAGCTATCGGCGATACCATACTTGCCAATAGTCCCGAATTTCCCAGGACATGCACGAATTCGGGAGCCACGTCCCGATTTTTTTATTTCCCGGGATTTGTCCCGAATTTCCTTGCTTGTCCCGAGATCGTACATTTTTTTGGGCATTATTGAGTTAATTAGTACTATCACCGCAGCTTCGGTATCCTCCCCCCTGGCTCATTTTGTCCTCCTTGTCCTCTATTGGGGACTCTGCTGGCAATGTCTGATGTAAGGGGGGACTCTGCTGGCAATGTCTGATGTAAGGGGGGGACTCTGCTGGCAATGTCTGATGTAAGGGGGGACTCTGCTGGCAATGCCTGATGTAAGGGGGACTCTGCTGGCAATGTCTGATGTAAGGGGGGGACTCTGCTGGCAATGTCTGATGTAAGGGGGGACTCTGCTGGCAATGTCTGCTGTAAGGGGGGGACTCTGCTGGCAATGTCTGCTTTAAGGGGGGACACTGCTGGCAATGTGTGATGTAAGGGGGGACTCTGCTGGCAATGTCTGATGTAAGGGGGGGACTCCCCTGGGGACACCTGATGGCATCTGGTGGCAGGTGACACGCTCAGGGTTCCCACTGATTTCTGCATTATGGTGAGTTAAATAATTTCATTTTATATTACAATGTAATAATAGAAATAATGCGCTTCAATCATCCTGACACCATAACAACCATGGTGGCGGGATGATTGAAGTGATAACACCAGGTGCTTGGAGTATCTTTATCTGCTGATTGTTAAACTTTCTAGAATACACATATTTTTATTGTGTAGGATCTGGGGCTGCTGTCCCGTCATTCCCCTCTCCCCCTTTCCCTCTCCCCCCTCTCCCCCTTTCCCTCTCCATCCCTCATTCATCTCAGACTCTAACCACACCCTCTTGAGCCACGCCCACTTAAACCACACCCACTATTCACATAAACCACGCCCATTTTTGCCGCGGCGCCGCACTTGTATTTTCCTCTTAACCACGCCTACAAATGAATGCCCCGCCCCCTAATTATTGTACAGCTCCGCCTACAGCCAAAAAAGTGTCCCACTTTTTTTTTTTGCAATGTTGGCAACTATGCGATCCATCTATAAACATTAACGCTGATTTAGTCCAGTTAATAATGAGGCCTGAAAAGTGGCCAAACTTCGTTATAAGGGACATTACCTGATCTAGGGACCCCTCCGCGTCTTCCAAGAACAGAAGCATGTCGTCGGCATAGAGCATGATTTTTTCATGCAGTTCGCCATACTGAAAACCCCTAATCTGTGGGCAATCTCTCACCTGTACCGCAAGGGGCTCTATAGCCAGTGCAAAGAGCAGGGGGGACAGAGGGCACCCCTGTCTGGTCCCCCTGCCCAATCCAAAGGCATGCAACATTCTATCCGCCATACGTATGGCTGCCCGTGTTGTATCATATAACAGCCTCACCCACCGGATGAACCTGGGCCCAAACCCAAACCCAGAACTGCCCACAGGTACCTCCAGCACACGCTGTCGAACTCCTTATTGGCGTCAAGAGACAACAGGGCCCTGCGCCTGCGACCAGTTGATTCCGAAGGGGTCTGCATGTTTAAGTATAGTCGTCTAAGATTGGTCGCTGTAGATGTTCGAGGCATAAACCCTGCCTGATCTAAGTGGACGATTGATCTGACTATCCTATTGACCCGCATGGCCAGCACTTTAGCTAGTAATTTAATGTCGCTCTGGAGCAACGATATAGGCCTGTAAGAGCCGGGATCTAAAGGGTCTTTACCCATTTTAAGCAGTAGTATGATGTTAGCTTTAGTCATGGTGGTGGGCAGCCTTCCCAATGTAAAGGAGGCATTTAATACCTCGAGCAGTTTGGGTAGGATTATTTTGCCATATTGGGTATAGACCTCCATGGGAAGCTCGTCGTCCCCGGGGCCTTGCAAGTTGAAAAAGAGGCTGCCACCTCCCTTAACTCGTCTAGCGAGATTGGTGCTTCCATCTCTCCCCTTGCTTGGTGGGTCAGAGTTGGAAGTGTTATTGTACCCATGTATGTCTGCAGTTCCTCGTCCGTGTAATTGTCACATGGTTTGTATACCTCAGCATAAAAAGATGCCAGCTCCTCTATAATTTTCTCCGGATCATTCACCAGGCGTCCCGAAGAGCTACGTATTGCTCCTATAGCAGGGGACGACTGTTGAGATCTGGCTATCCTAGCCAACAGTCTGCCAGTTTTTTCACCTTCTTCGTAAAATGCTTGTTTGGTAAAGAACCGTTTGCGTTCCGTGGCGGAGGATCTCAACCGGTCCAGAGACTCCTGAGCCGATATCCATGGCTCCCTCGCAGACTCTGAAGAGTCTAGGACAAAAGCGAGCTCCAATTGCTTCACCTGGTCTTGCACCTGCACCGATAAGGCTGAGGAATTGTGTTTTATGTCTGCAATTTCAGCTATAAATGTACCCCTTATGCATGCCTTAAATGCATCCCATCTCATTAGTAAATCAGTTTGTTTCTGGTTGTCAGAAAAGTATTGTTCTATCTGTTTCACTATTCTATCGTGGGAAGTAAAAAGTTTTAACCAAAAGGCATTCAGTTTCCATGGTGCTCTCGGTAGTGAGGTAGTCATTAGTGATGTCAGTCAGTGCTGGCTATCACTGCTGCCCATCAATTCCTATCACTGCTGCCCATCAATGCCACCCATCAGTGCCGCCTATCCATGCCACCCATCAGTGCTCATCAGTGCCACATATCAGTGCCACCTACCTGTGCCCATAAGCGCAGCATATTCATACCTCCTCATCAGTGTCACCTCATCAGTGCCCATCAGTGCCGCCTCATCAGCGCCCATCAGTGAAGGAGTAAAATTACTTATTTACATAATTTACTGACAGAAACTAAGAAAAACTTTTTTTTTTTCAAAATTTTCAGTCTTTTTTTTTTTTTTGTGGAAAAAATAAAAAAACCCAGAAGTGATTAAATACCCCCAAAAGAAAGCTCTATTTGTGTGAAGAAAATGGTAAAAATTTCACATGGTTACAGTGTAGCATGACCGCGCAATTGTCATTCAAAGTGTGACAGCGCTGAAGCTGAAAAATGGCCTGGGCAGGAAGGGGGTGAAAGCGCCCTATATTGATGTAGTTAATAAAAAACTACCGACATTCGGCTCGTTTGTATGGCAACCGGTCCGACAGAAGCCGGCCGCTCTCGATCAGCCATTGGCTGAGAGTGCCAATGGAGTGTTCTGGCAGGGGGTTGTTCAGAACATAATAGCACCGCAGGGGGTATTGCTGTACCAACAACAGATTGTTAGTACAGCAGCTCTGACCAGAGCTGTCAGTTTATTTTTTGTATAACGCTCTGAGTTGAATGAAAAAAAAAAACTAGTGGCGTGTACTAGGCATTAGTCTCTTACCAGACCCAGCACGCCCTCTTCTGGGTCTCTGGATAGGTGCTGTGATTCAGTCCACGTTCTCAGAGAAGGGTAGGAGTTGCTGTGATTTCTCTCTTTCAGTCCTTCTGAAGACAGTTCCTCTTTTCCTTTCTTACAAGCAGTAGTGCTCTCTAGTACAGTCTGATCATATTGGGAATCTAAATCACAAGGAGAATGTTCCTGGTCTCTTAAGGAAGGTCCTGTGCACTGAGCAGTCTCTTTGCTTCTCTGAGATCTCACCCGACTGCGGTCAGCTATGACAGGGTTGCATTCAGCCAGTCACCAACCAGTCTTTTTTTCTGATCCCATGCTAGCTTCATGACTGTCCTCTTCTTTCATCTCAGCAGCCTGCATACACACACTTCCAGAAATCCCAACCTGCACAAACTCATTTCAGGGAGGTGGCGCTTCATGCCCGCAAACGCCCCCACCCCCCGTGGCAAAATATTTTTAATCACTTTTCAATATTTTTTTCGCAGTGCTTCTGGGGAAAGGGGTGGGGGTGGGTGGTTTGTGGATGGTATCAGTAGTTTTTTTTATTTTTAATAATTGATTTTTTTACAATTTAATTTGTTTTTAATTTTTTTTCACAATGCTTTTTGGGGGGAGGGGGTTGGGGCAGTGGGCAGTGTTGGTAGGGCAGGGGAGAGTGGTGTCAGTAGTTTTTTATTGATTTTTTTCACACTTTTTCATTTTTTTAGAATTTTTTTTACAATATTTTTTTATATAGTTTTTGGGGGGCTTTGGTGAGATGTCACTGGTCTAAACAGGCCCCTGACATCTCCCCTTTGAGACAGACAAAGGGACTGAGGACATATTCCCCAGTCCCTTTCTCAGCACTAAAGATGAATGAACAGGAGACAGAGGCTCCTGTTCATTCATAAACTGAGCAGAGTAAGCACAGTTTACTCTGCTCAGCAATCACAGGACACAGGAGCAATCGCACTCACTGTGTCCTTTTACTATTTCCCCCCGCAGCCGGTGGGAGAGGAGAGGAGGGGAGCCGGCTATGGGGGAAGAGGGGGGGGCGGAGGAAGGACATGGAGGGGGCCAGAGGAGAACGGGGGGGCGGAGAAGGACATGGAGGGGGCCGGGGGAGGAGCAGACAGAGCAGCTGGGAATGATTCGTTCACAGCAGGAGGGACAGCAGTGATCACTGATCTCCCTGTATAGCTTTTTAGCTGACAGCCACGGGAGGGAGAGAAGGAGAAGCGGCTGTCAGCTAAAAATCGATACAAAGGAGATCGGTGATCACAGGCTGTTCCCAGCTGCACTGATCATTCCCGGGAGCTCGGGAGGCTCTTGCGGGTGTGCGGGAGCCACCGCAGAAATGTGGGAGTCTCCCGCACCTCGCGGGAGACTTGAGATGTCCGCACTTCTCCCTTGCTTTGTTGCTGCTGTCTTCCAGAATTGATCTAGGCCCAGCCAAGATGTCTGCCTCCTGCGTTGCTCTGTAACGGCTTATTGATAGTAACAGTGGTGGACTACACCTGTGCAATATTTGTTGTAACACATGTCCATTTGTGGTCCTGATTATGTTCCATTCACCATGTATGTGGGAATATATGAATTCCAATTAATAGTTACTGGTTTTTATAGAAACAAAGCTTCGCAAAAAAAAAAATAATATTAAAATATATATATATATTTATGGGGTGGTTATTACGTAGAAATACTGCCCTGCAGCCCAGTGTCCGAAGGTAGGGGATCATGCTCTTCTTCAGTATATCACAGTACATGTTGGCATTCATGGTTCCCTCAATGATCTGTAGCTCCCCAGTGTCGGCAGCACTCATGCAGCCCCAGACCATGACACTCCCACCACCATGCTTGACTGTAGGCAAGACACACTTGTCTTTGTACTCCTCACCTGGTTGCCGCTACACACACTTGCCACCATCTGAATCAAAAACATTTATCTTGTCTCATCAGACCACAGGACATGGTTCCAGTAATCCATGTGCTTAGTCTGCTTGTCTTCAGCAAACTGTTTGCGGGCTTTCTTGTGCATCATCTTTAGAAGAGGCTTCCTTCTGGGATAACAGCCATGCAGACCAATTTGATGCAGTGTGCGGCGTATGGTCTGAGCACTGACAGGCTGACCCCCCCACCCCTTTAACCTCTGCAGCAATGCTGGCAACACTCATACGTCTATTTCTCAAAGACAACCTCTGGATATGACGCTGAGCATGTGCACTCAACTTCTTTGGTCGACCATGGCGAGGCCTGTTCTGAGTGGAACCTGTCCTATTAAACCTCTGTGTGGTCTTGGCCACCATGCTGCAGCTCAGTTTCAGGGTCTTGGCAATCTTAATGTAGCCTAGGCCATCTTTATGTAGAGCAATAATTCTTTTTTTCAGATTCTCAGATAGTTCTTTGCCATGAGGTGCCATGTTGAACTTCAAGTGACCAGTATGAGAGAGTGAGAGCGATAACACCAAATTTAACACACCTGCTCCCCATTCACACCTGAGACCTTGCAACACTAACGAGTCACATGACACCGGGGAGGGAAAATGGCTCAATTTGGACATTTTCACTTAGGGGTGTACTAACTTTTGTTGCCAGCGGTTTAGACATTAATGGCTGTGTGTTGAGTTATTTTGAGGGGACAGCAAATTTACACTGTTATACAAGCTGTACACTCACTACTTTACATTGCAGCAAAGTGTCATTTCTTCAGTGTTGTCACATGAAAAGGTATAATAAAATATTTACAAAAATATGAGGGGTGTACTCACCTTTGTGATATACTGTATATATACATATTGGTATAAGAATTGTTTTATAGCAGTCATTAATAAGGCACCAGTAACATCCTGCCCCCATGTGCTTTTTTTTATAGTGAGGAAAAAAAGACTTTATTGGAGCAGGTTTCGGAACTGCTATCCAGATGCAGACTTCATATTCTAGCGAGTCACCTTGACACATTCCATAGTGATTGGATTAAGGTCTTGGCTTTACCTATGTGGATATACTGTAAGGCCTCGTTCACACAGGTGAACACAGTGTTTGACTGCATGGAGATGCACAGTTGTCCCATTCATGTCAATTGGGACACAGGCGCTGCTCCCAGTTTGGCATCTGTGTTGGTGTGGGTGTGTATCCCAAACTCACAGCACCCATGCCCACACGGATGTCAAATTGGGAACTTCGGCTGTGTCCATGCAGCTGCTGTGTCCCAATAGACATAATTTGGAGGAGGGATTATGATGTGGGGTTGTTTTTCAGGGGGTTGGGCTTGGCCCTTTAGTTTCAGTTAAGGTAACTCTTAAGGTGTCAGCATACCAAGACATTTTGGACAATTTCATGCTCCCAACTTTGTTGGAACAGTTTGGGGATGGCCCCTTCCTGTTCCAACATGACTGCGCAGCAGTGCACAAAGCAAGGTCCATTAAGACATGCATGAGCGCGTTTGGGCTGGAGAAACTTGACTGGCCTGCACAGAGTACTAAACTCAACCCGATAGAACACCATTAGCATGAATTAGAGCAGAAACTGCGAGCCAGGCCAAAATCAGTGTCTGAGCCCATAAATGCGCTTCTGGAAGAATGGTCAAATATTCCCATAGACACACTCCTAAACCTTGTAGACAGCCTTCCTAGAAGAGTTGAAGCTGTTATAGCTGTAAAAGGTGGGCCAACTCAATATTGAACCCTACGGACTAAGACTAGGATGCTATTAAAGTCCATGTGTGTTTAAAAGCGCAATATAGTGTATACACACATGGGACAATAATATACATCAGATCCTATAGGTACTGTAAATACTTACCACACTTTAGATCAGGGGTGCACAGCATTGAAGAGCAAGGGCCACTTAAGTGATTTGGAAACCAGTCACGGGCCGAAATTCAATGGCCCAGAATTTCAATATTTTTTTTTATTTTGAATAGCATAATAAAGATTCTAAACAGCAATTAGGACTCAAATAATAAATTACATTTAGTGTTTATGCTGTCATAGTTCCCAAATTATTGTATATCGACTATTTCAATAGAAACATTTTAGACGGTCTTACCATATTATACGCTTCCAACAATAGCCCCATGCTACAAAAGTGTAACACGACCATGAAGCGTGTCAACTTGGGTGCCAAGACATGTACAATTGTTTAAAACACTTTAAGTATAAGCAATGCTACAATTATATACTTATTCAGTCTGAAGTACAGTGAGGGAAAAAATGTATTTGATCCACTGCTGATTTTGTATGTTTGCCCACTGACAAAGACATGATTAGTCTATAATTTTAATGGTAGCTTTATTTTGAGTGAGAGACAGAATAACAACAAAAATATCCAGATAAAGGCATTTAAAAAAAGTTATATTGAGTTAAACTGATGTGCATTTGAATGAGTGAAATAAGTATATGATCCCTTTGCAAAACATGACTTAGTACTTGGTGGCAAAACCCTTGTTGGCAATCACAGAGGTCAGACATTTCTTGTAGTTGGCCACCAGGTTTGCACACATCTCAGGAGGGATTTTGTCCCACTCCTCTTTGCAGATCCTCTCCAAGTCATTAAGGTTTCGAGGCTGACGTTTGGTAACTCGAACCTTCAGCTCCCTCCACATATTTTCTATGGGATTAAGGTCTGGAGACTGGCTAGGCTAGTTTTGCGTCATTGTCATGCTGGAAGACCCATCCACGACCCATTTTCAATGCCCTAGCTGAGGGAAGGAGGTTCTCACCCAAGATTTGACGGTACATGGCCCCGTCCATCGTCCCTTTGATGCGGTGAAGTTGTCCTGTCCCCTTAGCATAAAAAAATCCCCAACGCATAATGTTTCCACCTCCGTACTTGACGGTGGGGATGGTGTTCTTGGGGTCATAGGCAGCATTCCTCCTCCTCCAAACACGGCGTGTTGAGTTGATGCCAAAGAGCTTGATTTTGGTCTCATCTGATCACAACACTTTCACCCAGTTCTTCTCTGTTCAGATGTTCATTAGCAAGCTTCAGACAGGCCTGTACGTGTGCTTTCTTGAGCAGGGGGACCTGCAGGATTTCAGTCCTTCATGGTGTATTGTGTTACCAAATGTCTTCTAGGTGACTATGGTCCCAGCTGCCTTGAGATCATTGACAAGATTGTCCCATGTAGTTCTGGGCTGATTCCTCACCGTTCTCATGAAACTCCACGAGGTGAGATCTTGCATGTAGCCCCAGACCGAGGGAGATTGACAGTTATTTTGTGTTTCTTCCATTTGCGAATAATCACACCAACTGTTGTCACCCTCTCACCAAGCTGTTTGGGGATTGTCTTGTAGCCCATTCCAGCCTTGTGTAGATCTACAATCTTGTCCCTGACATCCTTGGACAGCTCTTTGGTCTTGGCCATGGTGGAGAGATTGGAATCTGATTGACTGCTTCTGTGGACAGGTGTCCTTTATACAGGTAACAAGCTGAGATTAGAAGCACACCCTTTAGGAGAGTGCTCCTAATCTCAGTTCACTACCTGTATAGACGACACCTGGGAGCCAGAAATCTTGCTGATTGACAGGGGATCAGATACTTATTTTCACTCATTAAAATGCAAATCAATTCATAACTTTTTTGAAATGCGTTTTTCTAGATATTTTATTTATTCTGTCTCTCACTGTTAAAAAAAATCTATTTAAATTATAGACTGATAATTTCTTTGTTAGTGGGCAAACATAAAAAATCAGCAGGGGGTCAAATACTTTTTCCTTCACTGTTTATAAGGGTTCTATATATATATTTGACATTCTTGTTATTTAGTAACATTGCAATTTTATTGCATGTATTTTAAATCAAATTTTGATACAATTTTTTTTAGAAACAGTAAGTCCCCTACTTATGAACGAGTTCCATGTCGGGAGATCGTTCGTAAGTCCAACAAAGATCAGCATTTGCAGACAATGGCTGTGAGTGCCAATCAGTGAGCTCAGAAGGGGAAATCGCTGCATCAACATTGCTGGTACAGTGATCTGTCAGATTTTTATTCTTTTGTTCAACTCAGCGGGGATGATTGGACACATATTTGCATCTTTGAACGTTTATATGTGGGGGACTTACTGTATAGCAGGGGTAGGCAACCCCCCGGCACACAAAGCCTCTTTTGCCGGCACTCGGCCCCTCCCCATCAGCAGAGCAGTACAGGGAAGTGTCAGTGAGACACTAATGCATTCCAATTTCAGAATTCACCACACCGCACTGAGGGGGAGGCTCTGTGCCCCCACACATTGTAAAAGATGGGAAACATTGTTTGGTTCACTAACTTTGCTGTAGCTGCGATCGTCAGCTTTTGTGATGGGGAAGAGATTGGGTGCAGTTCTGCTGGGGGGGGAGGGCGGTCCCTGTTTCCAGGAGGAGGAGGACTGTCATTGGCCATTGCTAAATCCAATCACAGTCCTGCTAGCCCCGCCCACTATCTGGAGGAAGATGACTCTCTTGGCTGCCACTACCAATCTCAGAAAGAAGGGATTTCACTGATTGAGAAAACCCCAATCAGGTGACAGTTTGTGGAATTACTGTTGAGCTTCTGTGAACTTTGTTGAAATTATTCCTGAACCTTTACGTCACTTACTACTAAACCCCGGCACTCTGTGTCCCTTTAAGCCACAGCCAGTATTCAGCGCAATGAAAATCACACCCAACTTTTCCTGTGGTGTAGAGCGCCACACTTTTTCTCAGCTGCGGGGGCCCAAATTATGATCCTGCACACAGGCCCACTGCTTTCAGAAAATGCCCCTGACCTGAGCTCATCATTGCGCATCTATTCCATATGCTTGTATGTGACATCACATATATCACATACATCCCATACATCACATACAAGCACATGGGCTGGATGCGAGAGTTGGATCAGCAGGATGAGTGTGCCAGGACAGGTAGATGTGTCTCATCTCTGCTTCCTTTCACCACTCTGCATGTCACACATCATAGATGAGCAGGAGGGTACAGCAGTAGAGCAGATGTGCAGGGTTGTATAGTGGTGGGGCAGATGTGCAGGGTGGTACAGTGGTGAAACAGATTTTCAGGAGGGACAGTGATCTGAGGTGTGAAGGTGCAGGAATTGGGGCTGATCTGAGGTGTGAGAGTGAAGGATGTTAATTTCCCACTAAAGTAGTTTATAGCATTTACTTTATAAAAAATCCGTTTCGTGACTGAGAGTGTGAAGTTGAAATTTTTTTGTTATAAAATCGCCACTCTCAATTTCTTTGAAAACATTTTTCGCCACACTGTGCTCAAAAGGTTGCCTACCCTTGCTGTATAGCAAGGGTGCCTAACCGCTGGCCTGCGGCGCCCTCCGATGTGGCCTGCCACATCTTGCTCTGAGATGGCGGGTCAGCAAGCCCAGATCGCGGGTTCCCAACCTGCAATCTCCGAACATCAGCGCAAAGAATAGAGCCGCCGATAGAGGAAGCAGAGCCGATGCTTCCTGTATAGCGCCGACTCCTTCACATGCAGAGTGATACCAAATGTACTCCGCCTGTGACAGGAAGCATTGGCTCTGCTCTCTACTGCAGCTGCATGCTTCTGTCACACTAATGCATGGGAACCCACGATCTCGGACAGCAGCCAGCAGTGCCAGTACCCACCAGCAGTATCAGTACCCACCAGAAGTACCAGTACCCGCCAGCAGTACCAGTCAGCAGTACCAGTACCCGCCAGCAGTACCAGTACTCACCAGCAGTACCTGCCAGCAGTACCAGTACCCCCCAGCAGTATCAGCACCCACCAGCAGTACCAGTACCCGCCAGCAGTACCAGTACCAGCCAGCAGTACCAGTACCCGCCAGCAGTATCAGTACCCGCCAGCAGTACCCGCCAGCAGCACCAGTACCCACCAGCAGTACCAGTACTCACCAGCAGTACCCGCCAGCAGTTCCAGTACCCGCCAGCAGTATCAGTACCCACCAGCAGTACCAGCCAGCAGTACCAGCCAGCGGTATCTGCCAGCAGTACCCAACAGCAGTACCAGCCCTGAAGGACAGCCAGCAGCAGCCACCAGTTATAACCACCTGGGGACAACAGCAACCAGCTGCAGGAATCCTGAGGAAGAAGTGAAGATGAAGATCAAGGTCAGTTGAGGAGCAGGTAAACCGCAGTGCATCACTGTGAGAGCAGCCTTAGGCCCCTTTCACACGATCAGTCCGATCGGGTCTGCCTGTCTGTTTTTGAGGCTGACCGAATCGGACCCTCCATTATTCACCTCTATAGAGCGGCAGATGTAAACAGACTCGTGTCCGTTTACACCCGCCTATCTGCAATCCGATCTGCTTAAAAACAGAAGGGGATCTGTCCCTTTCTGTCTGGGCAGATCAGAGGGCGGGTAGAGCGGGCTGTATCTGTGTCTGCTTTACATATGCAGAGTGGACACAGACCTACCATCCACCCGCTACGATCATTGTGGCCCGTGACCTGTTACCAAGTCGCTAAAGTGGCCCTCGCTCCTCAAAAGGTTGGGCACCCTTGCTGTATAGTATCTGGTTGCCTGTTCTTCTTTGCTACACTTGAAGTTCCTGTATACTTATTACTACATTTTGTTTGTTGAATGTTGAGGATTAGGGATGAGCTTCGTGTTCGAGTCGAACCCATGTTCGACTCGAACATCGGCTGTTCGCCCGTTCGCCGAATTGCGAATGATATGGGCCATTCGCGCTAAATTCGTGTGGCGCGTCACGGCCCATAATTCACTGCGGCATCGCAGTGCATTGCTGGCTGATGATTGGCCAAGCATGCACTATGACCCGCATGCTTGGCCAATCACAGCGCCGTCAGTAGAGAGAGCTGTAATTGGCCAAAGCCAGGGTGGCTTTGGCCAATTATGGCTCAGGGGATTTAGTACACACCCCACACTATATAAGGCCGCCTGCACGGCGGCCCTGTGTAGTGTGTGTTCCGGTGTGCTGAGAGATAGAGAGAGAGAGAGACAGTGTCATTTGATTTGAGTTAGATAGATTAGGCAGAACAGTCAGTCAGTTAGCTGCACTTACAGTGTATTGTGTATATATATGCATCCCAGGTGTTGCATATATATATATATATACACTGTATTCAGTTTAGCTAGATCCGTTCCTGTTATCTTCTATCTAGACTATTTACATTTAATGCAGTGCGTCCTGCTCACAGTGTTCAGCTAGATCCGTTCCTGCTATTTACATTTAGTGCAGTGCGTCCTGCTCACAGTGTTCAGCTAGATCCGTTCCTGTTATCTTCTAGACTATTTACATTTAGTGCAGTGCGTCCTGCTCACAGTGTTCAGCTAGATCCGTTCCTGCAATTTACATTTAGTGCAGTGCGTCCTGCTCACAGTGTTCAGCTAGATCCGTTCCTGCTATTTACATTTAGTGCAGTGCGTCCTGCTCACAGTGTTCAGCTAGATCCGTTCCTGCTATTTACATTTAGTGCAGTGCGTCCTGCTCACAGTGTTCAGCTAGATCCGTTCCTGTTATTTACATTTAGTGCAGTGCGTCCTGCTCACAGTGTTCAGCTAGATCCGTTCCTGCTATTTACATTTAGTGCAGTGCGTCCTGCTCACAGTGTTCAGCTAGATCCGTTCCTGCTATTTACATTTAGTGCAGTGCGTCCTGCTCACAGTGTTCAGCTAGATCCGTTCCTGCTATTTACATTTAGTGCAGTGCGTCCTGCTCACAGTGTTCAGCTAGATCCGTTCCTGCTATTTACATTTAGTGCAGTGCGTCCTGCTCACAGTGTTCAGCTAGATCCGTTCCTGTTATCTTCTAGACTATTTACATTTAGTGCAGTGCGTCCTGCTCACAGTGTTCAGCTAGATCCGTTCCTGTTATTTACATTTAGTGCAGTGCGTCCTGCTCACAGTGTTCAGCTAGATCCGTTCCTGCTATTTACATTTAGTGCAGTGCGTCCTGCTCACAGTGTTCAGCTAGAGCCGTTCCTGCTATTTACATTTAGTGCAGTGCGTCCTGCTCACAGTGTTCAGCTAGATCCGTTCCTGTTATCTTCTAGACTATTTACATTTAGTGCAGTGCGTCCTGCTCACAGTGTTCAGCTAGATCCGTTCCTGTTATCTTCCTACTGACAGGCAGGCTTGTCTGGTTACAGTATATAAAGCTACCTGAAGAAAATTACAGGTGTTCTATTTGATCCTATTAGTACCACGGTCAGGCAGCTAGACTATTTACATTTAGTACAGTGCGTCCTGCTCACAGTGTACAGCTAGATCCGTTCCTGTTATCTTCCTACTGACAGGCAGGCTTGTCTGGTTACAGTATATAAAGCTACCTGAAGAAAATTACAGGTGTTCTATTTGATCCTATTAGTACCACGGTCAGGCAGCTAGACTATTTACATTTAGTACAGTGCGTCCTGCTCACAGTGTTCAGCTAGATCCGTTCCTGTTATCTTCCTACTGACAGGCAGGCTTGTCTGGTTACAGTATATAAAGCTACCTGAAGAAAATTACAGGTGTTCTATCCCAGCTTAGTGCAGCTACAGGCCATTAGTATGTCTGGAAGGCCAAGAAGGAGAGGCAGACAGTCACAAGCCAATAAGAGAGGGCAAGCAGGCTCTGTGTCTAGTGCTGGTCGTGGAGACGGTGCATCCTCATCAGCACGTGGCCATGGGACACGCTTGGCCTTTTTTTCGGCAGCTGGCCGTGTTGAGCCGCAACATGCGGAAGACTTGGTCGAGTGGATGACCAAGCCGTCCTCATCCTCCTCATCCTCTCTCACCCATGCCCAGGGTGCTTTGTCTGGCAAAGCAGCGGCCTCTTCCCTCAGCTCAATGTCATCAGTGACTCCTTCCCTAGCTCCACCATGTCCTCATGAGGATTCCCTCGAACTGTTTGACCACAGTGTTGGGTACATGCTCCAGGAGGATGCCCAGCGTTTGGAAGGCTCTGATGACGATACTGAGCTCGATGAAGGCAGTAACATGAGCACGGACAGAGGGGGTGCCCAAGAAGGACAGCAATCTGGCAGTCATGCTCCCCCTGCTGCAGCATACTGCCAGGTTTGCTCCAGTGATGAGGAGGGAGGGGATGATGAGGTCACTGACTCAACGTGGGTGCCTGATAGGAGAGAGGAGGAGGAGGAGGAGGAGGAGGAGGCGGCGGCACATCACCAACGAGGCAGGATGCCCTCCAGGGGCCAGCCTAAGGGCAGCACATTGACTGCATCACACCCCAAAGCTCCACATGTGCAGGGCGCTGCAGTCTCTGCGCGTTATTCAAAAAGTTCTTTGGTGTGGGCCTTTTTTGAGACGAGTGCATCAGATCGCACCGCTGCTATTTGCAACATATGTCTCAAGCGTATCTCGCGTGGCCAAAACATCTCCCGCTTGGGTACCACATGCTTGACCAGACATATGTTGACCTGCCATGCAGTTCGTTGGCAAGCGTATCTAAAAGACCCACACCAAAGAACAAAGAGGATCTCTCCTTGCTCCTCATCAGCTGAGATTTCCAACCCCACTAGACCTTCAGTCCTCTCTGAGACCTGCAGTGAGAGGAATGAAGGTGTAGAATTAGGTGTGTCACAGCCAAGTACTTGTGGGCAATCTGCTTTTGGTACACCGACGTCAGATTGTACCAGGCAAATTTCCCTGCCCCAGCTGCTGCACCGCCGAAAGAAGTTTGCTTCCAGCCATCCACATGCCCAGCGGTTGAATGCTAGCTTGGCAAAATTGCTAGCACTTCAACTGCTGCCTTTTCAGTTGGTAGACTCTGCCCCCTTCCGTGAGTTTGTGGAATGTGCGGTTCCTCAGTGGCAGGTACCCAAACGCCACTTTTTCTCACGGAAGGCGATTCCGGCTCTCTACCGGCATGTGGAAGGCAATGTCCATGCCTCGCTGGACAGGGCGGTCAGCGGTAAGGTGCATATTACCGCTGACTCATGGTCCAGCAGGCATGGACAGGGACGTTACCTAAGTTTCACGGCGCATTGGGTGACTCTGCTGGCAGCTGGGAAGGATGCAGGACAAGGTGCAGTAGTGTTGGAGGTTGTTCCGCCACCACGCCTCCAAAATGCTGATTGTGACACACCTCTCTCCTCCACCCCCTCCTCTTCTTCTTCCTCCATGGCCTCTTCCTCGGAACCAGCGGTGCTCCGTAGGCGTTCAAGGGGCTACGCAAGTACGCAGGCCAAAAGATGCCATGCGGTGCTTGAGCTGGTGTGCTTGGGGGACAGGAGCCACACTGGGGCAGAGGTTCTGTCAGCTCTGCAGGGGCAGGTTCAGAGGTGGTTGACGCCACGCCAACTTAAGGCAGGAATGGTGGTTTGCGACAATGGCACCAACCTCCTCTCTGCCCTCCGACAGGGACAAATGACCCATGTGCCCTGTTTGGCTCACGTCCTTAACTTGGTGGTGCAGCGGTTCTTGGGCAGGTACCCGGGCTTACAGGATGTCCTGAGGCAGGCCAGGAAAGTCTGTGTGCATTTCCGCCGGTCATATAATGCCAGTGCTCGGCTGACGGACCTCCAAAAGGAGTTTAACCTGCCCAAGAACCGCCTAATCTGTGACATGCCCACCAGGTGGAACTCAACGTTGGCCATGCTGCAGCGGCTGCACACGCAGCAGAGGGCCATCAATGAGTACCTGTGCGACTATGGCACCAGGACAGGGTCAGGGGAGCTTGTTTTATTTTTCCCCACGCCAGTGGGCCATGATCAGGGATGCATGCACTGTCCTGTCACCATTCGAGGAGGCCACGAGGATGGTGAGCAGTGACAGTGCATGCATCAGTGACACTGTCCCCCTTGTCCACCTGTTGGAGCACACGCTGCGTGGAATAATGGACAGGGCACTTGAGGCAGAACAGAGGCAGGAAGAGGAGGACTTCCTTAGCTCTCAAGGCCCCCTTTATCCAGACAGTGTTCCTGCGTGCCCGCCGATCACACAGGAAGAGGACGAGGAGGAAGAGGAGGAGGAGGAAGATTGTGTCAGTATGGAGGTGGAGCCTGGCACTCAGCATCAGCAGCAGTCTTTAAGGGATCAGTCCCAAGAAACACATGGACTTGTACGTGGCTGGGAGGAGGTGGCTGCGGACCATGTCGTTCTTAGTGACCCAGAGGACTCCGGACCGAATGCCTCAGCAAACCTACGCTGCATGGCCTCCCTGATCCTGCAAAGCCTGCGTAAGGATCCTCGTATTCGTGGTATCAAGGAGAAGGACCAATACTGGCTGGCAACCCTCCTTGATCCACGTTACAAGGGTAAGGTTGCGGACCTTATCTTGCCATCGCAGAGGGAGCAGAGGATGAAACATCTTCGGGAGGCCTTGCAGAAAGGTCTGTGCAACGCGTTCCCAGAGACTGGGAGGTTACAAACTCCTGTTTCTGGACAACGTGTTGCTGAGGCTTCGGTCAGTCAAAGAAGGAGCGGTGGAGAAGGTGGCCGTCTGACCGATGCGTTCAGACAATTTTTTGGTCCGCAGCCCCAAGGTATGATCGGTTCCAGCAACCATCGCCAGCGTCTGTTTTACATGGTGCAGGAATACCTAGGGGCAAGATCAGACTTGGACACCTTTCCCACCGAAAATCCTCTGGGTTACTGGGTCTTGAGGATGGATCACTGGCCAGAGCTTGCACAGTATGCAATTGAGCTACTGGCCTGTCCTGCATCCAGCGTTCTTTCGGAACGCACATTCAGTGCTGCTGGAGGCGTGGTAACCGATCACAGGGTGCGTCTGTCCACCGACTCGGTCGATCGGCTGACCTTCATAAAAATGAATGAGTCTTGGATCACCACCAGCTACCAAGCACCTGATGCTGATGTAACCAAATAATTTTTTTTGAAATCTCAGATCCCTTCAAAGACTGCCTATGCTGATGCTGAGTGACTATCCCTGAGTAATTATCCTCTTCCTCCTCAATCATCACGCTGATAGCTTGTAAGAACATTTTTGGTTCTGGGCGCCACCACCAGTGCCTAAGGCACAATTTTTCAGCCCCTGTTTAACAGGGGCGTGTAATTACAATTTTTGATGTAATACTTTGCAGCAGGGCTCGTTCCTGCATTCCAACTAGAGTGTCTGTGAGGGGTTGCAGTGTTGTGGCACCAGCACCAGTGCCTAAGGCCCAATTTTTCTGCCCCTGTCTAACAGGGGCGTGTAATTACAATTTTTGATGCAATACTTTGCAGCAGGGCTCGTTCCTGCGTTCCAACTAGAGTGTCTGTGAGGGGTTGCAGTGTTGTGGCACCAGCACCAGTGCCTAAGGCCCAATTTTTCTGCCCCTGTCTAACAGGGGCGTGTAATTACAATTTTTGATGCAATACTTTGCAGCAGGGCTCGTTCCTGCGTTCCAACTAGAGTGTCTGTGAGGGGTTGCAGTGTTGTGGCACCAGCACCAGTGCCTAAGGCCTAATTTTTCAGCTCCTGTTCAACAGGGGCATGTAATTACAATTCTTGATCTAATATTTCACAGCAGGGCCCTGTGAGGGCTTGCAGTGTTGTGGCCACAGCAACACCTAAGGCCCAAATTTCTGCTGAGTATATAGGGCAGGACCCTACTTTCAAACATCTAACTTACAAACGACTCCTACTTGCAAACGGAAGGAGACAACAGGAAGTGAGATGAAATCTACCCCTAGGAAGGGAAATTCTCTCCTGTAAGAGTTAATATGGGAAAACAATTTCTCCTTTCCACTGATGCTTTCCAATCCTTGTTCCACAAAAAAACCCAAATTTTCAAAAAAACATTTTTCATTGGGACAAAAAAGTGAGGTGAAATCTTCTGAAGAGGAGGAAAGACAGCAAAACAAATGTCACAGGGGTGATAACCCTTCCCTATGTTTTCCAAAAAGCTTAGAAAAGATTTTTTGGCTGGAGCTAAACACGTTAAAAATGTTCAAAATTACAAACAGATTCTACTTAACAACAAACCTACAGTCCCTGTCTTGTTTGCACCGCCTGTATACTGCTGTTCAGAGTATATAGGGCCTGGTGGCCCCACACCTTTCCTTATTTTAATTTGGGTGCGGGGTTCCCCTTAATATCCATACAAGACCCAAAGGGCCTGGTAATGGACTGGGGGGTACCCATGCCGTTTGTCTCACTGATTTTCATCCATATTGCCATGACCCGACATGACATTAAACCCGCAAGCAGTTTTAAATGAGATTTTTTCCTTTAAAAATGACATTTGGTGCAGGGACTGTTCTAAACATGGGAAACACGCGTCACTTTACAGGCATACTATAGACACCCCCCAGGTACGATATTTAAAGGAATATTTCACTTTTTTTTTTTTACTTTAAACATCATTAAAATCACTGCTCCCGAAAAAACGGCCGTTTTTAAAAGTTTTTTTTGCATTGATACATGTCCCCTGGGGTAGGACCCGGGTCCCCAAACCCTTTTTAGGACAATACCATGCAAATTAGCCTTTAAAATGAGCACTTTTGATTTCGAACGTTCGAGTCCCATAGACGTCAATGGGGTTCTAACGTTCGTGCGAACTTTCGGTCCGTTCGCGGGTTCTGGTGCGAACCGAACTGGGGGGTGTTCGGCTCATCCCTATTGAGGATGCTTTTAGTAATAGATGTCACAAGCTATAAATACATGTATGTATAATGTTATAATATATGAGATCATCCATACCCGTACGAATTTAAAGAGTAGTGACAGTATTTCCCATTATATAGAAAAAGGTAGGAATTGGGAAGGGGGGACTTTTAAGGTGCCAGAAACAAAGAACTAATATCAAGTATATTAAAAATACCAAATTTTATTTAATACATCAGATTGAAAAAAGTATAACAGTCTCCAATCTTAAAATTGCATATTTGTGGACGTATAACTACTGTACATAGACATCATCGCTAGACTGTATAGCTTCTTCAGGAGATGTATAGTTATCTGTACAGTGTCTTCATTGCAATGTATAAAAGAAAATCTAAGACAAAATACAATAGTAACAAAAAAGAGGTCATCAATTAAACATCTTTATATAAGAAAAGGCACAAAATCGGCTGAAAAAACTCTTACCCCAAAAGAGAGCTACTCCTGGGTTAGCATGCAAACGTATCTGGGTCAATGGGCCACCATTTCAAACAGTGGCGGCACGAGCACTGTGGGCACCGCCCCCCCATCCATGTGCCCAGCCCCTTTCAGGACGCCAAACGCATGGATTCCTATGACGGGGGTGGGAGGGGGTGGTACTTTTTGAAGCACCTGATTAGAGCCAGAGGCTCTAATAGGCTTCAAAATAGGGTGGGCTCAGGGCGCAGAAAGTGCGCCCTGATCCCACCCAATTGTGTCACGATAGCGAATGAATTTTCGCTATTTTCACACTAACCTTCCTCCCCGCCAATCATGAGGCAGAGAGTCAGTCCTGTTTCCTGATTGGCCAAAGCGCCAGGCCACCCTATTGGATGCCTTGCGCTTAGGAAGAGGAGTGGAGGAGACACGCTGGAGCGGAGGTCGTCGCTGCTCTGATGCATTGTAGAGGAGCTGATGCGGTAAGTCCGCTCTGTCAGAGCCATGCGGGGGGTTGGGGGTGCTGCCAGAGCCGCGATTGGGTGGGGGGGGGGGGGGGGGTCGGTGGGCACAAGTGGCTGCATATGATGGGCACAATGGCTGCATTTGATGGGCACAGCGAGGCTGCAATTGATTGGGGGGGTTTCAGTATTTTTCAGTTTGTTTGTGCCCCCCCAAAAATTTTGAGCACCAGCCGCCACTGACTTCAAAGGATATCAGCAGGTCATAGAAGTTATATTTCCACAAATATGCAATTTTAAAATTGGAGATTGTTATTAAAAAAAGTATCTGATGTATTAAATAAAATCTGGTATTTTTACTATACATGATATTAGTTCTTTGTTTCTGGCGCCTTAAAAGTCCCCCCTTCCTAATTTCTACCTTTTTCTAAGAATTTGGGACGTGGTGCCCAGCTCCACCTATCCTTGGCTGATTTAAATATATTGTTCCCATTATGTAGGTCAACTCGGGTCTCTGGCTCTTGGCCTGGATAGCAGGTGAGCTGCTGACTAATAGTCACAAGAGGTCAGCGTATTCAGAGCTTTAGGGTCAAGGCTCAACAGCAATACGCAATCTGTGGATGAGCTCCAGCTTTGCAGAGTGTCACCAGCACGGCTCTCACATTATTTCTGCACACAGATCTTCAAAAGAGTGAAACTCAACAGAAGTTTCCAGCAGACCATTTGGATTCCAACTGTCAATTTTTGTAACATTTAAAGCGAATCTGTGGCCATATCATCCATGTATAGTGGACACGCTGGCTGGCAATTATAAGCACCTGCATGTGACACACTATATTTCCAAAAGTATTGGGACACCTGCCTTTACGTGAACTTTAATGGCACCCCAGGCTTAGTCTGTAGGGTTCGATATTGAGTTGCCCCCCCCCCTTTGCAGCTATAACAGCTTCAACTCTTCTGGGAAGGCTGTCCACAAGGTTTAGGAGTGTGTCTATGGGGATGTTTGACCATTCTTCCACAAGCGCATTTGTGAGGTCAGGCACTGATGTGGATGAAAAGGCCTGGATCGCAGTCTCCGCTCTAATTCATCCCAAAAGTATTCTATCGGGTTGAGGTCAGGACTCTGTGCAAGCCAGGCAAGTTCCTGCACCCCAAAGTCGCTCATCCATGTCTTAATGGACCTTGCTTTGTGCACTGATCCTAATCATTTGGTGGAGGGGGGATTATGGTGTGGCGCTGCTTTTCAGGGGTTGGGCTTGGCCTATACACTAGTGCACAAAGCAAGGTCCATAAAGACATGGATGAGCGAGTTTGGGGTGGGGGAACGTGACTGGTCTGCACAGAGTCCTGACCTCAAACCGATAGAACATCTTTGGGATAACCTGAACTCACAAATGCGCTTCTGGAAGAATGGTCAAACATTCCCATAGACACACTCCTAAACCTTGTGGACAGCCTTCCCAGAAGAGTTGAAGCTGTTATAGCTGCAAAGGGTGGGCAAACTCAATATTGAACCCTACAGACTAAGACTGGGATGCCATTAAAGTTCATGTGTGTATAAAGGCAGGTGTCCCAATACTTTTGATAATATTGTGTATAAACCCCAGATATGAGTGCTATGATAAGGGAAGTACATCGTCCCACAACTGCTGACACTATGTGCCTCCTCCTACACCTTTCTAATGATTCCTGGGCCAGGAAATCATAGTGATAGGCTAATAGCAAGGTAGAGGGAGGTGATGAAAATAACAGAAACTTATCATTGGAGAAACCTGGCAGCTGCCATCACCGACATCTGAAAAGTGGAATTTTTTTTTTGTGCTTACTGTAAAATTCTTTTCTAAGTTCATTGAGAGGCACAGCTATGATTGAAGCTCAATCAGAACCAGTGGGTTATGCTGCCAATTGGTTCCGATTTGTCTTACATCATAGCTGTGCATCTCAAGCTCAAAAAATAGTTTTATGGTAGCCTCCCTGGCGGTTTTCCAGAGTGTGGCTCGGGGTTAAAATTCAGGACCATTAGTGGTAACCCCGAGCCACTCGGGATTACATCGCAGGATCCTGGTGTGGCTGTACTTACCTTGTCCCAGGGATCCTGCCATGTCCCCTGCTGTGTCTGCGGGCTCCGTCCTCCTCCGAAGCCTCTCTGTGCCAGGCTCCGTTCCCTGCGAGCGGCGCGACGCACGGGGGCGGAACCTGGCGGCAAATTCAAAAAATTGTAAAAACATAACACATACAGTACTGTAATCTTACAGATTACAGTACTGTATGAAATTATTTCACATCCCTTTTGTCCCCAGTGCTTTGTCCAGTGCCCTGCATGCAGTTTTATATTATATATGCTGTTCTTTCTGCCTGGAAACTGGAGATTGTCCATAGCAACCAAAAAGTATCCCTTTACATCAAAAGTGGCTTTAGACCAGCTAGAAAACAGCGATAGTAAATTAGAACACTTGCAGAATTGAGCGATAGTGAATCATGGGGAAATTTATTTTATTTATTTTTTTTTTTTCAATTATTTATTTTTATTTATTATGTTATAATTTATGTTTTTGTGTTTCAAACTTCATTATACCCGGGATATCTACTAGACTCTTGTTTGGACAGATTTAAGTGTGTTATTGTTAAGAATTACAGACCTACAATATAAAACGCCAAATTTCCATGCAAAATAATTGTACCGCTTTCAGCATCAAAAATCCGAAATAATCATACCGCCAGGGAGGTTAGGAACAAAAAATTCTATGGGTTCATGGAGACTGAAAATTAATCAAAGGTGGGTTATGCTGCCCATTGATTCTGATCATCATTTAAAGCTGTGACTTTCGAGTATAAAAGAAAACAAATTGTTTTTTTTTTTTTTTTTTTTTGCAATTACCATAAAATTATTTTCTCCAAGTATACCAAGAGACACAGCTTTGATTGAAGATAAATAAGAACCAATGGACAAGCTTACCCCACTGGTCCTGATTTATCTTCAGAGCTGTCTCTCTCAATGAATGCAAGAAAATCTATCCATTATGTTGACCCTATGGCCTCAATACTGACTCAGAGACCTGGAACATATATGCAGATCAGGACTTCAAAGTTGGTCTTTTCTGATGCTGTTCCAAGTAATTGACTCAAGTAGTAACTCGGGAAGTAGCCAGGCAACTAGCATTTTCATAAGAAAGTTTATAATGACTTTAAAGGTGCCTATACATAGGCAATCAAAACAAAAGCATAGGCAGCAATAAGTGGCCTATTTATAAAGCAGTGGTATGGCCTACCCTGTGGTTGTAGCCCTTTTTTTTTTTTTTTTTACATATTTATAAAGTACAGTAGTGCTTTCTGCTGCCCTTGCTTTGAGACTGTGGGGTTTATTTACTAAAGGCAAATCCACTTCGCACTACAAGTGCACTTGGAAGTGTAGTTGCTGTAGATCTGAGGGGAACATGCAAGGAAAATAAAAAGCAGCATTTTTGTTTGAACATGATTGGGTGATAAAATCAGCAGAGCTTCCCCCTCATTTCAGATCTACAGTGACTGCACCTCCAAGTGCACTTGCACTGCACTTGTAGTGCAAAGTGGACTTGCCTTTAGTAAATCAACCCCTGTGTGTATTTATTTTAATGAATTAGGTGAAAAAGTGCATTGGACAGGTGGAAACCTATCATATGACTGACAGGTCATGGGACAGCGATCTCCACTTATTCAGGACTGTTCTTTACAGCGTTATGCAGCGAACTTGGCACCAGACCTTGCAGTTCATGGATAAAGTCGAAATTTTGTTTCAGCTTTATAGAAAGGGGAGTTATTTGCAAACCTTGGCTCTTAAAGTGTTTATAAAGGGCATTTGTTTTTAACCCCTTCCTACGGCACTTTGAGTTTTTTTTTTAATTCTTTATATATATATATATACACACACACACATATAGTATATTTTATCAAGATATATGCAATAAATGATATATATGTGTCCTCTTGGCCTTAAAGCCCACCTGCTGGTAAGCCGCATATATGCATACGGCCGGCAGGAGGAAGTTAAATTAAAATAAACAGTTTATACTTAGCTAATCTGTGATATTGCACACAGGGGCCCCTGATATCCTCTCCTGCTGGTGCTGTCCGCTGCACCTCTTCAGTGTCTGCCCCATAACATGCCATGTGCTATGTGGGTATGTGTGAGTGCACTCCCATGCCGGGTTGTGCGGGTCCATAGACACACACAGAGCACAGTTTGGACACTTCCACCGCTCCCTCTGCTCTCAGTGAAGCCCGTGAGAAAAACTGCAGATGGGCACAGTGCCGGATCAATAGAGGACTCAGGTAAGTGTTTAGAGAGGGTTTAGAGCCACTTGAAAGACCAGTTTGGCGATTTCTCTCCCAAATTCTGGAACCTCCCTACTGGTCTGTAGAAGTGAGGGGCAGCTTCACTGACCAACAGGAAGGATCAGGTGAGGGGCCAGCCACACTCACCCAGTACAGAGGAGTAATACAGAGGGATGCCAGATCAGGAATTCTAATCATTACTAAGAATCCCCTTCACAAACATACTTGAGATGTATCACGGTGGTGCCAACTGGCTGCAATACACACGGACACAGTTATTAGACATTTGTTTTATTCAGTAGTATAAACCAAAGAGAAAAATTGTTTTTTTTTTTCAAATTCGGAAGCGCAGCATACGTGGTATATAAACACAGTGTCATACAATCAGATTAATGGGATATAACATCTCAAGACACCCCAACTTTTCTTTCTAGACAAGCACATCCTCTTCAGTTATAAACAGCTATGAATAAATATATAGAAAGCAATATATAGCTAAAGGGGCTCAGTCACAAGGGCATATAAAATATGGATTTGAAAGCATTGGTATTGTATCCTATAGGTCCATAAACACTGTTGTGCTGGGGTCAGTATACCCCCTGAGCGTCTAGATGTGTAAACCAAGAAGAGAAGAATCCGCAGTCTGTTTTACACACATGTAAAGGTTTGTGTTAACATTTGTAAATGGATACGGCCATAAGCACCATCACCACTGCCCGGTGAATTCAGGACTGGGGGGACATGTAAACAAATGTGTAGGCAGCGGCTCAGGATGGCCTCGGCCCTTAGGCAGAGGTCATTCTGTGACAACGCCTATATTGTTTACATGTCCCCATGAATGAGGCATTTGGTAGGCAGCGGCGGTGCAGGCATAGAGTAACCACAGCCTTTAGCATAATTAGGGCTGAAGTCATTCTATTCTGCCCCTTCTCTGCTGCCTACACAATGCTGATGTTTACATCTTTCTCTGGCCCCAAATGTGTCATACACTAGACCAGGGGTCTCCAAACTGCGGCCCAAGGGCCAGATGTGGCCCTTTGCTAGCCTTAATCTGGCCCTTGGGGCACTATTCCTCCCACTAACACCAACAATGGAGCACCATTTCTTCCACTAATACCAATGATGGGATACTATTCCTCTAGGCACTCCTCCTATTGACCACCAACCCTGAGTCCATATTTATTCTGACTGATGCCAGGCCTGGGACACTTTCTGCCCCCGCTGGGCACAATCCGGCCCTCCTAAAGTCTAAAGGAAAATAAACTGGCCCTTTGTTTGAAAAGTTTGGAGACCCCTGCCCTAGACAATGGCAGGGCAGGTGCAGAATGACCTCAGCCTTCAGTCACTCAGATAGACCAAGGATCCCAACACATGGTGCCATTCCACAGGAGACCCGTGAACAGTTGCTTGTTCAATTGGAGCAGAGCAGGGCAGATGTCTGTTTTTTTTACATCCATGTCATTCAGGTTGTGTCTGCATTGACATAACAGGCCGTGACAGACCCGTGATGATTCCATGGGTGGCCGGATGTAAACAGATTTGTGTCCTTTTACATCAGGCTACCTCTGAACCATCACATTTAAAGTGTTTGCAAAGTCAGAAGGTTTTTTTTATCTTAATGCATCCTATGCATTAGGGTAAAAAGACTTCTACGTGCAGCAGCCCCCCTAATACTTACCTGAGCTCATCTCTATCCAGCGATGTCCACGAGTGCCTTGGCCATCCAGGACTCTCCCTCCTGATTAGCTGAGACACAGCAGAGGCGTTATTGGCTCCTGCTGCTGTCAAACTCAGTTAGCCAATCAGGAGAGAGAGGGGGTGGGGCCAGACTGCAGATCCGTGTCTGAATGGATACATGGAGCTGCAGCTGGGCTCGGGTGCCCCCATAGCAAGCTGCTTGCTGTGGGGGCACTCAACAGGAGGGAGGGGCCAGGAGCTCCAGACAGGGACCCGAGAAGAGGAGGATCGGGGCTGTTCTGTGCAAAACCACTGCACAGGGCAGGTAAGAATAAAAGGTTTGTTATTTTAATAGACAAAAAAAAAAAAGATATTTTACAATCACTTGAAGTCTGGAAGAAAAACAGAAAAGGACACACTCTTTTTACTTTGTTTTTTTCTTCAAACCTGGAAAGACTCAGAGGTAGGCGAGTGTAAATGGACATTTACATCTGTCTGTCCATAGGCCTACATGGAGCTTCCGATCAGGTCCACCTGAAAAACGGACAGACCGGTTCAGAAAGTCCATGTGAAAGTGCTCTGAAGCTGAGGTCATTTTGTGCAGCTGCTTCTCCCTAGATAATGACTGGCCCAGACGGATATGGAAACATCGACAATGTGTATGCAGCAGCGGCGGTGGTGCAGAATGACCTCGGCATTGAGTAATTCTGAATGATAGATTTGTACTTTGTAAGCATCTCAACCCTATATGGACATACGATCGTTGGAGCTGAGCTGCACTACAGATTACTTTTTATGCAGGACCCTGCATAAAATTCTACGCCCCTGTGCATAAGCCCCAAATATGTACATGTCCATAGAGGTGCATACACACTAACCCATATCGGCTAAAAAAAAAAAAGTGCAAAGAGTAGGTTAACCTTAGCAACAAGGCGTTTTATTATTCTGTTATAAACCACTGAATTCAGATTGGATGTCATGAGCTACATCTTTCCACACGTTATGAAAAGCCTCATATTTGTGTGTTTACAACAATATAGTGACATATGAATGCATAGTATATGTACAGATAGACAATCAGTATACATATATTAAAAAAAACAAAAAAAAAAAACTATTTGTTATTACGTATATACATAGGTCAACAATACTATTATACACATGTGCTGGTAATGTACAGACAATATAAAAGAGTGCTTAGAACTTATTAAAAATGACCTGTCAGCCCTCTGCTGATGAGGACGACTCAAGTAAGTACTGCAACATTTAAGAGCACCTGTCATCCGGTCAGGCAGCCGTTTTGACAGAGCGGGCAGTGATCACCTACAGAATACTGCTGCACCCCCCGTTTAGGTGACAGGTACACTTAAATTAGTGGTTTTCCCTTCATGAGAACATTAAGCATCTGACAGCGCTGGAAATTGCATAAGCATCTTGTGGGTTAAAATGCACTAAAAAGGCACCTACTTCCTGCACAGACTGGAGGAGGCCATTTTTTTGCACTGAGAATACGGCCTATGAAAGTGCTGAGGTATTGCCTGCAAAATGTCCGTCTCCGCAGCATGGAAGATGTAGGTGAATGTCCAAAAGCAAGGTTAAAAAATAAAGCAAGGCCTTCAGCTGAGTTCCTGTTTGAGATACATAAAACAAATAGGCTGAATATACATAAAATACCTGCCTTGCTCAAGGTCTGTGTACCGAGCTATATCCATCTGCACACATTGACTCATACACTCTTCTAGTTATTATGGATGGATGATCACCTAACCTACGCCTGTGCATGAAAGAGCCTGAAAGCAAAACTGTCTTTAACAAACCAATTGGAATTTCTGGTTTTATTGAGGTCAGATTCTGTTTGGCTGATCTCAAGCATTTCAGACCTCAGGAGGATGAGTCCCCATAGAAGTCTATAATGTGTAGGCCCAGCCAGGACCTTGAAGGCTTGCAGCGCTACATGCAAATAGCAGAGCCGTTGGAGTGAGATGTGTATGCATTTATCGGAGGTGGTGAGATTGTTAGGTCAGGGAAAGAGAGCTAAAAGGATAGAAGAACTGATTCCTTAAAAACATCTTTTCAGTCTGAGTAGTAAGAGGTTTGATCGACTGCCTTTATTTTATTTCTGGGTCACCATTGGGGAAAAAAATCCATAATTTCCTGTACCAACCAGAGGGCTTATTCTTGGTTGTGGCATCACACGCTACAACATGTGCCACTAGACCTGCTCTATGTGTGGTGCCATTTTATTGTGAATGATACCCTAACATGTTGTACAGTAGAGCCCAATGCACTACAGCACACAATGCATATACCATGGATTGTAGTGCACTGCCTTTTCAAAAAAAAGGCTTGCATGTTTTTTTCCATTGGCAGCCCACTAGTAATAAATGGGCTATCCAAATGCAACGTACTTGAACGTGTGTACATTAACACACCTAAATGGAAAGCGTAAGTGTGAATGGGCCCAGAAAACTAACTTTTTTCTGTTCTAACCTAAGTGTAAATCAAAAAAAGTTTTAAACTGAAGAGCTGCTAAAATCTGTAAATAAAGCCAATTAACACAACCCAATAGAAAATTCCTATTCATATTGCCTCATGGGAGCCATACTAAGGAAAAGTGGGTATAAAAACCTCTGAATTTTTTTCCCCCTGCCTGTCTAGTGGTGTTAGGGCCCCATACCAAAGCAAAATCAATTTGAATAGACTTCACCTATATATACTATATGGTCAAAGTATGAGGACACTCCTCCAAACTACTGAGCCCAAGCTTTCCTAGTGAAGGGAACTGGTAATGCTACATTATACAGAGACATGTTAGACATTTTGTTAGATAATTGTGCATTTCTAACCTTGTGACAACAGTTTGGTGAAGGTCCCTCTTCTCATTTACCATGACTGTGCCCCCAAGTACAAAGCCAGCTCCATAAAGACACACAGTTTGAGGAGTCTAGTGAGGAGAAACTCAGAAGGTCCACACAGAGCCCTGACCTCAACCCTACTGAATACCTTTGAGATAAGCTGGAACACAAATGGTGAGCCAGGTCTTATACACCATCCATACCTGACCTCACAATTGCCCTTTTGGCTGAATGGGCACCAATGCCCCCAGACACATTACAAAATCTTGTGAAAAACCTTCTTAGAAGGGAGAATCCCAAGGTTTCACATTGTTGGGGCAAACTCCATATTAATAGTCATGGCTTTAGAGGGGGGCATCCAACAAGCTCATATATGTGTGATGGTAAGAGGTCCACAAACTTTTGGCCAAAAATTGTATAAACAAGGAACTTTATGCCTCCATTAATTTCTGAAATGTTGCCTTTTCTCATGGTACCTATTTTACTTTCCATCACTTTCTGCCTCGACCTCCCTAGCGGGCACACAGAAGGCAATAAAAAACAGACAGATTCTAAACCCTTACATCAATTTATCCAAAACCAAAAAGTTTTTGCTAGAGATACACTTTAGAGGTGAAGTGTAATCTGCATATACTCATTTGGTTCCTCCCACAACAACATGAAGAAAATTATTAAATAAAACCAGTGTTTTATTATTACATGCCTAAAGCTGGACCTAGCGATATAATTACTAGGTCTCTATGCTTTTCTATGCAATTCAAAAACAGATCATGGCTGGCAGGGTGCTGTACATAGCTTCTTAAAACATTACAGCACCCTGCCTCAGTCCTCCCCTCTAGAGCCCTCAGTCCTGAAACCACCAGTGGGCTGGAACTTGGAAGGAGTTCAAAATGGCTTGTTGGGTGGATGTCAGGTTTGAGAGGTGGGTGTTCCTATGCAGACCACTCTCAGTAACCCACACAAGCAATGCTGAGCCTCCATGATAAAAAGAACTCAAATCCGATGAACGAAAGGGCCGGGTCAGGGAGAACCAGACTGAGGAGAAAAGCACTACTAGATGATGCTGGACGTCCTCCAGCCAAGAAATGAGGCATGACTCTTACATGCTGCATCTTCTAATGCATGCTGTGAGAAGCTCAGAGTGTGCAGTGAAACCAGATTAAACAATTTCAGTACAGGAGAGTAGCCTATGCAAGACTGAAGTGAAGGCTGGAGTTTTTTTTTTCCCTAGTCATACTACAAGACAGTTTTTCTTAAAAGCCCAGCTAAATACATCTTGTCTTAGCGTGTTAATGAAAATAATATTAACACATGCATAAAACGTATATATCTTATATATAAAAAACTGTACTTTTTTTGTTTGATAAAAGTATAAATTTGAGGAAAACAAAAACACAAAACATACATACATATATAAATACAGAGAGGGAATGTAAAATGATAAATACAGATGGACAACGAGAACCCAAAAGATATATACATGTCATATAGAATAAACGCACACAAGCAAAATCAAGATATTACCACTAAAAGTCTGCTGTCAAACATGTGGGCGGCTGTTTTGTAATGTGGACCGATATCCAAGCAGTGGAGGCAGCCATGTTGTAATGTGAACCATATGTCACATCAACAAGCCAGTGGAGGAAGTCACGGTGTGGAAAAGGATGGATTTCATAGCGATGGTGGAACTTATACATGGAGCAAATTTTTGTCCTGCAACTCAAAGAAATTAGCTTGATTCCCCCATCAACACAGCCAATGTTGATCAGGGGAATCCCCCCCTCCAACAGAACTATTGTGTTCACGGGGAGCAGAGATCCATCCCTCCTGGAAGAACACAGCGATTATTGCTAGCACCATAGCCACTGGCAATAATCGCATGTAAAAATCCAACATGCTTGTTGCACCTAAGTGAATCAATGGGTACAATCAGTCTGCCCATAGATGGTTTGAATCTCGGCCAGTCCCTGCTGAACCGGGCAAGATTCGAACCATCTATGTGGTTGGCTTTAGGCAAAGGTCATGTATAAATGTGCCAACAACAACACCATGGTGGGCTGGATTTACGGACATGTTGAAGGAAGAAAGAATAGAAGTCTGCATTGCTCTGTGTTTTTCTTATTCTTCTATCAAACTGTATTACGGCTCATGCACACAAGTGAGTCATACAGGCCATTTTTGGGCACCAGGGTTACACCCTGCCAAAATCAACGACAATGGTCAATGACAGGCTGGACATTGTTTCAAGCGATACTCACATTAAGGGCCGCATGGGACGTATGCCCAGGAGTTCTGTGCTCAGGTATGTCCCTGTTTGCATTAGGCTCTATACGTGAGCACTGCTTGGAACAGCATCCAGCCGCCAAAGCCTGTCATTGATTTTAACAGGCTGCTCACAGCAAGCTCTATGATGTACCTGTGCATTCCAAGTGCCCAAAAGCATGCATTTTTTATGCTGTATGGCCAACCCGCCTGTGTCCATGAGATTTGTGGTGGTGGCCCGCAGGACCCCAGAGTAGATAACAATCAAGGGTCAGAATCCAAGATTTAGAGCAGCTCTCTGTCAACCAGGGTGTCCAAGAGATTTACTAAAAAAGCACCTTATGCGTGTAGGATGTCCTTCATCAAATCCCTTTTTCAAGCATGTTCACCATACTTCTCAGAGACATTGAAGACTGCTGGTGGCATTTGTGATTCAACACAATGGAAGCAGCGTGAAATCAGAGTAGCCAGTGGTGATAAATGTAAAATGACTATTGCACGTTATGGAAAAAGTTATTTGGGGTTTCAGGCTCCAATCTCTCGATCGGTCACTGCGCTCTTCCCCAGCGTCCTTTCCAGTTTGCGGTGTTTGCGGGAAGCGGCAGGAGGCGGGGCAGGAGGTTCTTCTCGCAGGACTTGCCGGATGCGCTGGACGCACAAAGCTGTGGCGGTTCGGGTTTCTGGTGACAGCTGTGATAGGCTGAGGAATCCATGCGGGAGATCTTCTACTACCTTCAGGGTGACTGGTCGGTTGAGAGAACGGAGTCTCTTAGCAAACATCACTGAGTCATCCAACATCGGGTCCAGCGAACAGGCCTGCAAAAACAAGCAAATGACATGAAAACGAGCTTTTCGACAAGCAGTACAATACTAATGAAACTCTAAATATATATTGAACAGGACGACAGGGATGGGAGATATAAAGCATTTCCCCACTATTTGGGTAGTGGTCCCTTTAAGGAAGAGTTCAAGGGACAATTTTGGTACTCAGGGGTTCTCACCCATGTATGGTGGGGGATTTCGGGGTAGTTCGGTCAGAGAGGAGAGGACTCATTTCAGTACTTTTTGGATTGGTAAGTCCTCATTTGGGACCCAGAATTCGAAGGGACTTTGGTGTTGAAAGGGTTAACCCACCTGCAAGGGTGGCTTCAAAAATGAGCAGGAAGGAGTCAACACTGTAGCTGCTGACTTTTATTAAAAGGACACTGTTCAGGGATGCAGCACCATCCTTACCCAGAACTGTTATTTGCAGGTCTTCGAGTCCCCAGTGCCACCATGTTTAGTGTGGGAAGCCAGATGTGACTCCTTACGGCTTCACAGTCCAATTCCCGCTGCGTGAATGGTCTCACAGCCTTCTGAGACTTGTGATGTGGCCCAGAAAGTTGCAGGCAAGTAAGGCGGGAGGAGAGAACTAGGTACCCACTCACCCAAAAAAAAAAAAAAAAAAAAAAAAAAAAAAAAAAAAAAGGTCCAAAAGAAAAGGGGAGGAGGACATGAAGTGGAACTTTCCCTTTTGGGCGAAGTTCCGCTTTACGCTGACTACAAACCAATTTTAATTTTGGCCGGTACAGCAGGGACTGGCCGAATCCTGATCAATGTGTGGCCATCCTTGCTTGCCTTCTGTCGAAAAAACAAGCAGGGAAACCTTGGCATATCAGCAGCTGCAGCCAATGATCAGTGTATTGTGACAGAAGTGAGTCCCGTTGTCATAATAATGTCCTGACAAGGGGGAATTCTTCATCCTCCTCATTTGTCTGGATGGAGGAATCTGTTAAAACTAATTGTATATAGTCAGCTTAATTCTGTCCTTACGTAAAAATACATATCACAACATTACTGAATTAAAGTGATTGTAAAGTCTTGTTTTTTTTTTTCTATAAAAATAACAAACATCTCATTTTTACTTACTCTGTTGCAGTGGATTTGCACAGAGCAGCCCAGATCCATCCTCTTCTGGGGTCCTGGCCCCTCCCTCCTGTTCAGCTTGCTATGGGGGCACCCAAGCAGAGCTGTAGCTCTGTGTGTCCATTCAGACATGGAGCTGTGGTTTGACCCTGCCCCCCTCTCTCCTGATTAGCTAACTGACTGAGTGACAGCAGCGGGAGCCAATGGCGCCAATGCTGTCTCCCAGCCAAACTGGAGGGAGAGTCCTGAACGGCTGAGACACTCGTGGACATCGCTGAATAGAGAAGGGGCTCCGGTATTAGGGGGGCCGCTGCACACAGAAGGCTTTTTATTTTAATGCATAGAATGCATCAAGATAAAAAACCCTTCTGATTTTACAACCACTTTATTAACTACTTGAAGACCAGGCATTTTCTGGCACTTTTTGTTTCCATGTGAAATAATTTTTTTTTGTTAGAAAATTAGTTAGAACCTTCAATATATATATATATATTTTTTTAAAGCAGAAGCTAGAGAATAAATTGGTCAGTTGTGCACTTTTTTTATGTCACACGGTATTGCGCAGCGATTTTTCAAACACAGTTAAGAATACACTTTTTAAAATGTTACTGCAAAAAAACACAATACATAACCCACTTTTTGGAAAATATAAAAGATGATGTCACGCAGAGTAAATAGATACCAAACATATCAAGCTTTAAAATTGCGCACGAGTTCGCCTTTGCGCACTAGCACAGGGGGGGGGGGGGGGGGCGCGACACTTTAAAATTATTATTTTTTTGACACCGTTGCTTTACATTTATTTTTTTGGATCACTTTTATTGCTATTACAAGAAATATAAAACATCCTTGTGACAGCAATAGACATGTGACAGATACTCTTTATGGAGGGATCTGGGACTCCAAATCCCTCCTTTGCACTTAAAAGCATTCAAAACACCAAGATCGGCATTTTTGAATACTTTCGATGTTCAAAAAATGGCGCTGTTAAGATGTCGGTAAATTGGAAGTGATGTCATATGATCGCATCTGGTTTACCATAGCGGCGACCCAATCAAAGCTGATTTCGTCTTTCTTCGGGTCTCTGACCAGCCGGCGTACGTGCATCACCCTGGTACAACCACTTAAAGTCAAATGATGTACCAGGTAAGTGATTTGGCAACAAGTGGTTAAACATGAAGTAACTAAGTCCAGTAGGCCACAACGATCGTATATATTTTTTGCTAATCTTTCTGCAATAAACTGACTGCTATCAGCATATGTGTAGTTTGCACCCTGACACTGCTATGTGAAGCCAATTCCCATCACCGTCTTGTACTCACCACAATGTGAATGGGAGGAAGTTCTTGCAACATACTGTCAGGAGCCAGCAGCGGGGACATGTATGGATTTTCCACAATAGCAGAAGTCTGTAAGGTCATGTGGGCCACGCCATTTTGAGAGCGCAGGGGCTGAAATCCTTCTGGAAAGCCCAGAAGAGGAGCGGAGGGGGACTGTGGGGATGATTTGTCCTCACTGGAGTGTGCAGGGGGAATGTTCTCTTTAGAGTGTGTAGAAGGTTCTCGGTCAAAGGAGGTGTCACCCTCACTCTCGCTCTCTGTTAAGAAGAAATTGACGGGTTTCTGTAGG
Source organism: Aquarana catesbeiana (assembly GCF_042186555.1). Lineage (NCBI taxonomy): Eukaryota > Metazoa > Chordata > Amphibia > Anura > Ranidae > Aquarana > Aquarana catesbeiana. Next base: position 40,724,396 of record NC_133333.1, read on the forward strand.
CTGGTGGGTGACAACACATCGCTGCCTTCTGATTGAATGGACAGTGAAGATGGTGAATGCTGCCCATTTGCAAAGGAGGAGTCATTGGACTGTGTTCCGCTATGTGCATGTTTGTTTGGGGGTCCACTATGCTGGTTTGGAGTTCCAACTGCAAAACTGGTTTCCTCGATGTACTGATGGCGGTTCAGATCCTGGCAGGTTTTGCTCTTTAAAGACACCTTGCGGTTAAAAAGAGGCTCCTCTGCTAGTGCTGCCTCTGATACGCTCTTTCTCACCGTGTCTGCAACAAAAATCATAAAATGCCATTAGAAAGAGTTTTAGGATCCTAATTATAGTAAGGCCCCTTTCACACGGACACTCCGTTTGTCTGTTTTTCATCCATCCGTTGACAGATGAAAAATGGACATCAATGCATCTCTATGGAAAAACAGATGTAAACAGATGATCATCCATGTACATCCGCTTCCATCAACATTCATTTTTTGGAACTGATCAAATCCTTCTTCAATTAAAAAAAAAAAATCAGATCTGACGAAAAACGGATGTATCAGTTTTTGCATTGGTAGCGGATGTAAGAAAAAACTGATGTACGATATAAACTGATGAGAAACTGATCAGTTTTTTCTTTGAAAAATGTGACTGAACAGATGAAACAAACGGAAAGCTCGGGTGAAAGGACCCCACCAGAAAGCTCCAAGCTATTTATGAAGGTTGCATAGCTACATAACAAGATTTAAAAGCAAATATATTTTAAAGTGGAGTTCCAGGCGCAACCCCATTCTCCCACCACCACCTATGCTGAATAACCTGTGTAAGTACGTTGTACAGGAAGTCTCCGAGTTACGAACACAATAAGGACTATAGGTTTGTTCGTAAGCCCAAGTTGTTCGTAAGTTGCAACACTGCATTCGTAAGTGTAACTTCCGGTCGGAACACTGCATTCGTAAGTGTAACGCCCGCCTGTGCATGGATGTGGAATGTTCCGGGAGCTTGTTATGTTATCTGGGGCTCTTCTGAACATGCAGTACATGTAGTACTACAGTACGGGATGTGTACGGAGGTATCCAGGACCAGCATGGAGCACAAGTGGCTGGCATTTAAAGCCCTTCGTAACTTGGAGTAATTCGTAACTCAGGTGTTCGTAACTCGGGGACTGCCTGTATATATTTACCTTCTTTTCAGGTCACATGATCTCCCCTGAGTCAGCCAGCGGTGGCTGCAGGGGAGAGGAGAGGAGAGAGCGCTCAACAGCTGGTGATGTCACCCATAGGCTCCTACAGCTCATCTGTCGTTGGTGCTACCTCCTTTCCCCTGCAGCTGCTGCTGCCCAACACAGGGGAGCCTGATCAGCCTGAAAATGTATACAGTTTTGTTACACAGGTTTGTTAGCGTAGGTGTTTGGAGGGAGCAGTTTTAAGATTAGTTAAGTCTAGCCTGGAGTTCTACTTTAACTACTTCTCTTCTGCCCTGTCTTATTCCAGCAGGCAATGTGGCCTTTTACATTTTCAGTCCAAGACAGCTGTGAAGAGGTCAACGGGTATTTGCAGAGTCAGTTGTAGATGTAGTCTGGTGGACTAAATCACTTTCAACAAACTACACAATAGACTACTAACAGGCACCTCGTGGTACCCACCAACCCTCTAAGCTGAAAGCCTGACCTGGATTAGCCCTGTCCTTGCTCCCTTCCATTAGATTGCTCAGCCAGGACGCGGCTCCATGACGGATGTCTCTGAGAAATAACGCGGTCCCTCGTTTTACTTGACTCAGTGAACTCTGCTTTTCAACCGCTCGTTCGTCCACAGGGACTCGTTCCGTGCCTGCATAAAAGCAAAAGAGTGGAAAAAAGGTGGAGATAAATACATCATCAAGTTTACTGAAATATCATAAATCCTTAACAAAAACCAAGCAAATAGGCACCACACCATACATTTAAAATGTACATTTTGATTATACAACCCCTGGCAAAAAAAATGGAATCACCACTCTTGGAAAATGTTCATTCAATTGTTTAATGATGTAGAAAAAAAAACAGACGTGCCTCAAACCTATTTTCATTAAAAGGACACTAAAGCGTAAGGTTTTTTAAATAACAAACATGTCATACTTACCTCCACTGTGCAGTTGGTTTTGTACAAAGGGGCCCCGATCCTCCTCTTCTGGGGTCCCTAAGAGGTGCTCGTGGCTCCTCCTCCTAAGTGTCCCGTCGGAGAAGCGCTCCTCTTCGGGACACCCGTGCGGGCGCGCTCCCGTGTCCTGCTTCTGCGTCTATTGACACAGACCGCAGGACTCAGCCCCACCCCTCCGGCCGCAGCGTCATTGGATTTGATTGACAGCAGCGGAAGCCAATGGCTGTGCTGCTATCAATCTATCCAATCAGGACCCGAGAGACCGCCTGGAGATGGTGTGCTAGTCCACGTCACAGGAAAGAACGTTTTCAGGTAAGTAAAAGGGGGGCTCTGGGGCGCTGGTGCATAGAATGCATTAAGGGTTAAAAACCTCGAGGGTTTACAACCCCTTTAATTGAATGAACATTTTCCAAGAGTGGTGATTCCATACTTTTTCCAGGGGTTGTACAAAGAAGCTTAAAAAAAGTTAAAACTTAGAAATATTTCAAACACATAGGCATCAACTGCAATTGCATACAATGCCAGTAGTCAATCATCAAACATAACCCTAGATGATCATTCAGGGTTGTAACGAGCCCCTGCTGGCTCGGTTCCACTCTCCCGACACTCCTCTGCTGCTATAGAATCAGATTGCAGATCGCAACATCTGATTGTTCGGTCATCCAATGCTCCGGGATTAGAACTACAGCTATGTGCCGTTCTAACCCAGTTGTGATAGCTCAGAACAAACACCAGGCAGGCTGTATGTAAGTTCAAACAGGAATCTCTCTTTATTGACAGGAATACAGTCTCTTTTATACAGTGAAAGAGGAGATGCAGACCTCCTGCTCATATTACTCTAACAATACACCTGTAATCTAATTAACATGAGCTAGTTTACTAACGTGACCTTTTGCCCAGACTTGTGGTCACCAAGCTTCACACAGTACATTATACATTATCATAAGTACAACCAAAGGACATTTCCACAATAGCAGGAGCTAATTACAATTAACAATACAAACAGTGTTCTCCCCCCTCCTCAGCCTAGTCATCAACACTTATAATAGGAGTAGACTGTTCGTCTCCTAGCCAGTCCTGGAGGCTAATGTGATCAGCTCACTCAATTAACATGTTGAGTTCAGAAGCAAACAAACCAATAATAGTCTTTACATATATATCCTGGGAGATATTGGGGATAAATATTACTGTCCCATTTTAAGTAATCCAAGACATACCCTCCAAGTCACCATTTCCCATATGGCATACACAGGGTCCCCAGAGTCTGTGTGTCCTGGGGGACCAGGACCCGAATCTACAGTAATACCACCTCAAGAGTCCCCAGGCATACAGCTCACAAAGAGCACTGTTCCCCCAAATGCCAGGGCCCACGATCGATCGGCAAGAGGCTAGCATTCAGTCCCCTCCAAAAGTCTCTCTCCCGGCTAGGTCTGTCACAAGGGTGTTTTACATGAAAGTCACCAACACGTTTTGCTGGGACAAAGCCCGTTTCCTCAGGGAGAACTGGCATTAAATTCTGTCGCAAATGTTCAAAATGTATGCAGCTTAGACCAGGGAAAGAAAAAGGGGCAGATAAAACTGCAGCAACTGTGTAATAGGGGAGACCATCCTTATGGAGATCTATACATTGTACTAGGGGGAAATGAAAATGTTTCCCTTGAATAGACTGAAAATTAAAAAAATAATCAAAAGCCAACAGGGGTTCAGAAAGAGTTTTTGCGTTCTCGGGCTCTATTCTTCAAGGTTACATGGGTCCCCTTTGATATATGCTGCCTGGTAGAGCTGCTACTAAATAAATACATTGTCACGTTTACTAGTAAGCCAACAAAAATGAAAGCGCAATGTCAAGTAGCCCATAGTAACCAATCTGCAATAGTCTTTCATTGTACTGACCACCTTAGAACAATGAAAAGTACAATCTGATTGGTTGCTATGAATCAGTGCACTTTGAGCATCATTGCTGCTCTCTGCAATATCCGGAGAAAAAAAAAAAAAAAAAATCTGTACCTGCATAAGCGCTAAGACACTTTGAAAGCACGCTGAGCGGCAGCAGCGGGTCCATCAGGGTCAGGAGTCGGGATGGGGAAGCTGTGGCTTGTAATAATGTGGCTGGATAGGCAACCATGATCCCATCTGGTAATCTAACCCCAACAGAAGCAGCACGCATTGCTACGGTGATACAAAGGTTACCACCGGCACTGTCACCAGCCAGGCAGACCCTTTCACCTGTGGAGCCTGAAAATACAAAGACACAGAAATGTAATTTTATATATACGTACGCACCATGTATATGGAAAAAAAATGACATATGCACTTTAAAGGGCTTGCAAATCAATGTCTCATATTAGTCTTGTTTTACCTCCTCCCCCCAACTTCCAAGACTTCCTATTGGTCCTTTAATGTAAAGGACAGCTGCTTTAATCAACTGGAAGGTGTAAAATACAGGAGGGAATGGGCAAAATACTCAGATGCATATTTCACTGAGGGTAACCTTTGCTTTAGCATTTCTTCATATGCAAATAATGAACTGGCCAGGTTGGTTACAGGTTTCATTTGTTAAAGCGAAGTTCCTCCCAAAAATGGATCTTCCGCTTTAAGTGAAGGTGACCCCCTGACATGCCACATTTGGCATGTCATTTGCTTGGGGGAGGAGCGGGTACGGGCATCCAGCTCCCACTTCTTCCCCTGGCTCCGTGGTGCCGGAAGGAAGTTCACCTCTCCCCCCTCCCTCCCTGCAATCTTCTGGGACATGTCACATGTCCCAGAAGATTGCCCGGCCATTCACAGTGCGCAGTGCGTGCCTGGCTGTGAGTCAGAATGCCGGCGCCGCAGAGAGGAGGGGGAGAGGAGTCGGGCTTCATACGCCCGCATCACTGGACCATGACTGTCTGATTATTAAAAGTCAGCAGCTACACTTTTTTTAGCTGCTGACTTTCAAATGGGTGGAACTCCACCTTAAAGAGTTAGGCTGCATTCACACCTGAGCGTATTTTTTTCAGGCAGAAAGTTGCGCGTTTTTACCGCGATTTTGTACAGGTCGAAAGATCACCAATGTAAAAAGTGGAAAAAACGCCTGTAATCTGCCTAAAAAAGAAGCTCATGTACTTTTTTGAGCTTCAGGCGTTTTGCTTGAGTTGACAAAACGCTCAGATGTGAACAGGTGCCATTGAAATGAAGGGGATTTTTCTTGTTGGGCGTTTTACGAGCTGAAACCGCTCAGGTGTGAATGCAGCCTTAAAGGAAGAGTCCAGGGCCAATCACAACTTTCTGAAAGAATGAAATCACCTTGAGAACACCTTGGAATCTCCTCAGGAAGAAGTAGAGTCTAATAGCCCGTACACACGATCCGGAGATCGTACGAAAAATGCCACTTTCGAAGCGATCGTACGATAATCGGATCATTAGAACAGAGCTTTCGAGAGCCAATCACGACAATTCATTCGATATTATTAGATCGTACAAGCACGAAAACTATTCTCGTACGATACCAGATCGCCCGATTTTCATTTAATCAGTACAGCTGTCGTCCAAAAATACAATACAAATACACTACAACACATGACATCACTTTTATTCTGCCGTACGAGAATTTTAATAACTTTAGTAAGCTCTTCATGTTCGATATATGACTAGCATGCAAAAAAAAACGACGAACGATTTTTGGATCGTGTGTATGGGACACAAAGCAGTGGTATGCAACCTTTTAGCGGTACAACATAGAGGAAATCAAAGATTTCTGGGGGGGTGTCACCCTTTAAAAAAAAAAAAAGCTAAAACAAATTTAAAAAAAAAAAAAAAAAAACGTATCAGGCCCCCAATAAAAAGACAGCATGAAGCATACCTAGTGTGTAACAGCAGTGTCCTCTGCCCCCTTATCAACCCCCTCAACAATAATGTACTATTACCCCCCCACAGTAGTTTCCTCTGCCCCCCCCCCCCAAGCAGTGTCCTCTGAAACGCCATAGCAGTGTTCCCTGCCTCCTTTCACATCAACCACCCCCCCCACACTCTAGCGTCTTGTGTCCTCTGACCCTTAACATGATCCCCCCCCCCCCACTGTAGTGTCCTCTGCATCCCCCTTCACATCGTTCACCCCCACTCTAGTGTCCTATGTCCTCTGCCACAGCAGTGTGCTCTGCCCCTTTACATAACTCCCCTGCCCCCCCCCCCCCCCACTGTAGTGTCCTCTGCCCCTTCACATCACTCCCCCCTCACTGTAGTGTCTTCTGCCCCACTAACTCCTCCCCCCCAGGCAGTGTTTTTTACCCCCTTCACAAACACACGGCATTGTGTAGGGATCACTCTATTACCTGACAGCACGTGTACAGCAGAGCGGGAGGCAGTATAGTACTGGACGCAGAGCCGGAGTGGGAGCTGCCGGAGTTAACGTTTCAAGTTAACCAGCAGGTGATTGGTTGCTAGGACCGCCTAGCGTGAGCTACCCGTCAGCTGCCAACTGGTAGATCGCGATAGACAGGTTGCCGACCCCCAGTCTAATGCCCTGTACACGCGTTTGGATTTTCCGACGGAAAAAGTGCGATCGGATTGCGTTGTCGGAAATTTCGATCGTGTGTGGGCTCCATCAGACTTTTTCCGTCGGAATTTCCGACACACAAAGTTTGAGAGCAGGCTATAAAATTTTCCGACAACAAAATCCGATCGGTTAAATTCCGATCGTGTGTACCCATTTTCGACGCACAAAGTGCCACGCATGCTCAGAATAAATTAAGAGACAAAAGCTATTGGCTACTGCCCCGTTTATAGTCCCAACTTTGTATGACCATGTGTATGCAAGACAAGTTTGAGCCAACATCCGTCGGAAAAAATTCATGGATTTTGTTGTCGGAAGGTCCGATCAATGTCCGACCATGTGTACGGGGCATATGGCTTCAATATGACAAAGGAAGCTACAAAGCAAGCTTCAGCTTCGGTGCTGTCCATCTTAAATAATCCACAGTTCTTTGTAAACCCTTGGACATGTGGAAAATATATTAAATAAAATAAGCATTATATTATTTATATATATATATATATATATATATATATATATATATATATATATATATATATATGTTAAAAAATTAATTTGACCCTGAATCATTATAGTTTCTATTTAAAGTGGAGTTCCACCCACTTTTACAACTCTTCAGCATCCCTCACTAAACTGTGCACTGTAAACAAATTGGATATTTTTTTATTTTTTTTCTCAGCACCTACTGTATATCTGCTGTATTCATTTTTTACTTCCTCCTCCCTGGCCGCGGCCCATCGCATCATTTCCTGTTTGCAATGTCTTCTGGGAAGGGGCGGCAACTTCTTCTGAAACTGCCGTTGCTATGGAAACCTGACCTGAAACCTATTACACTGCTTGTGCTGCACTGAGCATGTGCGAGATCTGCAAGGATGAGATCCAGGAAGAAATACAGTCTGGCTTCAGATGCCCACGCTTAAGATGGCCACGGCCTGCTGTAAGTTTATAAAATAACAAACTACTGCTATAAACTAACAAAACCGACCTTAGTTTACAGTCTAACTTTACTAGAATACATTAAGCTTGTGTATTATAGGGGAATTTTTATTCAAAAAGTAGAATTTCGGCCGGAACACCACTTTAAGCATAACAATGTTTTTTCTAAGTTTTGGATAGATGGAGAACAAGCAACTAAGACAGGATTAGGACAATAATAAAAACCTGAAAGAGGTTCCAACCCTTCTCCACCTAATTCAAAGCAACAATAAAAATTGATATGTTTACTGAAATCTGATGAATATATAAAATCAAATGAAGTGTGTACTGACCCAGCAGCCGACAGTGTTTCAAAGCCCAGCAATAGGCATAGAAACATTCTTCAAGAGCCCTTGGGAAAGGAGCCTCTGGGGCAAGAGAGTAGTCCACAGACAGGATGGGCGCCTCGAGCTCCTGAGCCCAAATCTTCAGGTAGGGCTCATGCGACTTTGAGGTCTGGGCTACAAACCCCCCACCGTGAAAATGGATGATCAGGTCTGGAGAGAGAGGGGCCGGGCGAGATCTGAGACGAAGGTCAAGGCTCAGAGGACCTTCAGGTTTTGTGAAGACGTTTAGTTCCTCGCTCTCCTAAAATAAACATGAGTGTGTTAAAAGTATTGTCAGAATTCAGATCATGGCATAGATTTGGATTAATATGCAACTTTTCCTTATGTTTTCAGATGGGCTGAGTAGGGAACACTTAACATCCTGACCTGTGTGTTTGCCGACTTACAAACAGAGTTATAGAAGACGGAATTACTACTGAATATACACATCTGTAGAATGGGGAGGTCTGCTACAGAATCATTGCCAGCATGGAAACTAGACTGAAGGCTGCTTTTGTCTTTTTCAAAATGCATGAAAATGTGAGATGGTTAATGTAAATAATTTTGTGTCTTGATGGTTTTAAAGATATATGTAATTATATGTGGACGGCCATATTTGTTCATTACATATGCAACCTTCACTTCACTCAACCTGCTTTGACTTTCTGCAAACTCTCTCTCTCCGTGATTGTAGCTCAGCAGTCCTTCAGCAAGGAAGCTAATCACAATTATTTGACACACAGTCAACAGATTGAAGGTGAAGCTAAGATTTGATTCTATCAATAAAATAAAATTTCTTCATAAATTTAGGCCAAAATGTATTCTGCTACGCGTTTAGTAAAAAAAAAAAAATATGCAATAAGTGGATATTATTGGTTTATGCGATAGAGTGTCTACAAACTATGGTAAATATACTGGAATTGACGCAGCTATGACACTATACTACAATGGCGGTGATCATCGACTTATAGTGTAACTTTGATAGGGTGGCAGGCAAATTTAGCGTTAACAGACACTATCTGGGAGGGTCACTAACTGACACTGACATCTCTAGTAACAGTGATAATACTATACACTGAACTAATGACACTGGCTGGAAAGGGGATAACATCTAGGGGCAATCAAGGGGTTAATTGTGTGCCTAACAATGTGTAATGTATGCTGCTTTTACTACCTGGCTGTTTTTTCTCCCTGCTTTGCAGAGAGAAGAAACAGTTTACTTGCTATTCACAGTACACAGAGTTCTGTGTAAAAACAGAACTCTGTGTGTGATTGGCCACAGCCAATCAGCTGACTTCAGGCAAAACCATTGGCTTAAATCAGCTGTCAATCTCGTGCTGTGTCCAATCACAGCCTGGGTAGGCAGAGGGCACGCACGTGCGCCCCAAACCCGGAAGCAAGCCGGCAATGTACAGGTACGTTGTCCGGCCTGCCTGTGCCACCCACAATAAATTACTGTGGAAGGGAGGCAAGTAGCTAAAGATCAACTGTACCTTTAACAAAAGCTAAACTGTTAAAATCAGTGCTGAAAATAGTAAACTTGCAAAGACATTTTTGTTTTGGTTAAAAGGAGAAGTCCACTTCTCCTGTTGATTGGCTCTTACTTCTCTCCCCTTCTACTCCTTCCCTCTGACCTACCTCTACCCCCCTCCACATTATGGCCCTCTACGACAACCGGAGAAACCCTCTGACTTAAGTGCCTTTAGGCCTATTTGCTAAAGGGCCCGTCCGTTGGGGCGTTCTAGTTAAGCTCACAAAACCTTTATCTTTGAGTTCAATTCTAGGCTAGACTACAGAAAATGTTACTCTATGGGTGTTTGGGGAGGACCCTCCAGACACAGTATGTTCCCTTTAGGGGTGTCGGAGGAGCCTCACCAGGCTCCCAGATACTTAATCCTTTTAGACAGGGTTTGTTACAGTGAAGATGGAGCTGACCCAGAAGCTACTGACCCTGTCCTTCCCTTAACAATTATTATTTCTGATATGCATTTGGGTCATTATACTGCCTTAACGGATGTACTGTTATTTCGTATTTTCTTGTGATGTACAAATAAAAATACATTTTTGAAAGAAAGTCCAGCTTGAGCTTTTTAGGCTTGGCTTCTCCTCTGGGTCACAGGAGTGCAATTCGTTTTGCACTCCTGTGACCCATTCTCTGCTGACATCACCAAGATCAGTCGAGGCACCGCGTCATCCCGACTTCCCAAGTCCGGATCCGCCAGCTGCCTTGACTAATGGCTGTCTCAGTGAACTGCTGAGACAGCCGCTCTCCGCCCCTCCACAGCTCCAATGAGCGTGGAGGAGCAGAGAGAAGAGACACTGACTGACAGTCAGCAGCTCTCCTCTCAGGGATCTGTGAGAACAGAGCCATCGGCAGTGTTCGGTGGCTCGGTTCCCAGTGCAGAGACGGTGGGGGACAGCTGCCGCATTGGTCTGATGCTGCATCCACCTAGGCAAGTATGAATCTAAAACCCCCCCCCCCCCATACTTCTCTTTTAAAGTGGTTGTACATCCTGTACAACCACTTTTACCAACAGGTAAGCCTATATTAAGGCTTGCCTGTAGGTGCTGGAAATATCTCCTAAACCACCACAGTTTAGGAGATATTTACAAAAAAGCCGTGCGCCAATGTCTACGGCGCATGCACACTTTAGAAAGGGCAGATCGTGCCGTTTCTAAAGGGGGTCATGCCGTGACTGACGGTTCCCGCGCGCATGCACGGGAGTGACGTCACGCAACTCCGGCCAGTCACAGAGCCGGATTTCGCGGCCCCGGAAGGAAGAGGGGTAAAAATGGACGCTCGCTGCTAGTGGGGACAGCGGTGACATTGCAGGCTTCAGTGTCCGGTAAGTGACACATAATGGGCTACTATGCGATGCATAGTAGCCCATTATGCTTTACATTTGCATGGAAATAAAGAGGAAGTAAAACCCATCAGGGTTTACTTCCTCTTTAAGAGAGCACAATCGCTCTCTGTATGGAAGCAGTGGTTTCTCTGCAGCAGTCCGACACCCCCTGCTGAGTGGCAGCGTGTGTGTGTGTGTGTTTTTTTTTTTGCAAGTTTATTATTTTCAGTACCATGTGTTTAACTGTTTAGTTTATGCAGAACATAGTTTGGCTTTAACATCGGCTTTCCACACTACCAGTAATTTCATGTTCAAAGCTGTCGCGAGATGATGCGCAGTCACTGACCTGGCCCTCACGCAGCCGGTAAGAGATGAGACGCACGTTAACGGGACCTGGTCCACTATGAGCTACAGGAGGACTGATGATGACGGTGAGCTGAGGATCGGAGGACAGCGGCATCTCCAGAGGTTCAGGAGGCACAGAAAGGGTCTTGTTGATGCGGGCTGTTGTGGCTATTCCAACCAAAGACTGCGATAAAAAAGGAAAAATTCTATGAATAAACAGCTACACTTAACACCCCCCCCCCCCCCACAAAACATAAAAAGTAAATAAATACATTAAGTATTATACATGCCATTATACTACTTCTAGATTTTGCTCACTTATAGAACTTTGAAATCTACTTTTGTCTCATCAGAGCTCACAGATGCACAATATGGATTTCTGATTCCTCTTTAGCCCATAATTATAGCCCACATTCTAGCCCATTCAAAAAGTAGGAATGCATCGATATATTGTCAATGGCAGCGTTCCAATCGGTGCGACGCCAACTTTGCCGCTCCGCACCGGTTTGCAAAAGTAGTTCCTGCACTACTTTTGCCGATTTTGGGTGCGCCTTCAATAGACAGCTCTGCATGAAGCCGCACAGATGTCTATCAAGTAGCACCTGATCGCGCTGACCTGCTACTTTGAAATCGTGCCACTTCAAGTGAAGTAGTTTGATTTCAATGTAGCATCAATGTGAACCGGCCCTTAAACATTATTTTTTACTCACTGTAAGCAATTCCATCTCTGTGATGTTCCAAAAAGACTTCCAGAAGTTTACATCCAGGTTTTGGGTTATCCTTTCATAATCTGCTCCTCGTAGCTCCGGGTCCATGGCGTATCTTCCACTTATGAAGAAGGAGCTGGCTGCTACACCTGCATAGAAGGAGGACACATTGAATCCCACTCTGCTGCCTGCTGGGGACACAAGCTGCAATATAGCCAGTTACATTAAATCATCTGCCAGATATGGTATTAGGCTGGCCATACACTATACAATTTTCTTATTCAATTTCCTTTAGATTTACCTTCAACTATGTAGGGCAAGGGCCTGCCTGATTGCATACAAATTGAAAGGGTTTAGGTTTGACCTCATATTATATAGTTTTGGTAAATCTAAAGGAAAGTTGAACAAGCAAACTGTATAGTGTATGGCCAGCCTTACTACCAGTTATAGTCAGTGGCGGCCCGTAATGCAGGGTGCAGGGAACGCTGCCCTCCTATCTATGCGCTTGGCCCCCTAATTTACATGCAGGGCACCTGACGCATGGATTCCAATGTTTTATTTTTATTTACGCTCGTGATTAGAGCCAGTGGCTCTAATAGGCTTAAAAAAAAAGGTGGGCTCGGGGCGCACAGTTGTGTGACAATAGCGGATGAATATTCGCTATGTCACACTCATTCTCCTCCAGGCCAATCAGGAAGCGAGTCATGAGATCCGTTTCCTTATTGGCCAAAAGGAGAAGTCATTATATTGGCCTAGGAGGAGGAGGGAGGAGACACTTGTTGACTGGAGGGAACCGCTGCCCAATGATGGGGTAAGTGCGGGGTTGGTAAGCGACCAGGGGGAGGGGAGGGGGGAGTGGCTGTGGGTGCATTGTTTGCCCCCCCCCCCCCCCAAAAAAAAAAAAAAAATACCACCAGCCTCCACTGGTTATAGTCCTAACAGGACAACTGTAAAAGGAACATGATCTCTCAGTGATACGGGACCTGGCAATATGTTGCTGCCTTTGCTTACTTTGAGCCTTCTAAAGGGTAAAGTTGTGGTGAGCTCCTTGTGAGTCCAGTGTACGGGAACCTGCAGCCACAAGAAGCATGTGATTCTTACTGCTGGATTTTCCATTCATTCACATATGGAGTAAAGTGGATCTAGCCCCCCCCTCCCCAGTCTTGATGTCTCATCTCCTGCCATAAAAGATCCAATGATAACATTATTATCTTTTCTACAGAAACTGAGCTCTGGGCTTTGTCCTGTGCTGGTCACCTGACCACATGCCGCGGCAATGGTCCTGTGATTTCAGCTGATTGGGAGGAACAGGGTTCAACCAGGGCTGCTGATTGGCTGGCTTTGCGTGATTGACAGACCCCTAAGCTCCTCAAGCAGAAATCACATGATCATAGCAAAGATACCAAAAGAGCCAAATGATAATGTGAACTTTCCTGCAGAAATGGTGCTCTGGGCGTGTCCAGTGTTGGTCACCTGACCAAATGCCACAGCATCGGTCCCACGATTTCAACTGAATGAGAGGAACAGGGATCAACCAGAGCTGCTGATTGGCTGGCTTTCCCTCAATGACCCCTAAGCTCGTCCAACAGAGATCACAGGACCATACTGGGGCACACAAGCATATTGGGGGGGGGGGGGGAGATAGTGTTTTCAGCAGCACAGGTAAGTCATAAAACCCCTCTTTCCCCATTTATTGGAGCAGGATGGTTTCATGATTTTAGAATATAACAAGGAGAATGAAAGGATTTTCTTCTATGCATCTAGGGACAGAAACGTGACATTTAACAGAAGTCTACGAGACAGTGTGCGATCTCACTCAGTGTTCACCCACAACTGACATATCTTTAGACGGAATACTCCTTAAAAGCATAAAAACAAAAAAAGCAGAGCAATCTACAATCTGATGCTTTCTACAGGGTGCACACTTACCATAATAGGCTACAAGAGCTCCCTCAGCTGTCAGTGAGAGCATAGTGAGGAGGAAGAGGGGAAACCATCACATTACAGCAAACATGGCGTCCTCCTCTCACACATATACATGCATTGTACATACATTGTTAAGTGATTCACACAACTGACATGCAGTAACACCAAACAGGAAACCCAATGCAACAAAGATCATATTCATAGATGTATTAATGAATAGGCTTTTTGTAACTGAACATTGCATTGATTATTACCACTAATCTGATTTTTGGATAATCTACAATAATCCCACCAAACCATCCGCAGGCTAAAAATATGAACTAGACTTTGGAAACAAGTAAAGTGTGTTTATGATCCAAGTATTCTCATAATGAACATGTGACCATTAGATGTAGGGCTGATCTCTGCACTGGCAGATGGAGGCAATAGGCTACTGACCTAATATATCACATGCAGCCAAAAGACTGGCCTCCCCAATGGTGGTGGACCTGTTAACTTCAAAGACAGCTAAACCATCATATGCAACAACTGAAGCAGAAGGCTCCCACTGTCCCAACACACAATTTTAGATTTAGGTACTAATATTTTGGGGAAGTGACCCTATTTAGGAACCTCAAGATGTATTCTTATGCACAGCTGCAATTGCAGTTAAAGTGAGGATGGCTGTCAGGAACCGTGCTCTCTAACAAGGTGGCCTACTCAGGGATGGTGAGCTATGCATGCACTTGAATGCTTACTGTAGGTGACTTCTTTATGCTCCCTATTATTAGTGCTAAAAGTAACCATATTTTTGGAGGTGAAACGATCAAGGTGCACATGCAGCTTAATTGCCTTAAAATGTTTTCTGTGAGGTTGATTTACTAAAACTGGAGAATGCAAAATCTGGTGCAGCTCTGCATGGCAGCCAATCAGCTTCTAACTACAGCTTGTTCAAAAAAAAAAGAATACGTTCACAGTTTCTGAAGCATCTAAAGCGGTGATATGTAATTAGCGGACCTCCAGCTGTTGCAGAACTACAAGTCCCATGAGGCATAGCGAGATTCTGACAGCCACAGGCATGACACCCAGAGGCAGAGGCATGATGGGACTTGCAGTTTTGCAACAGCTAGAGGTCCACTAATTGCATATCCCTGCTCTAAAGCATTGCACCAGCGATCAGCAGATTGCTGGTGCCATGCAGGTCTCCTGCAGATCTGTCAGTGTATCTGCATCTTGTTATGGGCAAGCAAACACAATCTGACAGGAAGAGAGAATGAAGTACCACAGCGCTCCACAGCACCGTGGTAGTTCACAGAAAACTACAAGCTGACAGCTGCAAAGGCTGACGAACCTTGTCGTTTTCCATTCACAGAGGACTGTGCGTAAGTGGCGTGGCCAGGCCGGCTCAGCCCGGCTCGGCCACCATTTTTTTTTTTTTTTTAATTGTGACAGCTAGTGGGGGACACAAGATCCCTGCTAGCTGTCAGGGGAAGGTGCAGGGGACAGTCCAATTGTAATATGTTACAACCCGACATGTTACAAAAGGTGAACTTATCCTTTAAGCGTTGACAAAAAAAAACCTGGAAGCGGATTCGTTTCTATGCAGAGCTGCACCAGATTTTGCACTCTTCAGTTTTAGTAAATAAACCCCAATATCTTCCAGAGGACAGCCCTTCTCATAGGTTGGCCTTCAGGCAGTAGGGTACCAAATTTTGATCATTGTGTGGTCATCCTTGCTCGACAGAATTTGATTGACTGACTTCTATCGAAGGGATATGTTGGAAAATTTTCCTAGATCAATGGCTGTAGCTGCTGATTAGTGTATTCTGACAGCTATGGGTACCATTGTCAAAATACAATGTCCTGGCTGGGAAGGGGATAACGCTATCAGTTACTGAACAAAAAAAAAAAAAACAGCATATGGCCAGCTTAACGGATGAGCTGCCAGACTTCTGAAATTGCCATCTGGAGAAAGACAGGATGCAAAGTTTAAATCATGAAAGAGGGAGAGATTAAAGGAGAAGTACAGCCAAAACTTGTTTGGCTGTACTTTTCCTATGGATCAAAGGAATGCAGTTCATTTTGCGCTCCTGTGACCCGTTTTCAGCAGACAGCGGGCTGAAGCCTGCTATCTGCTGATGTCACAGAGCTGGTCCAGGTTTGGGCAAGATGGCGACAATGGAGTCAGGATCTACCCACATGCCTGGACCGAGCCACTGAGAGCCTGAGCTGGCCGCTCCTGCCCCCTGCACAGCCCAGCGATCCTGTGAGCACGTGGGGGGCAGAGAGCGGTGACTGACAGTCAGCAGCTCTCTGCTCAGGGAGCTCTGAGAAATGAGCAATCTGCGGTGTTTGATCGCTTGGTTCTCATTGTTAGAGCCAGCGGGGGGACAGATGCAGCAATCCTGCATCCACCTAGGTAGGTATGATTGGGGGAAAATAAAAAAAAATTTAACCACTTAAGGACCAGCCTCGTTTTGGATTTTAGGTGTTTACATGTTTAAAACAGGTTTTTCTGCTAGAAAATTACTTAGAACCCCCAAACATTATATATGGTTTTTCTTCTAACACCCTAGAGAATACAATGGCGGTCATTGCAATACTTTTTTTTGCACCGTATTTGCGCAGCGGTCTTATAAGCGCACTTTTTTTGGAAAAAATTCACTTTTTTGAATAAAAAAATAAAACAACAGTAAAGTTATCCCAATTTTTTTTTATATTGTGAAATATAATGTTACGCCAAGTAAATTGATACCCAACATGTCATGCTTGAAAATTGCGCCCGCTCGTGGAATGGCGTCAAACTTTTACCCTCAAAAATCTCCATAGGCGACGTTTAAAAAATTCTACAGGTTGCAATTTTTGCGCTACAGAGGAGGTCTAGGGCTAGAATTATTGCTCTCGCTCTACCGGTCGTGGCGATACCTAACATGTGTGGTTTGACCACCGTTTTCATATGCGGGCGCTACTCGCGTATGCGTTCGCTTCTGCGCGCGAGCTCATCGGGACAGGGGGTTTTAAAATTTTTTTTTTTTTTTTTTTTATTATTTATTTTACAATATTTTATTTATTTTTACACTGTTTAAAAAAAAAAAATTGTGTCACTTTTATTCCTATTACAAGGAATGTAAACATCCCTTGTAATAGAAAAAAGCATGGCAGGACCTCTTAAATATGAGATCTGGGGTCAAAAAGACCTCAGATCTCATATTTACACTAAAATGCAATAAAAAAAAAAAAAAAAAGTAATTTAGAAAAATGACATTTGAAAAAATATGCCTTTAAGAGGCGTGGACACGGAAGTGACGTTTTGACGATGCTTCCGCCCAGCAGTGTCATGGAAACGAGTGAGCGCCATCTTGGCCTCACTCGTCTCCAGACAAACCACTGAGCAGGACGCGATCGCCTCCGCCGCCTCCGGTAAGCGGCGGAGGGCACCGGATCGCGGCGGGAGGGGGGGGCCCTCTCCCGCCACCGATAAAAGTGATCTCGCGGCGAATCCGCCGCAGGGATCACTTTTATCTGAAAGCCGGCCGCCGCACGAAAACGGGGATACCGGGGTTATGGCAGCTAACTGCTGCCATAACAACGATATCCCCGTTCAAAATTAGGACGTACATAGTCGTGCGGCGGTCGGGAAGTGGTTAAAAGTCCATACTTTTCTTTTAAAGGAGAATTCCAGGGAAAACAGAATTCCCATGCAGTGGGGCTGTGTTTTTGTCTGAGAGATATAAGAGCGGAGATATACTTGCCTAATCTGCTGATCTTCCAAACGCAAGACCGGTCCCTGCTGCTCCTGCCCCCCGCATGCTAGCGGGTCTTATGGATGGACTGTACCTGGCATCACACCCATAGACCAGCTCTAGATTTGAGGATAGCAGGAACAGTTTACCGCTGGCCGCGGCGAAGTGCTGTTTTCTGGAGGATTTGGTAAGTATAGCCTTTCTGTGCACCTCTGCACAAAACAAGCAGTTAACCAGTGCAGTGCGGGCACACTGCATGGGAAAACCTTTTTTTTCTTGGAGTTTTGCTTTATTTTAACAGTAGCTGGAAACAGTCTTGGCCTAGGTAATTGTAGGCACCACAAAGATAGCTGTCTTATAATACTATGGCTACCTTCAGCACATTTTAAAGGTAGGTCATAAGCATCTGAGATCAGGTGGAGATCAGTTTGCATATATGTTGCTGAATAAGAATCAATTCAAAATTCAAACTCTGCATCCTGCAAATTGATTCAAAAATGCTTCAAAAACCGAAGCCAGAAGCAAGCATAAACACCTGTGCACACTGGCCATTGGCACAGGTGACGGGTGTTATTTTCAAACACTGTGTTTGCTGTTCAAATGCAAAAGACAAAGCGGCATTTGACCAGCTTCGCCTGCAGTCTAAAGCAGGGGTCTCAAACTGGTGACCTCCAGCTGTTGCGAAACTACAAGTCCCATGAGGCATTGCAAGGCTGACAGTTACAAGTATGACTTGCAGAGGCATGATCTGGTCTAAAGAAACACAGCACAATGCGAAGCAGGTCAAACACAGCCTCTGAACGGTCATGTGTAAGCCCCCGTTCACATCAGCGCGCTTCGACATTGCCGGCATCGGCACTGTCCCAATCGATGCAATGCAGACTTTGCGGCACCGCACTGATTTCCAAAAGTAGTTCCTGCGCTACTTTTGACGACTTCGGGGGTGATTTCAATAGACATCTGTGCATGAACCCGCAAAGATGTCTTTCAAAATGCCCCCAAACTTGCACTGAAACGTGGGTTTGAAATCTGAACTCGCGCAATCTTAAACCCGCGTTCAGTGTGAACGAGGGCTTATGCGCATTTAAAATCAATAGTATTTTGCTGACCTGTGTATGGAAATGTATGTCAAATGCAAAAAAAGGACATGAGCCCTAACTATTGTATCAGACATGCACAGGCAAGTCCCAACAATGCAAACCAGCAGCTCAATGAGGCTGCAAAGTGCTCACCACTAGAGGGCGCTGGTTACTACATCCTACTTTAGCAAAGAGGGAAGACACATTAAGGAGTCAATGCTGCTCACCCCAATATGGACAAGAAAAAATGGGAAAAAGTACCCCGAGCGGGGTTTTTAGGCAGCTAGTTATAGATATGAGCAAGGCATTAAGTAAAATATTAAAATGCTTTATTGAAGGGTAATGAATGAATGTAACAACATATAAATAAAAGTTGGGAGCTCCAGTGGGAAAATACCCATACCAAATACATATAATAGCAAACATAGTTTATACACAGCATGTGATAAGGCTATTGCATAACAATCCTGACGCGTTTCGACCCATGAATTTTGGGGTCTCTTCAGAGGATGAGTTTGCTAAAGAAAAAAGAAAAATTTATAATAGGAACAGGAATCCACTTGATATGGCTTGCAAGGAGCCACACGTATAATTGCCCCCCCACCATCACCCCTCTTCCGGGGTGCTGCTACGTGTGGGCACACTGGATGGTCTGGCTGCTATGTGGGGAGGCTCTGATCGAGGGGTACATCCAAACTTAGTGGTAATTATGTGCAAAGTGTTACTAAACATGTTGCTAAACAAACTTGCCAATGCTGTAACTCTTTTAAATAAGCTGTACATACTATTATAAATTTTTCTTTTTTCTTTAGCAAACTCATCCTCTGAAGAGACCCCAAAATTCATGGGTCGTAACGCGTCAGGATTGTTATGCAATAGCCTTATCACATGCTGTGTATAACCTATGTTTGCTATTATATGTATTTGGTATGGGTATTTTCCCACTGGAGCTCCCAACTTATATTTATATGTTGTTACATTCATTCATTACCCTTCAATAAAGCATTTTAATATTTTACTTAATGCCTTGCTCATATCTATAGCTAGCTGCCTAAAAACTTCGCTCGGGGGACTTTTTCCCATTTTTCTTGTCCATATTGGGGTGAGCAGCATTGACTCCTTAATGTGTCTTCCCTCTTTGCTATACAAATTCGGGTTGTTAAACACCCCTTCCCCCATTTGACACATGGGAGTTAGACATGAGCTGTGCACTGTCTGTTCTCCTGTATATATCCCTCTGTGTTAATCCTAGATACCACATTAGATTGTATCCATATATTTTCCAAAAATGTGTTAAATCGCATATTAGGATTTTAAGTAGACTCTCAATAAGAGGACTAAATCAGAATTATATTTCTCCCCTTGAGCTCACTAAATCAGTTACGCTCTTGTATTGTAAGTCTGTATTATTATTATACTCAATCAAGTCTATAATTCATAGCCTTGTTCGTGGTTGCGAATAGAGTAAAATCGCATCGCAACCGTGAGCAATGAGGGATCCACTGGATCCGATGCAAATTTCCTTATTTGGGTTGTTATACATTTACTATTTTGTGTATCTGGGAGTTATTTTTGTGTATCTGGGAGTTATTTCCTTTCAAACAAATCTATTTAAACGTTGAAATTATGTTGCCATCTCTGGGTTGTTGTGGTTCTTACATATTTTTAGGAATATTGTTAGAATTGTCAGTGCACAGTTTCCAATGTTTACTTTGTATTATCAATAAGCAATTATGTAGAAAACTTTTGTTATTTGTTGTTTTTCACAAATCGCATATGTGAGCTCGTTTGTGTGCCTCTTGATCGGCGCCTCCCCGCTTGCAGCTTGCGCCATCGGGGCCCTGTGATGCCTGCATGGTCGCATGCTCCCTGGGTCGGGGATCATGTTCCCTGATGTGTCTTCCCGGCAGGGTGGGGAGCTCAGTCACCTGCGCTCCCCTTGTCTCTCCCCTTGGATGGCCGGATTCCCGGGTCGGCCGCCCACGGGCGTGATTACCCTGCCGGCGGCATCCCCCATCACCTTCGGACATTGCGTGCGGTGTGCGCACACGTGCGGGTCGCATGTGCGTGGGGCCTCATGATGTCACGTATTTTACAGCGAAGGTGACGACAGATGTCGGGGCTTCGCCTTGATGGACGCCGAGGGAGCCACACGAGGCCTGCCAATGGCGGCCACAGCCTCCCTCTACACACCGGGGTTAAGGGGCGGAAGAAACGATACCTGTTGTTAATTTCAGTACTAATTAAGGATACCATTTAATGAGGGTGGATTTGAGTGTGATCCCTCCACTTCCTCCTTGGACGGCCAGACTCTTTTCCTCAACGGTAGGAGTGAGTAAGAACTTATGATACATCTGATTATCAATGCTTTATCAGACCCCATAGAATAATATTATACTTATACATAATTTTGATCTATGTGCACACCAGCTTTGGATGCCGTAGACTTAGATACTTGGCAATATCATGCACTTTTTCCTTAAATCCACACATCACACATACACCCATTTGTTTTTTTGGTTTTTTTTTTTCTGTTTAAACACTCACTCGCATCATTTTCATGCACATTCCTTTTTTCACATTTTCTTCATATTTTTTACATTATATTTTACACGTCATTATTCACTGTGCACATTCCTCACTTTTCTTCCTATCACCGCCATTGTCAGCAATAAAAGACAAGGTCATCCCTGACATATTTTATATTAGTTATATCAATATAGTCACTTTACTAATCTCATTATCCTTCACATGACTAATTCAAGCTGTAATAGATGATTACAACACTTTCTGACCGCCCAACAGTTAAATCTAACCACTAACCTATATGGGTATATTCATTAGTTAACGCTCTGACAATTTTCGTAGGTTCCGGCCCCACCTCCCCTGTGGCGTGATGGTGGGGGGGCAATTATACGTGTGGCTTCTTGCAAGCCATATCAAGTGGATTCCTGTTCCCCCCTCTTCCGGGGTGCTGCTACGTGTGGGCACACTGGATGGTCTGGCTGCTATGTGGGGAGGCTCTGATCGAGGGATACATCCAAACTCAGTGGTAATTATGTGCAAAGTGTTACTAAACATGTTGCTAAACAAACTTGCCAATGCTGTAACTCTTTTAAATAAGCTGTACATACTATTATAAATTTTTCTTTTTTCTTTAGCAAACTCATCCTCTGAAGAGACCCCAAAATTCATGGGTCGAAACGCGTCAGTATTGTTATGCAATAGCCTTATCACATGCTGTGTATAATCTATGTTTGCTATTATATGTATTTGGTATGGGTATTTTCCCACTGGAGCTCCCAAACTATATTTATATGTTGTTACATTCATTCATTACCCTTCAATAAAGCATTTTAATATTTTACTTAATGCCTTGCTCATATCTATAGCTAGCTGCCTAAAAACCCCGCTCGGGGGACTTTTTCCCATTCTACTACATCCTACTTTATAATGACAGATGGCATGTATTAACAACACAATTTACCTGCATGCAATGCATTGTAAATGTTTAAAAAAGTTTTTACTTTTCTTGGAAAAAGAGGAACTTGAAAAGATATATTAAAAAAGAAAAAACACGTTTAAAAGAGCCGCGGTTTGCTGACTCTCACTACTTACTTATTCCAGATTCATGACGCTTGTAATTCTCCCCAAATGACACCAACCCAATAGAGATAGTCTGCAGGAATGGGCGGATAGAAGGAGTGAACTGCAAACAGAAACAGACGATGGGATTAAACAGGCAGGCCACTTGAAAACAGGAACAAAGATTAAAAATCACAACGAGACCTAAATCCAGCGCAAAGGTTACAGGTTACAAAAAGGAGCGGGCAAGGGTCATATCAATAGGATGTAAACCTAAGGCAAAAGGTCAGTATACATAAACATCTGTGATAAAAGGATGTTATACCTGCTGTAATCCCATCAACTCTAAAAAGAAAAAAGGAAAAGACGCCAAGTTAAAATGAAAAGACTGCGCCCCATTCTTATATAACTTTCAAAATTATATTACAACAAACTTAGTTATAAATCCAATACTGCTTCAAGCTAGTAGAGGGTTCTTATTATAGGAACAAGAGTTTTACAATTAAAAAAAAAAAAAAAAAACAATTTGAGACCTTCCCCAAGTCAAAGCTGCCCCCTGATGACAGCTGGGCAGACAGATAAATAACAGATCCATAAAATGAAAACAAAGCAGAAGATCCAGAAGATCCTTGCACTAGAGGTCCTCAGGTATAGTTTCCTCTCCAGCAAAGTGAACAGTGAGCTGCACTAGTAGTAACATCACCAAATCTTACCCCCAATCTGGCAAGACTAAGGCTACGTACAGACGAAAGGATTTTCCCACAACAAAACCGTGGATTTTTTTCCGAAGGATGTTGGCTCAAACTTGTCTTGCATACACACGGTCACACAAATGTTGTTGGAAATTCTGAACGTCAGGAACGCGGTGATGTACAACGCAAGAAAAATTAAGTTCAATAGCCAGTGCGGCTCTTCTGCTTGATTCCAAGCATGCGTGGAACTTTTGTGCGTCGGAATTGTGTACACACGATCAGAATTTCTGAAAAGTCTTGTTTTTGGAAAATTTGAGAACCTGCTCTCAAACATTTGTTGTCGGAAATTCCGACAGCCAATGTCCGATGGAGCATACACACGTTCGGAATTTCCGACAACAAGCTCACATCGAACATTTCCCGTCGGAAAATCTGATTGTGTGTATGGCCCATAAGGCTCCATGCACACTGGACGTTAGAATAACACTATAAAAACGCCAGTAGCTTTGTAGTGAGTCTTTCACCTTTTAACGTTTTTGCAATAGCGTTTATTAGAGTTTTTTTGCGTTTGTTTTTTTTTTTTTATTTTTTTTTTCAATGGATCAAAAATGTTCAAAAACGCAGGTGAGCCAAATTATTGAGCGTTTATTGACGTTTATCAGCGTTTGACGTTTTTTGTGGTCAGAAAAACGACCCCTGAATGCGGTTTTATGGCGTTCAGAAAACAGCCCATAAACTCCACTGCTGATAAACATCCAAAATCGTTCATGTGTGCACATAGGATAACATAGAAGGGAATTTATGGGCTGTAAAAAAAAAAACGCTCAAACTCCCAAAAACGTCCGTTTATGAGCTTCAGTGTGCATGGAGCCTTATAAATCAGAGGCAGATGTGCCTTAGATGACCTCACACCGCAGATATACCGCTATGGGCTTTAATGCATGGGAATGCCTAGGCACAGGAAGTACACTACTTTTTTTTTTTTTTAACATGTTATATTTACCTGCTCTGTGTAATGGTTTTGCACAGAGTAGCTCCGATCCTCCTCTCCTAGGGCCCCTTCCTGGCATTTCTGGCTCCTCCCTCCTAGCTAAGAGGGGTACTTGTACAGGCTTGCTTTCAAGCCCCATTGACTGAGTCCACTGACACAGACAGCAGGGATTTTCACCACCCCCTGCATCATAGGATTTGATTGACAGCATCAGGAGCCAATGGCTCCCGCTGCTTTCAGTCTGTCCTGTGAGGAGGGAGAGAGCAGAGAGAGCCTCTACTGCACAGTGCTGGATTGAGATCAGGCCCTGGCAAGTATAAAAGAGGGGCTGGAGGGGGATTCTCATTTTAAAAAAAAAAGGGTTTTTTTTTTCTTTATTGCAGAAAAAAACCTTAAAGTGGTTGTAAAGGCACAAGGTAAAAAAACCTCCTGTGTGCAGCAGCACCTCCAAATACTTAGCTGAGCCCCCTCTCGATACAGCGATGTCCACCACCATGAGAGCCTTGCCTCTCCGGGGACTCACACTTTATGATTGGCTTTTGGCAGTGATGGGAGCCACTGGCTGTCAATCACAGCCAGTGAGCCAATCGGGAGTCAGAGGGGGCAGAGCCAAGCTGCAGCTCCATGTGTGAATAGACACACAGAGCAGCAGCTTGGGAACACGTCTGCTTGGGTGCCCCAGAGAAGGCTGGTGGAGGCATCCGGCAGGAGTGAGGAGCCAGGAGTGCCAGCGTGGGACCTGAGAAGAGGAGGACCTGGGTTGCTCTGTGCAAAACCACTGCACAGAGAAGGCAAATATACAAATTTAAACAAGATTTTAATATAGCTTGAAGGCTTTAGAACAGGGGTGTCAAACTGGCGGCCCTCCAGCTGCTGCAAAACTACAAGTCCCATCATGCCTCTGCCTGTGGGAGTCATACTTGTAACTGTCAGCCTTGCAATGTCTCATGGGACTTGTAGTTTTGCAACAGCTGGAGGGCCGCCAGTTTCAGACCCCTGCTTTAGAATCACTTTAACCACTTAAGGACCAGCCTCGTTTTGGATTTTAGGTGTTTACATGTTTAAAACAGGTTTTTCTGCTAGAAAATTACTTAGAACCCCCAAACATTATATATGGTTTTTCTTCTAACACCCTAGAGAATACAATGGCGGTCATTGCAATACTTTTTTTTTGCACCGTATGTTCGCAGCGGTCTTATAAGCGCACTTTTTTTGGAAAAAATTCACTTTTTTGAATAAAAAAATAAAACAACAGTAAAGTTATCCCAATTTTTTTTATATTGTGAAATATAATGTTACGCCAAGTACATTGATACCCAACATGTCATGCTTGAAAATTGCGCCCGCTCGTGGAATGGCGTCAAACTTTTACCCTCAAAAATCTCCATAGGCGACGTTTAAAAAATTCTACAGGTTTCATATTTTGCGCTACAGAGGAGGTCTAGGGCTAGAATTATTGCTCTCGCTCTACCGGTCGCTGTGATACCTCACATGTGTGGTTTGACCACCGTTTTCATATGCGGGCGCTACTCGCGTATGCGTTCGCTTCTGCGCGCGAGCTCGTCGGGACAGGGGGGTTTTAAAAATTTTTTTTTTATTTTTATTATTTATTTTAAAATATTTTATTTATTTTTACACTGTTTAAAAAAAAAAAAAAAATTGTGTCACTTTTATTCCTATTACAAGGAATGTAAACATCCCTTGTAATAGAAAAAAGCATGGCAGGACCTCTTAAATATGAGATCTGGGGTCAAAAAGACCTCAGATCTCATATTTACACTAAAATGCAATAAAAAAAAAAAAAAAAAAAGTCATTTAGAAAAATTACATTTGAAAAAATATGCCTTTAAGAGGCGTGGACGGAAGTGACGTTTTGACGTCGCTTCCGCCCAGCAGTGTCATGGAGACGAGTGAGTGCCATCTTGGCCTCACTCGTCTCCAGACACACCACGCAGAAGGAAGCGATTGCCTCCGCCGCTACCGACGGCTCCGGTAAGAGGCGGAGGGCACCGGATCGCGGCAGGAGGGGGGGGGGGGTGCCCCTCTCCCACCACCGCTAAAAGTGATCTCGCGGCGAATCCGCCGCAGGGACCACTTTTATCTGAAAGCAGGCCGCCGCACGAAAACGGGGATACAGGGGTTATGGCAGCTAGCTGCTGCCATAACAACGATATCCCCGTTCAAACTTAGGACGTATATAGTCGTGCGGCGGTCGGGAAGTGGTTAAAAAGGTAGGTACTGCTTAGGCAAAATAAGCTTTCTAAATGTTTCCTATAAGACTGAAAGTCTTTCCTTTAAAGTAGAACTAAACTCTCCTCTCCTTTACAACCAAGGAATCTGCCATCTTAGCATCTGTTTGATCTGCAATTGCCACGGTCCTGCACATGCGATCAGTTATAACACCAGCAATTTGATGTCTTGACAGTTCAGTTGAGGGCACAAGCAACTGTGACAGTTTTCATTCATGGCGTGCCTTGGATGTAAGCGTTTTGGGAACCAATTAAAAATTCAGTTTTTCCACTTTAAGTTCAGGTCCACCTCAAAGGTAACATGTAGTGGGGTAGTATGTAGGCTGCTGCAACTGCTGACTTCTCCTTTTGAAAATACTAAATGATTACGTAGCTATTAGGGTTGCACTGATACTGAGCATTTGCGCGAGTACTTGTACTCGCGCAAATGCTCCGATACCTAATCTGATACCCGGACAGTCGGGATGATCGGCACGGTAGTGGGGGGCCAATACAAGCCCCGATCTCCCTGTATAGATTTCAATAAAGCAGCTGACAGCCGCTTCTCCCCCTCTCCCTCCCGCGGCTTTCAGCTGCTTTATTTAAATCTATACAGGGAGATCTGTCATTTACTGGCTCCTTTCTTTTCCGAATGAACAGAGTCAGTGATCACTGACTCTGTCCATTCATAACTGAGCATTGTAAACTGTGTTTACAATGTCTCAGTTTATGAATGGAGAGGAGCCTCTGTCTACTGTCCACTCACCTGTAGTGCAGCTGAGGCTACAGAGAAAAGGGACTGGGGCATCTGTGTCCTTAGTCCCTTTCTCTGTCTCAAAGGGGAGATGTCAGGGGGACCCCTGATATCTCACCAAAGCCCCCCCCCCTCCAACAAGAAAAATTGATTGTAATAAATAAATATTTAAAAGTAAAATTGTAAAAATAATACAAAAAAAAGAGAGAAAAAAAGACTGGGGCACCTGTGACCTTAGTCCCTTACTCGGTCTCAAAGGGGAGATGTCAGGGGTCTGTTTAGATCCCTGATATCTCACCAAAGCCCCCCAACAGGAAAAAATGATTGTAATAAATGAATATTTAAAAGTAAAATTGTAAAAATAATCCAAAAAAAAAACAAAAAACCACTGACACTGTCTCCTCCTCTTCATAACATAATTGGTTTGTAGGTTTGTAGTCTACAGAGATAGCTGAACAATGTAACAGATAACAGTGCAGCACAGGAGATCACTTGATTTAGGCTAGGTTCACACCACATATACGGTGGGACTGCATTGGACGGCTATTCCAGTGCAATCCCACTACATGAGCTAGTCAAAATGCCTTGTCTCCTATGTGCCCCGTTAACACCACTGTGAGCTGAAAAGAAAAGTATTGCATGCAGCTGGCGATTAAACTTTATAAGATATCTGTGTGACATCTCAATAAAGTTTGAAAAAAAACAAAAACAAAAAGGAACCAGTGCAATGCCCCGAGCTCAGAACATCATCACTGTGCTGATCTCAGCCCCACCACATCGCACTTTGGCCGCTGCATTTCTGTTCTAAGTCAGCGTCAATGTACTAAAGCCAGGGACAGATGAATATCCTCAGAGGTTAGCAATAGCAGCTTTAGAATTTTCTACACTTATTACTTTTAAAACAGGTTTTCTTTAACCACTTCCCCTCCGGAAGGTTTTACCCCCTTAATGACCATTTTCTGCTATTTGGCACTGCCTTACTTTAACCACTTGAAGACCAGGGCCTTTTTCTGACATTTGTTGCTTACATTATTTTTCGCTAGAAAATTACTTAGAAACTCCAAACATTATATATATATATATATATATATATATATATATATATATATATATATATATATATTTTTTTTTTTTTTTTTTTGCAGAGACCCTAGAGAATAAAATCGCGGTCATTGCCATATTTTATGTCACACTGTATTTGCACAGCGGTCTTTCAAACGCAATTTTTTTGGAAACCATGCACTTCAATTAATAAAAAAAAAAAAAAATGAAACAGTAAAGTTAGCCAATTTTTTTGTATAATGTGAAAGATGATGTTACGCCGAGTAAATAGACACTCAACGTGTCATGCTTTAAAATTGCGCACACTCGTTGAATGGGAACAAATTACGGTACTTAAAAAAAAAAAATGGTGCCGTTGGCTGCCGAGTAAACCGGAAGTGACGTTGGTTCTGGATAACTACATCCCAGGCCCAATCAAAGTCCATTCCAGCTTTGTTTGGGTCTCCGGCGGGTCTCCCGGTGGGACAGGAGAGCCCAGGCGAGCCTTGGAAGGTTGCAGGAGGGGTCCCCTCCCGATGTTTATAATAACACCCGAGCGTCTGCTCAGAAAAATGGTACCGGGGTGATGCCTGCAGCTGCTGGCATCACTCGGGTACAACCACTTGAAGACAATGATGTACAGGTATGTGATTTGGCGGCAGGCGGTTAACTGACAATTGCACGGTCATGCAACACTGTACCCAATTGAAGTTTATATCATTTTTTTCACACAAATATAGCTTTCTTTTGGTGGTATTTGATCACCACTGCTTTTTTTTATTATACGGTACCTGCCTTGAGAATGTGCTTCCAGCGCGATCCCATCGCACTGGTTCTCGGCGACAGGGTACTGTACATCTCGAGCTGGCTGCAATAGGAAAAACAAATTTTCCTATTGCAGCCAGCACGAGAAAGAATTCCCCTCCAGGAGCATACCAGGCCCTTAGGTCTGGTATGAATTTTAAGGGGAACCCCCTACGCCGAAAAAACGCTCGTTCCCACCCCCCTTCCTGACCGGCCAGGCTGCGTGCTCGGATAAGTGTCTAGTATGGATTTTGCGGGGGACCCCCACTCCGTTATTCGGCGTAGGGGGTTCCCCTTAAGATCCATACCAGACCTAAGGACCTGGTATGCTCTTGGAGGGGAACCCATGCCAGTTTTTTATGTAAAATTTGGCGTGGAGTTCCCCCTCATGATTCATATCAAACATCTGTCAGCAATGCTTGTCGCTCATCGGGAAAGGAAAAAACACATTTTTCCTTTCCTGATGAGCGAGCCAGCTCGGCGATGGCTCCCGCGACGGGGCTCGCAGGTGTCAATAACAGCGGCGAGATTGATACAATATCGCGGTCACCTACTGTATAAGCGAAAAAGACATTTTGAAAAAAAAATAAAATAATATTTTTTACTTTCTGCTATAAAACATATCCAATAAAAAATGTAAAAATCGAATTTCTTCAAAAATTGAGGCCAATATGTATCCTGCTACATATTTTTGGTAAAAAATCCCAATAAATGTATACTGATTGGTTTGTGTGGAAGTTAAAGTGTCTACAGATTATGGGATATATACTGCAATGTTTTTTTTTTTCTTACACTAGTAATGGTGGTGATCAGTGACTTATAGCAGGACTGCGATAGTAAAGCGGGCAATCTGACACCATGTGGGAACCAGTGACACCAATACAGTGATCAGTGCTAATAATATGCATTGTCAATGTACTAATGACACTAGGGCGATAAAACAGTGCTTGATGCATTTACTGTGTGCTGTTTTTACTAAGGGATATGCTGTTTTTTTTCCCTGCTTTGCAAAAGAAGAAAATAAAAATAAATGGCACATGACCGCTATCAGGACACAGCACTGTGTTGTTTACATTCACAGAGCTCTGTCCAGTCATCCTCTTCGAGGGTTGGCAGGTCCCACCCGGCGACCACTGGCTCGCACCCCCTGCCCAGAAGAGCCATTAGATACAGGATCCAGCACAGGAGAGCCGCTCTGCCGCTACGTGAGGCATTTAGAAAGTGGTTATTAATCGTTTGTATTGTTGCATGCCTAGATAATACATTCAAATTCAGTAATATGGTCCTAATACAGTGACACAGAGTGGCCATGGCTTAGTTGGAAAGGTACAGAGCTAGAGAGTCATATAGCTGGATGAACTTCATAAAATCTGTGTCATATCTTATCTCAGGCACTGATAACACATTGTGATGTCATTGTCACTCATACTGAGAGAAGATCAAGGCTCCCTGTAAGGTCAGGGACAAAATCGGCTCACTGCCGGGAACAGGAAAAACTCCAATGGAAAGTACAATGACAGTAAACGTAAAGTGTAGAAATCACAGTGTGTAACAAAAACACAACAAGACACGAGGTAAAGCAAACTAAATATGGTACAAATTGTCTCTTTAAAATTTAAACAAAAAAAAAAAAAGACAGCAAGTATATGTAAGCCACTTAATAGTAAATAGAAAAAGGCAATTGAAATCTGGTGGTTACAGGTTTACATGTTGCTACTGGTTAAATTTTTTTCTCCCTGGAACTTTTGTCACTCCACCTCAAAGTGTGAAAAAAAGAAAAAAAAAAAAAATAGGAAAAGCACCGCAAATAGAAAAAAACAAAACAAATCAAGGATCAAAACCTCACCTGAAACCCCATGCAGCGTCCATAGAAGCAGCCTTTGTGCATGGTGCTGTATTCCCGCAGGAACTCTTCAGACAGGCCTCGCTCTTGCCGGAAGAAGAGATCCCCATGGCGGTTGGCAGTAAGCAGCCTCTGTGCGAAACAGAGCAGTGCCCTGAGCTGAGTGAGAGCGGCACCATACGCTTCTAGCTCTGCGCAGTTGTGGGCGGCTCGAAAGAAGAGGCTGTTGCGGCTGGCTGTGATGTAGCGGCACTTGTGCAAGATGTGCTGGGTACAGGAAAGTACCACCTTCAGTAGGCTTCGATATCCATTGGCTGGAGTGTCGGGGTCTAGGTCAAAAAGTGGGCAAACTGCAGCCAGGGCACGTAGGGATGGTTCAACTCCATGTGCCTGTTCTTGGATACGGGCAAAGGCTTGCACCAATCGGGAGCCCACCTCAGCTTTAGACTCTCCAAAGTGCTTAATGTTATCCTGGCACAGGGTGTCCACGGCCTGGAACAGGGGTCGGGGGTCCATCTGCTCGGGAGGCATGAGCACCACGCCTAAAATGAGAACAAAAAAAAAAAAAAAAAAACATAAATCTCATCATCCGATACCACAGGACACAAGTTCTAAGACAAGTACAACCATGGGCCAAGAAAGGTTCCCAGGTGGCAATGTATCACCATGTCTTCTAAGCACCAGAATCTTCTACATTTTTATACAAAAATATTCAAAAACACATTCTCTTATATCATTTTGATGGATTAAGCACCTTTGCCAAATTACTGCAAAAAATTAGAGTAGGACTCAGTTCATTGGGGTATTGTTGTTTGCTTTAGGAAGATTTTTATGATTGACCCTTCCACAGCCTTCAATTAAATTCATGTGGAAGAGCTCTACACAGGTTTTCAATCACAAATGAGAAGTCTAATACAATAATGGTGCTGAAAGAATAATACACATGTATAAGAAGTACATGTGGCTGTCCATGTGCCAGGGTGCTAGGAGTAATCCTAGACTCTTACCTCTCCTGCAAGGCCCCACATCCAATCATTGGCTAAATCTTGCTGCCTTAAC
Source organism: Aquarana catesbeiana (assembly GCF_042186555.1). NCBI lineage: Eukaryota > Metazoa > Chordata > Amphibia > Anura > Ranidae > Aquarana > Aquarana catesbeiana. The sequence continues at coordinate 40,755,976 of NC_133333.1, forward strand.
CTCTGAAACATTTCCAGAAGTTGCCCTTGACCAACGACACCACAAAACAACGCATTCACTCCTTGGTCATCTCCTGCCTTAGCTACTGCAACTCCCTCCTTATTGGCCTACCCTTACACAAGATATCCCCCCTTCAGTCTATTATGAATGGTGCTAGACTAATACATCTTACTAACTGATCCGTGACTGCTGCTCCTCTCTGCCAATCCCTTCACTGGCTTCCACAAGCCCAATGTATAAAATTCAAAATACTAACCACAATGTTACAAAGCCATCCACAACATCATTCCCCAGCTACATCACCAATCTCATCTACAGATATCACCAAAATCGGCCTCTCTGCTCTTCCCAGGACTTGCACACTAGAGCCTTTGTCATCTCCTTCCATGCTCGACTCCAGGAATTCTCCAGAACCTCTCCGATCTTCTGGAACTCCCTCCCAGTAAGCTCCTACCCTGTCTGCCTTTAGGCGATCTTTGAAAACTAATTTATTCAGGGAAGCCTACCCAACCTCCTTGAGTCACCTCCATCAGATCATCCCCTGCAAATATTACCGTTTGTATTGCCTTTTGTACCACCTTCCCTCCCTTTAGATTGTAAACTCTACAAGCAGGGCCCTCCAATTCCTTCTGCAGTGAACGGTGTTGTAATTTTGCAAACTGTTAGCATATAAATCCTGTATAATAATAATAATAATACAACAAATGAAAAAAAGTAAAAAAAAACAAAAAACCTGAAGAAAACCTGTCAAAAAACCCCCCAAAAAACAGGTCACTGACCTAAAACAAGCATGCAGTATCAAGGTATTGGAGTGAAAGCCTCAAAAGAGTAGTCAGGTATCTAGCATTTTCAGTAGCATTCCCCATATTTCTAACATACAGGTTGTACCTTAAAAGTAGGCTAAATCCAAACATCTTTATTCTAAATTATGACGAATCAAGGCTGGACAAGTCCCCGCAGCCAGGTTGGCAAAATGTGTTAAAAAAAAAGATAGCTGCCACCTATAATGACCCATAGACATGAGAGTCCAGTACCTTGGTTCAGGCTCATTGGCAAGATTTCCAACAATCTCTGTGGATGATTCCCAAACTGCCCGTTGTTATTAGGGATCAATCAGTCAGATTAGAAAACCTGCCGATCACAATCTTACATTACAAAATTGTTTGCAAGTTAAAAGTGTTACTAAAGGTAATTTTTTTAATTAAAGCAATAAACATGTTATAGTCGCCTGCTCTGTGCAATGGTTCTGCACAGAGCAGCCCCCAAACCTCCTCTTTTGGGGTCTCCCGCTGGCGATCTTGACTCCTCCTTTTCTCCATGTGCCCCCATAGCAAGCCGATCCAGAGCTGTGTGTGTCTATGGAGCAGGGCTTGACTCCGTCCCCCCACTTCCTCCTCACAGCATTTGATTGACAGCCCGAGTCCCTGTGTGAAGAGGATGAGAGGGGGCAGAAGGGCAGCCATTCACAGTGCTGGATCGATTGAGGACTCAGGTAAATATTTAGGGAGGGGAGGACCAGGGGGACAGAAAGCTGTAAAACTTTTTTCTTTTTACCTTAATACAGGGAATGCATTAACGTAAAAAACATTTGGCTTTAAAACCACTTAAAATACAGTACAGTTATGCCCCGTACACACGGTCGGACATTGATCGGACATTCCGACAACAAAATCCTAGGATTTTTGACGGATGTTGGCTCAAACTTGTCTTGCATACACACGGTCACACAAAGTTGTCGGAAAATCCGATCGTTCTGAACGCGGTGACGTAAAACACGTACGTCGGGACTATAAACGGGGCAGTAGCCAATAGCTTTTATCTCTTTATTTATTCTGAGCATGCGTGGCACTTTGTGCGTCAAATTTGTGTACACAGGATCGGAAATTCCGACAACGGATTTTGTTGTCGGAAAATTTTATAGCCTGCTCTCAAACTTTGTGTGTCGGAAAATCCGATGGAAAATGTGTGATGGAGCCTACACACGGTCGGAATTTCCGACAACAAGGTCCTATCACACATTTTCCGTCGGAAAATCCGACCGTGTGTACGGGGCATAAGACTTTTTAAATCAAGTTTTAATGGCTGTCCCAGCTGGGGAGACTATTTGTCCTGGTGACCACGGTCGCCGAGACAAAAGATGAAAGATGATCCAAAACGTTATCGTTGTCACCAGAGTCTCTCTAAGATCCCCTCCATTGGAGTCTGCCTGCTGATCCCCCGCTGGTTGGTTTGGGTCTGCTCCGCTTATGCAGAGTGGACACAAACACAGCCAACTCTCCTATATGGGCAGTCGGATGCAAACAGACCGCATGTCTGTTTACCCTAATTGCCATCTCATCCGCCAGATGGATAGGGAATGTATCCCCATCTGTCTGTTTTTAGTGGATATGAGCGTATTTCAGTGAGTGTCAGACACATGTCCCTTGACACCTGCTGCTCCATAGAGGAGACTGGAGGGTCCGATCATGTCCACCTGAACAACTGACAGGTGGACCCAATTGGTCCGCCCGTGTGAAAGGACCCCAAGATGGAGATTCCTTCATTTGTAGAGAATTTTTTCTCATTTCCTGTTGTCTCTCTAGGCCAGGAAGTGAAGAAAAATCTCTTTAGTGGGCCACAGCGGCACAGTGGTGTAGTGGGTAGCACTCTCGCCTAGCAGTTAAAAGGGTTGCTCCCAACCACGACACTAACTGCCTGGAGATTGTTCTCCCTGTGCCTGCGTGGGTTTCCTCCGGGTACTCCGGTTTCCTCCCACGCTCCAAAGACATGCTGGTAGGTTAATTGGCTTCTGTCCAAAATTGGCCCTAGTATATGTGAAATGGGGACCTTGGATTGTGGGCTCCTTGAGGGTAGGGACCGATGTGAGGAGTGTCTTAATGAGACACAATGTACAGGGATAGGGACAATTGTAGACACTCAACCACACTCACTCAGGTTGAACTGGATGGACTGGTGTCTTTATTCAACTTTACTAACTATGTAACAGACAGAGAAAAAAATAACCCAACAACCAAAGCGAAGAAAAGTTTTGGCTTCATGTACACTTTAATAGCAATTGATGGAATAACGTTTGTGGCCAGCCTAACATAAAATTCCATTGTTCTCCAAGAAGGTGCACCTTTTTAATATTGTGTTTTGTTTCCTAAAGAAGACTAGTTGGGTTTGGACCAAAGTGAATCTGTACATCCCTGAGATAGTGTGGCTTTAAAGCGGAGTTTCGCTCCGCTTATCTGCCTCCTCCACCCAATCCAGTGCCACGTTTGGGCAAGTTTGCCACGTTTGGATTTGGTTGGGTACCTTTTCTTGACAGGTACCCGTCTCCACTTCCGAGAGATCTCACCACGGCGAGATCACTCAGAAGTTCAGTCCCCCTCCTCCTTCCCCCCACCACTGGGCCATTCAGAAAGCGCAGCACGCTTCCTGCATGCACAGTAGGGAACCCGCTGTGAAGCCACAAGGCATCACTGCCAGTTGATGTGGCTGCAGTGGCAGTGCCAGCACCCGAAAGCTGATGGAAACATCGGCTGTGGTGCCAACATCGCTGGATTCAGTTGGAACTCTGCTTTAATAATGAAAAACATGAGTTTTAGAGTCCTTACCCAATGGGGGCATAATTTAAATGCCAGGACCTGATGTTATTTTGTCAGTCAAGATGCTGGTAGCAGTGCTGAAATCACCAACTGTTTAGGCAATGATCAAACATCAGCGCTTAAAGGCTAAATTCACCTTTGGCACACATTTTCCAGAAAAGTGGCCATACAGACAAGGGGCCCCAGCAAGTTTAAATAAACTGATCAGTTTGTTTGGTATTGATTACTGTAGATACCACACCTGTAGGCCATTTCATTCCGACTCTGGAAGTCTGGATCCGCCCGGTGCCTGGACTGATGGCCGTTTCAGCCCCTCAGCGAGCCGCCCCTCCACAGCTCAGTGCTCCAGTGAGTGTGGAGGAGCAGAGTGGAGAGCTGCCGATTGACAGGCAGCAGCTCTCCTCTCGGGGAGCCAAGAGAACCGAGCCATCAGCAGTGTTCGATGGCTTGGTTCTCAGTGCAGAGATGCCAGGGGACTGATGTAGCATGATGTATGATTGGGTAAAAAAAGCCAAACCCATACTTCTCTTTTAAAGGGTATTAAGGGTATCACTACAACTCCAAACTTTTTGCAGATGTCAGGGGGCATATTTATCGATTAACAATAGGAAAATAAAGTCTCAGGTAAATTGGTTTAGCCACATTAGTCTGCATGACTACATAAATCTGCTGTAAATATAATGGACAGAAAGCATGCTTATCTTTCAATATATCTAGTTTACAGAATGCAACAGCTCCAGGCTTGCTACATTATGTCATGCCGTAATAAAACACACTCCCCGAAGCAGCTACAGCAAATATGTAGAGCAGCCTCTCTCAACCAGGGTTCAATCTTAGGTTGCTAGGGGTTTCCTGAGCAATGAACAACGTCTACCTCTCAGACAGATAATCATTCAGACCAATGAACTTTTTAAAACTATCTGTAAGAGGGGAATTCTTCCTACTGACCACCAATGCAAGAGACATTCTTCTCACTGACCATCAATCTAAGAAGCATTCTTCCCACTAACCACCAATGTAAGGAGCATTCTTACCACTAACCACCAATGTAAGGAGCATTCTTACCACTAACCACCAATGTAAGGAGCATTCTTACCACTAACCACCAATGTAAGGAGCATTCTTCCCACTGACCACCAATCTAAAATACATTCTTCCTATTGACCACCAATGTAAAGAGCATTCTTCCCACTGATCACAAGTATGTGTATTGACTGCCCCACTGGCCATCAAAGTAATGTACCATGAGCTGTGTATACTGGAAGGTTAATTGACTCCTGTCTAAATTGGCCCTAGTATGTATGTGAGTTAGGGACCTTAGATTGTAAGCTCATTCAGATCAGGGACTGATGTAAATGTATCATATATGTGTAAAGCTCTGGGTAAATTTATGACACTAGAATAGTACCTGTAATAAATAAATGATCAAGTAAATAATAAATATTACCAGCATTTCCCCGAGACCAGAAAATGATTTCAAGGTTTCCTCCTTAATAAAAAGGTTGAGAAAGGCTGACGTAGAGTGAAGCAACAGCAATACAATCCTCCCCCAACCCAACACATCTGGAGAGCAGCTGCACTGTCAAAGTCTCTTCTCTACTTTACAACTTCTGAGAACACAGTGTAGTAAGAAAAGTGTCACAAGAGAGGAAAGGTCACCAGGAGAGAGAGAGCACACCATGAAGAAAAGCCCACAGGCTAGAAGAGAAAACAGAGCCATCCAGATGCAGTATAGATATAGGAAAGGAGTAGAGAGGTGAACAGGCTAAAAGGACTACTGCCCGTCTCCCCTACCTGCAGTGACAACTGTCCCCTGGTGTTCTGTTAGTAGGACTTCTCTTGATCGGATAGTTCCATCTCACTGCGGAAGCGGACTCCTCCTGCAGTTATAAACCTGCCGGAGGAGGAGGAGGGCACAGTAGCTGGAGCCAGCCCATCAGAAAAGTGACATCTCCAGAGGATGATGCCTTGTTTATGATGACATGTGAGACAACTGTTTGGCACTGTCATACTGTACTTGGCTGGGCTCAGAAGTCCAATCCTTCATTCAAATGTTACATAGTTTCTACTTGGAATGCATCTCATCTGTTCTTACTCCAGCTTATTGTTTGTGGGTTCTCTGTGTCCCATGATAAAAAAATAAAAATTGTTCCCAAATATTACCCTCTCCACGCACCAGCTCTGTCCCGGACTTTCTCCTTGGTCCAGCGCTGGAGGTCCTCCTGCCCATTTCCTGTAAGCCCAGCCTGTCATTCACAAGGCTCTTAGGGGTGTTGTGTGTGAGCACCTGTCACCCCACCACAAACATGACAAACCCAGATTAAAAACCCAGGGTGTCAATGCAGCCCGACTGAGAAAAAATGGTGGAGAACACAAACTTTCTAAACAAAGGGCCAGTTTACTGTAGTTCAGACTTTAGGGGGACGGGACTGATCAGTGGGAGTAAACAACGTCACACCTTTGGTATTAGGGAGAAGAATAGTGGCCCATTGTTGGTGTCAGTGGTAGGAATAGTGCCCGATTGTTGGTGTCAGTGGGAGGAATAGTACCCGATTGTCGGTGTCAGCGGCAAGAATATTGCCTCAAGGGCCAGATAAAGGCAAGCAAAAGGGCCACATCTGGCCCCCCAGGCTGCAATTTTAAGACCACTGGTGTAGAGGACTGTTAAAAAAAAAACCCTTTCAGTTCCTTTTTGGCACCGGTATCCCATTCAAGAGAGTTCACTTCACTTCCTGACCTGTAGACACAACAAGAAATACGAGGTCAACTCCCCAAAATTAGGGGAAAAGCCCTCTGAGGTAGTTGTCACAGGACAAGTGAAAGACTTTCATTCTTTTACTCTTCTGGTGGCACCTAAAATTTGTGATTTTCCCCCTACTTTTCTGTAAGGGTAACATTAACCACGATTAACCAAGAAAATGTAAGTTGGAGATGTAGACAGCAATAAAAAACGGACATGTTTTAAACCCTCGCTACTTTATCTAAAACGAAACCTTTTTTATCCGAAAGGAACCCTTTTGATAAATTTTCAGGTCTCAGGGAACCTCTACTCAAATAGATTCGTCAGGGATCAATTGAAAGAATGCTCCTTACATTGGGGGTCAGTGGGAAGAATGCTCCTTAAATTGGTGGTCAGTGGGAAGAATGCTCCTTAAATTGGTGGTCAGTGGGAAGAATGCTCCTTACATTGGGGGTCAGTGGGAAGAATGCTCCTTACATTGGGGGTCAGTGGGAAGAATGCTCCTTACATTGGGGGTCAGTGGGAAGAATGCTCCTTGCATTGGGGGTCAGTGGGAAGAATGCTCCTTACAGTGGGGGTCAGTGGGAAGAATGTCCCTTGCATTGGGGGTCAGTGGAAAGAATGCTCCTTACACTGATGATCAGTGGGAAGAAAGCTCCTTACATTGGTGGGAAGAATGCTCCTTAAATTGGTGGTCAGTGGGAAGAACGCTTCTTACATTGGTGGTCAGAATATTCCCCTTACATTGGTGGTCTGTGAGAAGAAAGCTCCTTACATTGGTGATCAGTGAGAAGAATGTTCCTTACATTGGGGGTCAGTGGGAAGAATGTTCCTTACATTGGGGGTCAGTGGGAAGAATGTTCCTTACATTGGTGATCAGTGAGAAGAATGTTCCTTACATTGGGGGTCAGTGGGAAGAATGTTCCTTACATTGGTGATCAGTGAGAAGAATGTTCCTTACATTGGTGATCAGTGAGAAGAATGTTCCTTACATTGGGGGTCAGTGGGAAGAATGTTCCTTACATTGGGGGTCAGTGGGAAGAATGTTCCTTACATTGGTGATCAGTGAGAAGAATGTTCCTTACATTGGGGGTCAGTGGGAAGAATGTTCCTTACATTGGTGATCAGTGAGAAGAATGTTCCTTACATTGGTGATCAGTGAGAAGAATGTTCCTTACATTGGGGGTCAGTGGGAAGAATGCTCCTTACATTGGTGATCAGTGAGAAGAATGTTCCTTACATTGGGGGTCAGTGGGAAGAATGCTCCTTACATTGGTGGTCAGTGGGAAGAAAGCTCCTTACATTGGTGGGAAGAATGCTCCTTAAATTGGTGGTCAGTGGGAAGAACGCTTCTTACATTGGTGGTCAGAATATTCCCCTTACATTGGTGGTCTGTGAGAAGAAAGCTCCTTACATTGGTGATCAGTGAGAAGAATGTTCCTTACATTGGGGGTCAGTGGGAAGAATGTTCCTTACATTGGTGATCAGTGAGAAGAATGTTCCTTACATTGGTGATCAGTGAGAAGAATGTCCCTACATTGGTGATCAGTGAGAAGAATGTTCCTTACATTGGGGGTCAGTGGGAAGAATGCTCCTTACACCAGTGATCAGTGGGAAGAATGCTCCTTACATTGGTGATCAGTGAGAAGAATGTTCCTTACATTGGGGGTCAGTGGGAAGAATGCTCCTTACACCGGTGATCAGTGGGAAGAATGTTCCTTACATTGGTGGTCAGTGAGAAGAATGTTCCTTACATTGGTGATCAGTGAGAAGAATGCTCCTTACATTGGTGGTCAGTGAGAAGAATGTTCCTTACATTGGTGATCAGTGAGAAGAATGCTCCTTACATTGGTGGTCAGTGAGAAGAATGTTCCTTACATTGGTGATCAGTGAGAAGAATGTTCCTTACATTGGTGGTCAGTGGGAAGAATGTTCCTTACATTGGTGGTCAGTGGGAAGGCTTCAGTTTGCGAATGAAAAGGAAGCCATTCAGCCGAGGGCACTTCCTATTCATTCACTGGGCCATGCAGCTGAGGCTGCAGAGAAAGGCATGCGTGTTTGAGCTTTGGGGTGCACACATCTATTCTCCTTTCACTGGTAATCAGTGGGAAGAATGCCCCTTACATTGGTGATCAGTGGGAAGAACGCTCTTTACATTTATGGTCGGTGACAAGAAAGCTCCTTACATAGGGGGTCAGTGGGAAATTTTGGTTTGATATTATACAATATTATGATATCCATTATTGTACATACAGGGTCCTGGAGACATGCAAATAAAAGGCCACATCAACTAAATGTAATCATGTCATCATTTCTCATGCTTTTTTGCATCTCAGTGCTGTGATCTCCTCCAGTCTTTCTGTAGCCCTCTTCTGTCTACACACACCTGCTCTAGCTGAGGCTGCAAAGCTTTCATTGTGTTCTGACAGTCACCGCTGTCAGAACACAATGTCTCAGAGGTGAGGATTCCTCTAGCCACCTCGCTTGTCTAGATGAAGGAAACTGTTTTTTTTTTTTTTGATCAGTCCAGTGGCTGATCAAAAAAAAAAGTAATCTATGGCCAGCTTATGTCTTTTTCTACCAATTGTTCCCCTGCGCTGTCATGCATGACAACAGTTTGTGTTGGCATCGCAACTTGTAGTCACACATGACAGCGCAGGGGAACAATTGGTAGAAAAAGACATAAGCTGGCCATAGATTACTTTTTATTTGATCAGCCACTGTACTGTACTGATCAAAAAAAAAAAAAAAATAAATAAATAACAGATTCCTTCATTTAGACAAGCGAGGTGGCTAGAGGAATCCGCACTTCTGAGACATTGTGTTCTGACAGCGGTGACTCTTCCCGCTAAACAGGCCAAATTTCGATCCATCTATGACCAGCTAACTTGCTGTCACCCCATAACAGGAAGTACCTGAACAAAGACATTCTCGGAAGGATCAACATTGTAACCCGCAGGGGCCAAGTGTACGCAAATATGCGGCCCCTCAGAGGCCGGGTGTTTTTGCGCCGAGGGGCCACATATTTGCATGCATTAGTGCCAAGAGCTGTGCCGAGAACGCGCGCCCTGGTGGCTCAAGAAAACGTTCCCGAATGCTTCTTACGATCGTGAATTTGGCAATCATGTGACTGTCGTGACAGCCTTTCACAGCAGTCACATGGTCACAAGCTCTACCCCGCCTCCCGGAATGCAAAACCTCTTAAAGGGCCGGCGCAAATGGGTTAAAGTGGTTCTAAAGTTTAAACATTTTTTACGTTAATGAATGAATTCCTTGTATTAAGGTAAAAATGTTTAGGCAACAGCATCCCCCCTCACCTCCCCCATACTTACCTGAGCCCTAATTCGATCCAGAGCTGTGCACGTCTGCAGCTTCTTCTCTCCCCTCACTTCTGGGTCTCGCTGCCTTTGCTGGGGCATCGGGAGCCATCGCCTCCCAGTGCTGTCAATCAAAGCCAGTGACGAGGGAGCAGGAAGTGGTGCAGAGTCCCGCTGTCTGTGTCAATGGACGCCGCCGCAGCGGGGCTCGGGAGCGAGCACGCACGAGAGCCCCCATGGGAAGCGCCCCTCCTCACTGGCCATTGGCTCCCACTGCTGTCAATCACAGGCAGTGAGCCAATAAGGAGAGAGAGAGGGGGTGAGGCTGAGCTATGGCTCTGTGTGTGAATGCACATGCAGAGCAGCAGCTCAGGAGCCCCAACATGCAAGCTGTTTGCTCTGGGGGCAATCGGCGGAGGGAGGGGCCAAGAGCGCCAGCAGGCAACCCTGAGAAGAGGAGGATCGGGGCTGCTCTGTGCAAAACCACTGCACAGAGCAGGTAAGTTATGTTAACTTTTAAGTTACCGTGCTTGTTATTTGAAAAACAAAACAAAAACAAAAAAAAAAACAAAATAAAAAAACATGAGCCTTTAATATCACTTTAAAATATAAACAAGATACATACTCAGTAAGTGATTAAATCTGCATAAAGACTGAGGGTTTACTATCACTTTAACCACTTGCTGACCGCTGCACGCCGATATACGTCGGCACAATGGCAGCGGTGGGCAAATGGGCGTAGCTGTACTTCCCCATTAATTGGCGTGACCGTGCCCGTGGGACCAGCGGACTCTATGTCTATGATTGTGTCATGGAGCCGCAGAACGGGGAAGTGCCTATGTAAACAAGGCATTTCCCCATTCTGCCTTGTGACATGACAGAGATCACCACTCCCTGTCATCGGGAGCAGTGATCGCTGTCATGTGAGTTGAAGCCCATCCCCCCCCAGGACACACTTAACCCCTTGATCACCCCCTAGTGTTTAACCCCTTCCCTACCAGTGTCCTTTACATAGCACTGATCGCTGTATAAATGACAATGGTCCCAAAATAGTGTCAAAGGTGTCCGATATAATGTCGCAGTCACAATAAAAATCGCAGATTGGCCCCATTACTAATATAAAAAAAAAAAATAATAATAAAAATGCCATAAAACTATCCCCTATTTTTTAGACGCTATAACTTTTGCGCAAACCAATCAATATATGCTTATTGCGATTTTTTTTTTTTTTTTTGACCAAAAACACGTAGAAGAATACATATCGGCCTAAATTGAGAAAAGAAATTGTGTTTTTTGTATGTTTTTGGGGGATATTTATTAAAGCAAAAAGTAAAAAAAAATTGCTTTGTGAGTGGAAGCCCTACCCCCCCAGTTAGAATCACTCCCTTCTTCATCCCTGCCAGTGTCATTTACACAGTAATCAGTGCATTTTTATAGCACTGATTGCTGTATAAATGACAATGGTCCCAAAATAGTGTCAAAATGTCCGATGTGTCCGCCATGTCGCAGTCACGATAAAAATCGCAGATCGCCGCCATTACTAATAAAAAAATTAATAATAAAAATGCCATAAAACTATCCCCTATTTTGTAGACGCTATAACTTTTGCACAAACCAATCAATATACGCTTATTGCGATTTTTTTTACCAAAAATATGTAGAAGAATACATATCGGCCTAAACCGAGGGAAAATTTTTTTTTTTATGTATTTTTGGGGGATATTTATTATAGCAAAAAGTAAACAATATTGCTTTTTTTTCAAAATTGTCGTTCTTTGTTTATAGTGCAAAAAATAAAAACGGCAGAGGTGATCAAATACCACCAAATGAAAGCTCTATTTGTGGGAAAAAAAAGGACATCAATTTTGTTTGGGTGCAACGTCGCACGACCCCGCAATTTTCAGTTAAAGCGACGCAGTGCCGAATCGCAAAAAGTGCTCTGGTCAGGAAGAGGGTAAAATCTTCCGGGCTGAAGCGGTTATCGAACACGTTTACCATGCAAGTATATACTGTATATATTGGGACCCATTCTGTACTCGACTCACCTTTCCGAACAGCCATGGTACATCAGTCCCTGGTCAGAACAGTCAGATGTAGATGCAGGTAAGAACCAAACAATGACTCCCGTGTCCAGTACAGGCTCTGCTGGTCCTGCCTGGCACCGCTGTGTCATGTGACTGCGAGCTCCTTCATCTCTCCTCAGCGCTCTATGTACACAGTGCCCTCTGCACAGAACAAGACATTCACACCAGCAGGAAACCAGCCAAGCTATTTCTGATCTTTCTAAACAACAAAAACAGCTAAACACTGTAACACAAGACCAGAGAAACATGAGGAAGCCGCATCTTCCCAGCTACGGATCACCAGAGGAACATCGCTCTCCTATTCTGCACAACATACAGGAAGGGACGCCACGTAAAAGTCCTACAACAAAGGATAGATAGACATTTGTGCATACAAGTTTGCATACAATTGCAGAATTTGCAATATATGTACCATTTTTAACCGCTTCAGCCCTGGAAGATTTTACCCCCTTCCTGACCATAGCACTTTTGCGTTTTGGCACTGCGTCGCTCTGACAATTGCGCAGTCGTGCGGCACTGCACCCAAACACCCAAAATTGACGTCCTTTTTTCCCACAAATAGAGCTTTCTTTTGGTGGCATTTGGTCACCTCAGCGGTTTTATTTTTTGCGCTACAAACAAAAAAAGAGCGACAATTTTGAAAAAAAAAGCAATTTTTTTTACTTTTTGCTATAATAAATATCCCCCAAAAACATACAAAAAACACATTTTTTTTTTCCTCAATTTAGGCCAATATGTATTCTTCTACAAAAAAAAATAAAAAAAATCGCAATAAGCGTTTATTGATTGGTTTGCGCTAAAGTTATAGCGTCTACAAAATAGGGGATAGTTTTATGGCATTTTTATTATTATTTTTTTTTATATTAGTAATGGGGCCAATCTGCGATTTTTATTGTGACTGCGACATTATATCGGACACCTTTGACACTATTTTGGGACCATTGTCATTTATACAGCGATCAGTGCTATGTAAAGGACACTGGTAAGGAAGGGGTTAAACACTTGGGGGCGATCAAGGGGTTAAGTGTGTCCTAGGGAGTGATTCTAACTGTGGGGGGGGGGGGGATGGGCTTCAACTCACATGACAGCGATCACTGCTCCCGATGACAGGGAGCAGTGATCTCCATCATGTCACAAGGCAGAACAGGGAAATGCCTGGTTTACCCCTGCCATCTCCCCATTCTGCGGCTCTGTGACACAATCGCCGGCCATCGGTCCTGCGGGCACGGTCACGCTGTACGCGGCGGGCGTGCGCGCCCGCTAGCCCCGCCAATTAAAAGGGACGTACGGGTACGCCCATTTGCCCTCCGCTGCCATTGTGCCGACGTATATTGGCATGCAGCAGTCGGAAAGTGGTTAAAGAAGATACTATAGGCCTTGTTGACCCCTCTCCAAACATAGCGCTTATGGTTGCCCTGACCTTTGCTTGATATCATGGGATCCCTGAATTTTCCACCACTTAAGTACTGGTTGGCATATTCAAGGCTCTCGATATCTTTTTCCATCTTTATACAGTTCCATTACCTTGTTACACAAGTCTTTTGACAGTTCTTTTCTGCTCATGGCTCAGTATCTAGTCTGCTCAGTGCATTCACCTGAGAGCAAACAAACTCACTGACTATTTAGGCACAGACACTAATTGCAATTTGAAAAGCCACAGATGTTGGAAATAAATCTTAAATTTTAACCTGTGTGTGTCACCATGTGTGTATCTGTACCAAGGCCAAACATTCCAAGGGATGGAAACTTTATCAGGGCCATTTGGGTGATTTATCATTATGATTTAAAAAGGTTTCAAACAACTATGTGATAAAAAAAATGGCTTCATATAATCACTATCCTTAAATAAAAGTGTTTTTTTTTTTTTGGTATGGTCATATTTTTAATATCAATACCAAAATTTCACAGTTTCTGCCAGGGTATGCAAACATTTGAGCACCCCTGTATATATCTACATAACACGCACACACAGCCATAACATTTTGACCACTGACAGGTAAAGTGAGTAACATTGATTATCATGTCAGAAATAGGCAAGTGTAAGCAATTGAGCGATTTTGACAAGGGCCAAAATGTTATTTGTAAGCAACTGGGTCAGAGCAACTCCAAAATTGCAGCTCTTGTGGGATGTTTCCCGATCTGCAGTGGTCAGGACCGACCAAAAGTAGTCCAAGTATGGAAAACTAAGGGAACTGGCTACAGGGTCATGGGTGGCCAAGGCTCATTCATGCACGTGGTCCTTGAAGTCCGATCCAATAGAAGAGCTGCTGTTGCTCAAATTGCTGAAAAAAGTGAATGGTGGTTCCGATAGAAAGGCGGCAGAACACACCGCACCTCGCAGTTTGTTGAGTATGGGGCTGCGCAGCCACAGACCGGTCAGGGTGCCCACGTAGACCCGTGTCCACAGCCAAAAGTGCTTACAATGAGCAAGTGAGCATCAGAACTGGACCACAGAGCAATACAAGAACTTTGCCTGGTCTTATGAATCACGTTTTCTTTTTTTATGTCATGTAGATGGCCAAGTATTTGTGTGTGTCGCTTACCTGGAGAAGAGATGGCACCAGAATGCACTATGGGAAGAAGGCAAGCCGGCAGAGGCAGTGTAATGCTTTGTTTAGTGGAGTCCATACCTTGATGGGTCAGGGCTGTTTTGGTGGCAAAAGGGGACCTACTCAATATTAGGTGGTAGGCACAAAAAGGCAGCTTCAGAGCTTCAGCAGGAGGATGGTGCAAAATGGGCAGGACCTGCAACCTATGCTGCTGAAGTAGTTAAGTTCCTAGTAGGAGCACACTTTGGCTGTTTGCACCGGGTGCTAAACAAGCTTTGTCTGTACTTCTCCTTTAATGTCATTTAATTAGAGCCACTCTTTCCAAGGAAGGCACATTAGCATGATCAGTAAGTTGTAGAAAGTTTTAAAAACCAAACGAAGAATGTAAAATGCCTAGAGTAGTTAACATTTGGAGCAGTTGACTTTACAACACCCCATGGCTTTAGAAACCAAGACTGTGTCTACTAGTATCATCCTTACAACAGTGGCTAAGATGGGTTTTTTTAAATTGGTGGCGAGTAGAAAACCCCCACCTTCCTTAAATTGGTGGTCATCGGAGATAAGCTTCCTTCAATTGATGGTCATCGGAGATATGCTTCCTTAAATTGATGGTCATTGGAGATATGCTTCCTTAATTTGGTGGTCATCGGAGATATGCTTCCTTAAATAGAGGGGGGAGTGGGTACCCAGTTTTTACAGGAACCCAGCTCCCACTTCCTCCCCTGGCGCCGTGAGGAAGATCACCTCTACCCCCTCCCTTCCTGCAATCTTTTAGGACACGTCACAGGTTCCAGAAGATTGCCCGGCTGTGAGGCCACAGCCGGGCGCCCGCAGTTAGAATGCCGGCGCCACGGAGAGGAGGTGGAGAGAAGTGGGGCTTCATGCACCCGCATCACTGGACCGTGGGACAGGTGAGTGTCTGATTATTAAAAGTCAACAGCTAAACTTTTTGTAGCTGCTGACTTTTGAATGGGTGGAACTCCGCTTTAAGACAGTTCGGATTTACATCCACGTTAAAAATAAAATTGAACCCAAATCTTCACATTTTCTTTTAACCCATTCATACTTGAGTGTCCTTCCCAGGTCCCAGAGTGTAATGCAGGCCCCTGTCCAGAGAAATCTTATTGCAAGATATGGGGTTGCGGGGGTTTCCAGCATATCTAAGCTCTTCCTTGGAGCAAAGTTGGACTATACATACTTCCCTCAGAGGATGAGGTGTTACCTTTAAAGCAGATCCTCGGCCTCCCTCAAAACTTTTTTTAACCCCTGCTTACCAGGGGTTGTCTCCTGCACAAAAAGATACCCATCCAGCAGATCCAGCATTGTCCTGCTGAGATCCTCTTCTGTTTTGCCACTGCTCAGTCTTAAGCCGCCATGTTCAGGTGTGACGCAATTGGTAGGTGTTGGCTTTTCTGGGTTCAGCCAGCTGACCTACTGATGACGCACCACTTGATTCTTTACTTAATGGAGGGACAATGCCTACTGGGATACGTGACGCGCATATGCAAGGAGGCACAGGGCGCACAGTGCATAGGGGGGTAGAACAGACACAAAAAAAAGCACTATTTAGGAGGGGAGGAGGAAAGAGTGCAGAAAGGGTGAAGAGCCACTTAAATGACTTTAGTGAAGTTACTTATGCCGCGTTACAGTTACACAGCAGAACACAAAGTTCTCTAAAGTTGCAAGGTCCACCTCAACAAGGCCAAAAGCTAAAAAGACAACACACCAACTCACAGCAACCAATCATTTTTTTTCAACAATTGACTCAACGGTTGAATTGTGATCGATCGCTCTTTGTCTTTGCAAAATGTTAATATTATAAAGTCTAGTGTTTACCACAAGGTCATATAACGCTAGAGCACAAAGTACCCATATGCGCCACGGCTTAGTCTTCTCATCCTATTCATCTACGAAGGACAAACCTATCATTACATGATGATATACAACTTGCAAAAAACACAAAGACGGTCTTTTTCTTCTTTTTTAAACCACAGCAAAGTAACTTATACATTATTCCCACACTGAATGGATTTGAAAGTCATTCATAACACATTGAAAGACATTTCAGTAATAAGACTGGGTGTAACTGGGCACACTTGGGGAAGCTGAAATGTCATGCAACCAAGGGATGGCGACAGGAAATGTTGAAGGAAAAAATGAAATGGCTTTTTTAGTGAACCTTTTACTAAAACCTTTAAGGGTTTTGTTTTTAATGGGGGGAGGACATACTATATATCTGCCCCAATTTAGGAAATTTACCCTCGCTTCCCATCCCACCGACAGGGTGTCAGAAGACCAAAGGTGATGGTAAAGGTCTTCAATAAATTAACAGACGATATTATAAACCTACAAGAGGTTCCAAACCATCCCATCATTATCAAAATCCGGAACAAATATTGAGCTTGAGCTAAACTAGAACATTGTCACATGAACTATCAAGGAACATGCCAACATTACAGAATCACAATAATATTTCAAGAACAAGCGATCATTCTCACTTTTCTCTTTCACCACTCCCAAGCTTCATGTGATCTACAACCTAAGAGCGCGGGTCCTCAGTCTTTTTAAATATAGGCCCTGTTCACTGTCCCTCAAACTTTAGGGAGCATGTATCAAATACAAGGTCCGCAGGCTGAAAGCAGCCCACTATGCCATTTTATGTGGTCCTCGCAGACCTCTCCTGCAGCTGCGGCACCCACTTTGTCTCTGTCCCCATCTTGTCTCAGCAGTCAGCAGCAGAGAGGACAAAACTCTGCCAGATACTACACTTCTCTATGCAGCCACGGAGAGGAACGTCTCTGCCCCCCCCCCCCCCAATCTAAGCAGTTGGCATCAGAGATGAGGACAGAACTCCTACTACAGATCCTGCACCTCTCTGTGCAGCCGCAGCACCCCCTCATCTCTGCCTCCCCTGGTCTCAGCATTCTTCCAGACCCTGCACTTTTTGCTTCCAAGCTCCGCCCCCAGCTTCTTCCTGGGGGGGTGGTAGCACAAGTTAAGAGAGGTGCACTGTGATGTAAGGAAGGGTGGGGGACTCTTGACATCTTATGTAGGGGTGGATGGGGTGCTCTGGACATTCTAGACTTACCGATACAAGCGGCCCTTTTTCACGGCAAGCATAATGCTGATGCAGCCCATGATAAAATGGAGTTCGATACCCCTGTCTTAACGAACGGACCAAATATTGGGCGGTATCGATAGAAGCCAGCCAACATTAGGCCTGTGTGTACGGCAGCTGCTCCGGCTTCTGTCAAAGGGACATAACCAAAAAAGGACTGTTGATCAGCATCCAATCAGAGCTCTCAGCCAATGGCTGAGAGCGCTGACTGGTATGTTCTGGCGGGGGGGGGCTGCCCCCCTGTCATTACACAATAGCTCAGTGAGAAGATCGGATTGTTAGTATAGGATCTCCTCCTGAGCTTTTCAGTTTTTTTTCGTTCAGCCCGCTGGGTTGAACAAATAAAGTTTTAGCAGCGCTTTACCGTAGTTTTAGAGGCGCTTTTCGGCCGCTAGTGGGGCGCGAGCGGTTGAATAAAGGGTTAAAAGTGCCCGCAAAATGCCGCTGCCCATTGAATTCAATAAGCAGGGGCGCTGTAGGAGTGGTGTATACACCGCTCATAAAGCGCCCCAAAGATGCTGCTTGCAGGACTTTTTTTAACGTCCTGCCAGCGCAGCGCCCCAGTGTGAAAGCACTCAGGCATTTTTCAGACGCTTTACAGACGCTATTTTTAGCGCTAAAGCACCTGAAAAACGCCTCCAGTGTGAAAGGGGTCTTAGGGGGACCAGACTGTGGCTAGTGCAAGTAGAAAATGCCCCAGGCTATGTAGTCTAAAACCTAAAGGTATCCAACTTTCCGAGAATGTGATTGTTATCTTCTCATTAAACATGTACAGTAAAACCTTGGATTGCGAGAATAATTCGTTCCAGAAACATGTTTGTAATCCAAAGCACTTGTATATCTATATTTTAAACTTTTACCTACAGGTAAGCCTATACTAAGGCTTACCTGTCGGTAAAAAAAATATCTCCTAAACCTGTACGGTTTAGGAGATTTTCCCCTCGCAATGAGCCGCTGACTGCAGCGGCGCATACGCACAGGGGATCCTCGGCTATAAGCCCGGTAGATGCCGGACCTTGCCGGAAAGAAGTCTCCCACGCGCATGCGCGGGAGTGACAACATCGCGGCTCCGGCCACTCACAGCGCCGGAGCTGCGATACCCGGAAGACACGCCGAGGGGAAATGTCAGCTCCCTCGGCGTGGACCGGGTGAGATGCCGGCGCCTCGTTCTAAGGTAAGTATGTCATAATGAGCTAGTATGCGGTGCATACTAGCTCATTATGCCTTTTCCCTTACAGGTGTAGGGAAAGAAAAAAAAAGTCAGCGGGTTTACTACCGCTTTAAAGCGAATTTTCCCATTAAAAATAATGGAAACTCAAATGATTCGTTCCACAACCATTTATTTATACATCCTTCAATTTATAGTCCATATAAAAAGATTATAGCAATGTGATAGGTTGTGTAACCATAAAATCTCCATCCACAAATGGAAGCCTCCACAAGGGGATTAGAAGCAAAATCCAGCAGGAGCTCCAGAGTATAAAAGAGAAGAGAGGAGCCTCTAAGTGTAGCAATATGGTTACATTTAATGAAGGTACAGCATTTAGTAACTCACATGGTTGATGATTAAAAGAGGCACATCTATGCATTACAAGTTTATAAGCTGTTTCTTCACATGCTTGTCTGAAGATGCCCCTGCGTGGGCAAACCATGGCATGCTATGATTCTTGAAACTTTAATAAAAAAATTGTAACAGAAAAAAGGCACATCTAAGTCTGCAGGCATCTGGGGGAAAGCTGTCCACATAGACTGTCCTCCGCACCGCCGACTCTCACCGCTGTCAGTCTGAAATCTTGACCGGGAAGACTACCCTGCAGTAGAGCGATCTGAAGTAAGCTGTCTGTCTGAATCATTACAAGCTGTAGGCACCTTAAGAGAGGTACTGTCACCATGTCCATGCAGGTCAAAGTGACAGTATAAAGGACACCCTCCTCCCCACAAACCCCTAATGCTTACTTTGAACCATCAACTATCCTGCCTCCATCTCAACTGGAGACAATACTAGATGATTCCAGGAATAGGGGAGAATGTGACCTCCTCCCCTGTGACAGCCCAAGCTGATGGAGTGATGTCACTGCTCCCCTCATCACCCAACAACCAAAGCTAGGTATTTATAGGCAGGAGCATTGGGAGAGTACTGGCAAAGGAAAGTAAAAGGGGTTCAGTGGAGGCCTGTTACACAGACACAGTCACTTTATCCTTAAAGCAGAGCTCCAACCAAAAGGGGAGGTTCCACTTTAAGGCTTCTATATCCGCTTCTGTTTGTGAAATTGAACTTTTGGGGGGGGGGGGGGGGGAGCGGGTTCCCAATCCCACTTTCGCTCCGACTGCCTAGGCCAGGGATATGCAATTAGCGGACCTCCAGCTGTTGCAAAACTACAGGTCCCACCATGCCTTTGCCTCTGGGTGTCATGCTTTTGGCTGTCAGAGTCTTGCTATGCCTCATGGGACTTGTAGTTCTGCAACAGCTGGAGGTCCGCTAATTGCACATCCCTGGCCTAGGCGTTCAAAAGCAGAAGTTCTCCTTCCCTCCCAAATCTTTTGGGACATGACAGGTCCCAGAAGACTACAGGACCATTCACAGTGCGCAGTGCCACACACGCAAGCGCAGTGGGCACCTGACTGTGAAGCCACAAGCGGTCTCACCAGGGTGCCCATAGTAAAGATGCCGGCGAGAGATGACACAGGGAGAAACCGCCTGGGGTGAGCACTCAGCTGGATTTTGGGATAGGCGAGTGGCTGTTTATTAAAAGTCAACAGCTACAGTTTGTACCTGCTGACTTTTAATTTTCACTTAAGAGACTGGAGCTCCGCTTTAGTGAGCAAGGTGACAGGGTCTCTTAAAGCGGAGTTCCGCTTTAAGTACTCCTCACCCCCCCCTGACATGCCACAATTGGCATGCCATTTTTGGGGGGGGGGGGCTGGGTACCTGGTTTGAAGCGGGACTTCCTGTCCCACTTCCTCCTTCTGACCGCCTAGGCGATTCCTAGGCGGCCCCTCCCTCCCAGAACTTTGCCTGGCTATTGACGGAGCGCAGCGCGCCTCGCGCATGTGCAGTGCGTGCCCGGCTGTGAATCCGTAAACTGTCACAGCCGGGCGTCCACACTCACAATGTCGGCGCCGCGAAGAGGAAGGCGAGAGAACGGAGGTTTGGGCGGCCCCTTTACTGGACCGTGGGACAGGTGAGTGGCTGTTTATTAAAAGTCAGCAGCTACACTTTTTGTAGCTGCTGACTTTTAATAAACTAAAAAACCAGTGGAACTCCGCTTTAAGTATTAATCTTCCCCTTCTCTGAGCTTCCTGGAAACCACTGTGGAAATTCTAAGTCTCCATGTGACAGTGCTGGGCCAATCAACAAACATCAGTGCTGTTACATGGGAAGAAGAGAAGGGACTGTCCTACTCCCCGATACCTGTAGGTGCTGGTGGATATCTCTGTTTGCTCTTGGCGGCCAAACAATCATAAAGCAGCAAAAAAAAAAAAGAAAAGCTGAATGTGCCTTTTGGAAAGATTGGTATGGGAAGGAATTCGCTGCTCGTTCCTTTTGCTCTGCATGGCCAAAACACAGGTTCACTTGACGACATGGACAATTTCCATATTTTCCCCACAACCCTGGACTCACTGCTCCTTGCCCCGATTCCCTGCTAGGATAGTACATTTAATTCTATTCCATGTAATCACAGGATGACATCTCAATGGATGAGAACTGTGCTTTTCCATCGTCCTGAGGGATCTGGAAATGTGTCAACAAGAAAACCAGTTGTGGCCTCTGTACAGAAATCTCCGGCCAATGATGGCAAAAAGTACATGGGAAAACTACGGGACCACTAGATAGCGAACATGAGTTATGAGTCATGGCAAGAAAACAACACGGGACCACTTGGCAGGATCAATATGAACTTCATAGAAATAACAGGACATTTTATGTTTTCAACTTTAGCGCTGAAATGTGAGGCCGATTTGAGGATTAACAAGAACAGCAACCACAAGCCAAAACAAGGCCATGCACAAGAACCACATTGGTTACAAATCTACACTAACATGTACTTCATTATATTTGGTAACAAGGTTGCAATGTTCACATGCACTATATTGCCAAAAGTATTGGGACTCCTTCCTTTACACCAGTGGTAGGCAACCTGGTTTCCCATGAGGCATTGCAAGGCTGGCAGTTACAATTACTCCCACAGGCATGAGGGCACTTGTACTTCTGCAATAACCGGAGGGCCCCAGGTTGCTTACCCCTGCTTTACACACGCATGAACTTTATAAGGGGCTGTAAAGGGTTTCTTTTTTAATTTTTTTTAAATAACAAACATGTAAAACTTACCTCCTCTGTGCAAGGGTTTTGCACAGAGTGGCCCCTATCCTCCTCTTCTGGGTCCCCCAGCGGTGATCCTGGCTCCTCCCCGAATCGAGTGCCTCCTCGGAGACCCGCCTTCCAAGGGGACACTCTTGTGGGTGTGCTCCCGAGTCCTGCTGCTGCGTCCATTGACACAGACAGCAGGACTCGGAACCGCGTCACTGGATTTGATTGACAGCAACAGGAGCCAATGGCTGCACGGTTATCAATCTAACCAATGAGGACCCGAGACAGCGGCTGGAGCTACTGTTCGGGTAAGTAAAGGGGGGCTCTGGGGGGGCTGCTGCCCAACAGAGGAGTTGAAGCTGTTATAGCTGCAAAGGGTGGGCCAACTCAATATTGAACCCAATGGACTAAGACGTCATTAAAGTTCATGTGCGTGTAAAGGCAGGTGTCCCAATACTTTGGACAATATAGTGTATAACAGGAATCTTCAGGCTTTCTAAACAAAGGGCCACTTTACATCCTTCAGTTTGTAGGAGTGCCAGATTGTTGGCTAGGAGGAGTAGAAAATGTCCTGGCATCAGTGGGAGTAAAAAAAAAAACCTCATCTTTGGTGTTACTGGGAGGAATAGTGCCCCATCACTGGGGTCAAAGGAAGCAATATTGCCCCATTGTTGGTGTCATTTTGAGGAATTGTGCCCCATCATTACCATCAGAGGGCAGAATAGTATGCTACTGTTGCTGTCAGGGACAGGCAGTATGCCCTATTGTTGGGGTCAGGGGAGAGAATAACACCCCAAGGGCCAGATAAAGGCAAGCAAAGGGTCGCAACTGGCCCCCTAGGTCCCAGTTTAGAGACCACTGACATTGATGCAAGACTTCCAACACAAGCAATGAAGGCTAAAATGTTTATGTATGCAAAGGATTTCAAACTGTGTATATACACAATGTTACCAAAAGTATTGGGACGACAGCCTTTACACGCACATTAACTTTAGTGACAATTCCAGTCTTTTTTATTTTTTTAAGCCTGGGTCTTCGGGGTCATGTGGATAATTTATCCTGCTTTCCCTGTTGGCTTTGGTGCCTGGAGCTTGGTATGCTGCCGGCCTGCCCTCTTTCAAGATGGTGGCGGTCATCCATTCTGCTTCGAATACACATGCACGATTGAACTGTGGGTCTTGGATCGGGCAAGCGCAATGCACCAGATGGGAAACTGTCTTGGGTGGTGTGTTCTCTCCCATGGGGAGTATATAGGGTGGCTTGGCAGGTCATTTGGCCTCTTGTGGAGGCACTGGTGGTAATACCCTTTGTTTTTCCCCAGGATGGGGAAGTTAGACTGGTAAGCCTGTCACACGATCTCTGTTACTCTGAGCTTTTTTTTTGCCTCCTATTTTTCTTCATAATCATTTTCTATAACATTGCTGACAGGGGAGGGGTGTTAAGTAGCTAAGTGGAAATGAGGGTATGGAAGGGGCGTGACTCATGAATCAAAGTGATATAATTTATTCATAAACAAAATAGATGAGTAAAAATAAATTACTATGAATTCATACAAACTAGGTTACAAGATATTCATAACTCAAAAATTAGTTATGCCTATACAAGGGCAAATGATCAAGGTGGGCTAACATGTTTCGAGGTGTTCCCTCTTCATCAGAGCCTTGGAAAGTAAAAGAAAGTCTGTAGGATGTGGTAGACATACATGGAGAGGGGTGGCTGATTAGGAGATGTGTCCCATAGTGGGTGATGTATTCTCCTTTACTCCAAAAGGTATCCACATCACATGATGAGATAAATACCAAATGTATGTGTGTATAATTAGGGTTCTAGTAGAAGGTACATGTGTACAAAGTGTTGGGATTATACATTGTAATTACAGACAAGAGACGTATAAAAAAAAAAAAATGTTGAAACTAGACTTGCCTATGGCGCAAAATAGTCCAGCGCTGGCCCTAAACCTGGACCCAAAACCCCTCCCCCAATCCTGTTACTTGACAGCGAAAGGAAAAGCAGCACGGTGATGGGATCATCTCTCGGTCACACTGCTCTCGCTGCTCCTTTTCTCCTATTAGCATGCTTTTTGTCAGCATATCAATTGATTGGCTCTTTATGCTGCGTCTTCTTCCCACACTCCAACCCTGTCTCGCAGTTACGGCGCGGTCCCACAATGTAAAATTGGCATTCAGCAACTAAAAAATTTAAGTAAAAAAAACAAAAAAAAACAGTCCATTGCGGATTGCTTTGTAGAGGGTGGTAGGCTTGCATGCGTGAAAAAAGCCTTAGCAATAAAGGGATGGTTGATTTTGATATTGATTAGGCTATTTGAAGGTTTGTAATCTTTCCCAGACCCGTAAAGTTAATTTTGTGTCTTTATATGTAATTTCTTCTCGATTGAGGAGGACCAAAGCTGGTGGGAAAAAATGGCAATAACAAAAAAGGACTCTGCCTGAATACCCATGTCACAAGCTTGTTTAGTTAACATATGAATTATAAAGTGATGGTTTTTAAAATTTTACACAATTTAAAAACAAAAAAAAAAAAAACTGTATTTGTCCCAAAAAGTTGGTTGGTGGACCATTTTGCTGGTCCAATTACAAACCTTCTGAGTCACTGTCCTGAAACCCTGAGTATATATATGTATATATGTTACTAAAAAAATATATATTTTTTTAAATACAATACTTACAGATTGGTAGCATGAATAATAAAATAAGGAAGACACTGAAAATAACAAACTTCATGTTTTGTTGGGTTTCAGTTGCTCGGTGGTATTGGGCTTTGGATGCTTCTCAAATTGAGTCCCCCTTAGCTTTGGATACTTCTATGTTGCTTTATGGTTTTGGGATATTGTTACAGCACAATAGATAATTTCAATATACAAAACTCTTTGTATGGATAAACGTTTGCAATTAGACAAATTCCTGTACAATACACTAAATGTAAAGAAATGTTGACAATGAATGCGCACCTAGTTCAACAGTAATACCTCCAGATTAAGCTAGCAAAATTCTTAGTTGCAAAATAATTGGCCCAGATTTGTTTGCTAAGCCCTAAAGCTGTAAAGAAGTTTCTCTGTATAGACAGATGGTCACGTAGCCTGTATAGACCATAGAAACCGGATCCAAGATAAACTGTATTATCAAAAGTATTGGGACACCTGCCTTTACACGCACATGAACTTTAATGGCATCCCAGTCTTAGTCCTTAGGGTTCAATATGGAGTTGGCCCACTCTTTGCAGCTATAACAGCTTCAACTCTTCTGGGAAGGCTGTCCACAAGGTTTAGGAGTGTGTCTATGGGAATGTTTCACCATTCTTCCAGAAGCACATTAATTCACCCCAAAGGTGTTCTTCGGAGTTTGGGGTGGAGGAACTTGACTGGTCTGCACAGAGTCCTGACCTCAACCAATTAGAACACCTTTGGTATGAATTAGAGTGGAGACTGCGAGCCAGGCCTTCTCACCCAACATCAGTGCCTGACCCCACAAATGCTCTTCTGGAAGAATGGTCAAATATTCCCATAGACACACTCCTAAACCTTGTGGACAGCCTTCCCAGAAGAGATGAAGCTATTATAGCTGCAAAGGGTGAGCCAACTTAATATTGAACCCTACAGACTAAGACTGGGATGTCATTAAAGTTCATGTGTTAAAGCTCAAACTAAGTCTATTGGCTGCAAGTTACGCTTGTTGACATAGCAATGCTGAATAACCACTTCCAAAAAGAAATAGGTGATAAAAAGCTCAAACTATCGTGGTATAGAAGAGCTGTCAAAACCAAACTTGCGTCTTTCTTTTGGGTCATCTATAAAAACAGGAGTAACAGACTAAGCGATAGCACATCTACCAAGATATCTAATCCTAAAGAGAAAATAAGAGGGGCAGAAGAGTGTTGGCAGGTATGGAGAAAGACTGTGGTTTTTCAGAAGGAAAGAAAAAGTAAAAGGTAAGAAATGAGCGAGAGGTTGGACACGGTATTAAACAGTACCGTACCATGACAGAAGTTACTAACATTAAAGATGTTTCTGATATGGTCGTCTCTTGTCATGTGGCCGAGGTTTTGGGTACCACTGTGACTACAAACTTTGCATGTGGGGTCAAATTGTGGGATGATGTATTGGTAGGGGTGCTGTATGGCGCCCATT
This sequence comes from Aquarana catesbeiana, assembly GCF_042186555.1. NCBI lineage: Eukaryota > Metazoa > Chordata > Amphibia > Anura > Ranidae > Aquarana > Aquarana catesbeiana. The sequence goes on from NC_133333.1 coordinate 40,781,827, forward strand.
AACAGAGGCGACTCACATAGGTGTCTAAATAAATGTATACACTAGGAGGAACATTTAAAATAGTTTTCAGATCTCAGGGAATTTGCACTGAAATGATTAGACCTACACAGCACATGGTATATTATAGCATGATCAGTAGGCCGTAGAACAGGATTTCTCAACCAGGGATCCATGGGACTCTAGGGTGCCTCCAGAGATTGTTAGGGGTTCCTTGAGCAATGAGCAATTTCTGCCTCTCAGATAAGTTCCCACTGACACCATTGATCTTTTTAGTTATTTGTAAGGGGGTAATTCTTCTCAATGACCACAAGTATAAGGATCACACTAAAGCATCAGGAGTAGTAAAAAATAGGATTTTTATAACGGCTTACCTGTAAAATCCTTTTCTTGGAGTACATCACGGGACACAGAGCCACAGTAATAACTGCATGGGTTACATGGCACCTTCAGGTGATGGACACTGCCACACCCTAAACAGGAAGTTCAATTCCCCATATAACCCCTCCCCTTACCGGGAGTACTTCAGTTTTGTAGCAAAGCAATACACATGTAACCAGAAAGAGGGGAGGGACCTCTGTGTCCCATGATGTACTCCAAGAAAAGGATTTTACAGGTAAGCTGTTATAAAAATCCTATTTTCTTTATCGTACATCATGGGACACAGAGCCATAGTAATAACTGTATGGGCTGTCCCAGAGCAATGCCCCTGAGGGGAGGAGAAAAACAAAAGTAGGGCGCAATCAGACCTGAGGACCTATACTGCCGCCTGCAGTACACTGCACCCAAAGGCGATATCCTCATTCCTTCTCACATCCACCTGATAGAATCTGGTGAATGTATGGACTGAAGACCAGGTTCCGGCCTTGCAGATTTGAGCCATGGAGGCTTGTTGATGCACTGCCCATGAAGCACTAACAGCCCTGGTGGAATGCGCTTTGATTTGAAAAGGTGGAACCTTCCTCTTCGAGCCAGAGGCTTGAATAATTACTTGCCGAATAAGCTGTGTTACCTCCTGTATAAAGCTTCGGACCAAAGAACGCGAAGCAAATGGACGTTGAAACAATACTGATAAGGCCGAGACCTGGCCCTTGATAGTACTCAAGGCCAGTTTCATCTCTAGCCCCATTTGCAGAAAGGCAAGAATTCTACCTATGACATACTTCCTAGGATGCCGACCCCTGGATTCACACCAGGAAACATATGCCTTCCAGACTCTATAATAAATGACTCTGGAAGCTGGCTTCCTTGCATTAATCAAGGTAGATATCGCGGAGCCTGAAAGCCCACGATTCTTCAGAATGTGGGTTTCAATAGCCAAACCGTTAAATTTAGTGTTTGTAAAGTAGGATGGAACACTGGTCCCTGTGATAGCAGGTCTGGATGTGGTGGTAGGGGCCCTGGGGCCCCTACCACCATCTTTACTATTTCTGCATACCAAGATCTTCTGGGCCACAAGAACTACCGACTTCCTTTCCCACTTGATCCTGCGAAGAAGTCGAGGTAGCAGTAGAATAGGAGGGAATGCATAAATCAGTGAGAACTGATCTCACGGGGTCAACAACGCATCTGTTCCAAATGCGAGTGGATCCCTTGTTCTTGACACAAAGTTGTCGACTTTGTTGTCCTGGACGCAAACAGCAAATCTACATCCGGGATCCCATATCTTTGGCATATAGCCAGGAAGATGTCGGGGTGAAGGGTCCATTCCCCCGGGAACAACTGCTGGCGACTTAAGTAGTCTGCCTGCCAGTTCTCTACCCCTGGAATGAAGATTGCCGATATGCACGGCACATGTTTTTCTGCCCAGGTTAGGATATGGTTCACCTCTCGCTGGGCTGCCTGACTTCTGGTGCCCCCTTGGTGATTGATATAAGCCACTGCTGTGGCATTGTCGGATTGAATCCTGACAGGAGAATTGTGCAACCTGAATGTCCAGGCCCTTAGGGCTAGACGCGCTGCCCGTATCTCTAGATTGTTGATGGGCAAAGTCCTTTCAGTTCTGGACCATTTCCCCTGGACAGATGCCTCTTCCAGGACTGCTCCCCAACCTGAAAGACTGGCATCTGTTACTACCATCTTCCAGGTAACCGGTAAGAAGGACTTCCCCTTCTGCGGATTCTCGGGTATCCTCCACCAACTGAGGCTCTGGCGCACTTTACCAACACCTAAGACACTGGCGAAAAAACTGAGGGACTCCCGGTAAGGGGAGGGTTATATGGAGAGTTGAACTTCCCATTTAGGGTGTGCCAGTGTCCATCACCTGAAGGTGCCATATAACCCATACAGTTATTACTGTGGCTCTGTGTCCCGTGATGTACGATAAAGAAATGGTTGTTTTTAGCAGAGGTTCCTCGAGACTGGAAAATTATATCAAGGGTTCCTTGGTGATAAAAAGGTTGACAAAGGCTGTTGTAGAGACGTTTAAATAAAATAATAAAGAATGGAGTTTATTTAATGCTCTCTGCTCAAGGAACCTCCAGCATCCTCTGAAGGAACCCTGGTTGAGAAAATCTGCTCTAGTCTAAAGTAATTTGCTGGATGTCTAACCATATTTTTGGTGATAATAAATACATCTGAAAATATAAATGGCATGCATGAACATATATAAATAAACAAGCCAGATGACAGGGATTTTGCCCATTGGACTGCCATAACATCAGATGGGAACATTTACTTACAGCGTAGGTGAAGATCTGTGTGCAGGCATTGACACAAAGCTGCAATATGACAGCTATTCAGTGTTTTGGGAGAGAGTGAAAGGTCAAAGGCAGCCAATAGGGAGAAGGCCGGTGGTGGTGTGATGGGCTGGGCTGCAGGTCACTCCATAGGAGGGGGGATGGGTACACTCTGTTCTGGAGCTCTGTCATCTGATCAGTCTCTGGATTGTGTCATAGGAACAATATGATGCACATTCTGGGGAGGGGCAGGATCAATAAACTTTGGCAGTTGATCATTCTGGATCAATGAAGGCATGATTGGCAGAAAAACAAACACACAGTTCACGGACTCTATTCATAATATGTTTATATTGGCCATGTAAAAACTTGCTAGCAGTGAGACTACTCTGGCCATTGCTAGAAGCATACTGACCATACATGGGGGGATTTACTAGAGTGCAAAATCTGGTGCATGACCAATCAGCTTCCAGGATTTTATTTTTTTTTTGTCATAGATTCATTGAACCAGATGAAGTTGGAAACTGATTGGTTTCTATGCAGAGCTGCACCAGATTTTACACTCTCCAGTTTTAGTAAATCAACTAGAGGTCGACCGATATTTGGTGTTTTTTTCTTAATCGGCATCGGCCGATTGTGCTGATAAAAAAGGCCGATATAACTCAGCGCGACTTGCAAATGACTTCTGAAGTCAATACAAGTTGCCTGTATTCTTCTGTGAGAATACCTCTCTGGGCAGCCTGCCAAATCTGATAAAAAGAACCTGAATTGATACAATGTTTACACTTCTGAATGAACTGAGCTCAGTGTGTAGAAGCTCTCAGTTTAACCATTTAAAGACTAAATCTTTTCTGACATTTGTTTCTTACAAGTAAAAATCCTGTATTTTCTGCTAGAAAATCACTTAGAACCCCCAAACATTATATATATTTTTTCTAGCAGAGACCCTAGGGAATAAAATAGCGGTTGTTGCAATATTTTATGTGGCACGGTATTTGCGCAGCGGTCTTTCAAACGCAATTTTTTTAAAAAAAAATACACTAATAAATTAAAAAAAAAAAAAAAAAAAGCAGTAAAGTTAGCCCATTTTTTTTCGTCCAAAAGTTTTGATTACCTGTTTTTGTGTATTTATTTTTAAGATAGTTTTTTTAAATATTTTTTTTAATCTAAATTCTACATACAAGTGAACTGATTGGAGGTTTGTTTTGTTTAATAAATGTTTAAAATGTAAAAAATTTTCTGTATCACTTAAGGCTGCTTTCACACTGGAGCGGACATGCGTTGATGGTAAAACGCTGCTAGTTTTAGCGGCGCTTTACCGTCATTTTAGCGGCACTATTTGGCTGCTATCAGGGAGCTTATAACCCAGCTAGCAGCTGAGGAAGGGGTTAAATGCGCCCCTGAAGCCCTGCTGCCGAAACGCTTTGCAGGCGCTTTGGCAGCGGTGCGCATTCATTTCAATGGGCAGAAGTGGTGGTATACACCGCTCCAAAGGTGCCGCTTGCAGGACTTTTTTTTAACATCCTGCCAGCGCATCGCCTCAGTGTGAAAGCACTCGGGCTTTCACACTGAGACTGCAGGGGAGCCGTTTTACAGGCGCTATTTTTAGCCCAAAAGCGCCTGAAAAACGCCCCAGTGTGAAAGGGGTCTAACTGTTAAATTTTATGAGATGAAGGAAAAAAAAAAAAAAAAAAAAAATCGGCCTAACATATCGGCCCAAAAAAATCGGCATCACATATCAGCCATCGGCCACCGCGACTTCTAAATATCGGCATCAGCATCGGCCAGAGAAAAACCCATATCGGTCGACCTCTAAAATCAACCCCAATTATCTAATGTGAGCCCCTGTTCATAGCGGTGTGACTTGTCATGCAATTTGACGGTTCAAAATCGCATCACAAGTCACATCCTATTTGTGCCTATGGAACCGTTCAAATCCATTGCGACTCAGGCTTGCACCAATTTTCGCGACTTGCAGACATCTGCGCATGGAGTCACACAGATATCGGCAATTCACACGTAAAATCGCACTGATCAGTGGCTTTGAAATCACGCCAACGTAAGGGGGGTCACATCTACACTGACCACCAATGTAAGGGGTCACTTCTACACTGACCACCAATGTAAGGGGTCACTTCTACACTGACCACCAATGTAAGGGGTCACTTCTACACTGACCACCAATGTAAGTGGGTCACTTTTACACTCACCACCAATGTAAGGGGGTCACTTCTACACTGACCACCAATGTAAGTGGGTCACTTCTACAATGACCACCAATGTAAGGGGGTCACTTCTACACTGACCACCAATGTAAGGGGGTCACTTCTACACTGACCACCAATGTAGGGGGGTCACTTCTACACTGACCACCAATGTAAGTGGGTCACTTCTACACTGACCACCAATGTAAGTGGGTCACTTCTACACTGACCACCAATGTAAGGGGGTCACTTCTACACTGACCACCAATGTAAGTGGGTCACTTCTACACTGACCACCAATGTAAGTGGGTCACTTCTACACTGACCACCAATGTAAGTGGGTCACTTCTACACTGACCACCAATGTAAGTGCGTCACTTCTACACTGACCACCAATGTAGGGGGGTCACTTCTACACTGACCACCAATGTAGGGGGGTCACTTCTACACTGACCACCAATTTAAGGGGGTCACTTCTACACTGACCACCAATGTAAGGGGGTCACTTCTACACTGACCACCAATGTAAGGGGGTCACTTCTACACTGACCACCAATGTAAGTCGGTCACTTTTACACTCACCACCAATGTAAAGGGTCACTTCTACACTGGCCACCAATGTAAGGGGGTCACTTCTACACTGACCACCAATGTAAGGGGGTCACTTCTACACTGGCCACCAATGTAAGGGGGTCACTTCTACAATGACCACCAATGTAAAGGGGTCACTTTTACACTCACCACCAATGTTAGGGGTCACTTCTACAATGACCACCAATGTAAGGGGGTCACTTCTACACTCACCACCAATGTAAGGGGTCACTTCTACACTGACCACCAATGTAAAGGGGTCACTTTTACACTCACCACCAATGTAAGGGGGTCACTTTTACACTCACCACCAATGTAAGTGGGTCACTTCTACACTCACCACCAATGTTAGGGGTCACTTCTACACTGACCACCAATGTAAGGGGGTCACTTTTACACTCACCACCAATGTAAGTGGGTCACTTCTACACTGACCACCAATGTAAGGGGGTCACTTCTACACTCACCACCAAGTTCAAAGCCACATGCGGTGTGAACCGGGGATGAGGGTCATCTGTAATAATAACAGTGAGAATTGGGACAGGAAGGACCTTCTGGGGTGATCAGACATGGCTGTGTGGTTTGGTGGTTATCCTACTGAATTGCAGATCATTGAACACATCAGCCAGTGAAACAGAAGACCGTTGCGGATTCGAGAACGGCCAGATCTCTTATCTTCTTATTCTCAGTAAGACATCTGTCCATCTATGGTCGGTAGCACTGTCAGGATTGCCAAACCATTTTTATTTCTAAAGGCTAAACTATCCATAGTGCTAATGACAGCCTGCTCATAAAAATCACCATATAACATTTTACTACTGAAATTATGTACTGATATCCAAAAGCAAACATTATATTGCTTACCAAACATTAGGATGTGATGGCTGCATTCGTTTTTTTATTTTTATTTTTTTAGGATATCTTTCTTCTATTTTAACCTGGTGATCCAACCAGTAAGTCTGTTGTTTTTAAAGGGTTACTAAACTCTCGTTTCCTTTTTAAATAACAAACATGTCATACTTATCTCCACTGTGCAGTTCGTTTTGCACAGAGTGGCCCCGAACCTGCTCTTCTGGGGTCCCTAAGCAGCGCTCGTAGCTCCTCCTCTTCACGAGTGCCCCAGAGAAGCACTACTCTTTCGGGACACCCGTGTGGGCACGCTCCCGGGTCTTGCTTCTGCGTCAATTGACACAGACAGCAGGACTCGGCTCCGCCCCCCCCGGAAGCCCGCATCATTGGATTTGATTGACAGCAGCGGGAGTAAATGGCTGTGCTGCTATCAATCTATCCAATCAGGACACGAGACAACGGGCTAGAGCTGGTGTGATCGTCCCTGGGGCGAGAAAGACCGGGTTCAGGTAAGTAAAACGGGGGCTCTGAGGGGCTGCTGCATGACAGAATGTTTTTCACCTTAATGCATTGAATGAATTGTGAGGGTTCGTTTTTTTTTTTTTTTTTTTTAAAAGGGCCCAAAATACATCCCTGGGAATTACAGACCAGTTAGCCTAACATCAATAGTATGTAAACTCTTGGAGGGGATGATAAGGGAATATATACAAGATTTTAGTAATGAGAACGGTATCATTAGCAGTAATCAGCATGGATTCATGAAGAATTGTTCTTTCCAAACCAATCTATTAACCTTCTATGAGGAGGTGAGTTGCCATCTAGATAAATGAAGGCCCGTAGACGTGGTGTATCTGGATTTTGCAAAAGCATTTGGCACAGTTCCCCATAAACATTTACTGTACAAAATAAGGTCAGTTGGCATGGACCATAGGGTGAGTACATGGATTGAAAACTGGCTACAAGGGCGAGTTCAGAGGGTGGTGATAAATGGGGAGTACTCAGGATTGGTCAGGGGTGGGTAGTGGGGTCCCCCAGGGTTCTTTGCTGGGACCAATCCTATTTAATTTGTTCATAAACGACCTGGAGGATGAGGTAAACAGTTCTCTGTATTTGGATGTACTGGAAATGGAGTAAGTACAAAGAAGGGCAACAAATAAACTAATAAAGGGTCTGGAGGATCTTAGTTATGAGGAAAGGTTGCGAGCACTGAACTTATTCTCTCTGGAGAAGAGACGCTTGAGAGGGGATATGATTTCAATTCACAAATACTGTACTGGTCACCCCACAATAGGGATAAAACTTTTTCGCAGAAGGGAGTTTAACAAGACATGTGGCCACTCATTAAAATTAGAAGAAAAGAGGTTTAACCTTAAACTACGTAGAGGATTCTTTACTGTAAGAGCATCAAGGATGTGGAATTCCCTTCCACAGGCGGTGGTCTCAGCGGGGAGCATCAATAGTTTCAAGAAACTATTAGATAAGCACCTGAATGACCACAACATACAGGGATATACAATGTAATACTGACATATAATCACACACATAGGTTGAACTTGATGGACTTGTGTCTTTTTTCAACCTCACCTACTATGTAACTATTTTAAAATAACAAACATATCATACTTACCTCCACTGGGCGGCTCGTTTTGCACAGAGTGGCCCCGATCATCCTCTTCTGGGGTCCTCCGGCGGCTCTCGCGGCTCCTCCCCACATAAGATAAC